>NW_016107376.1:3512302-3580407 GCF_001604975.1 Cebus imitator
AAAAAAAAAAAAAAAAAAAAAAAAAAAAAAAAAGATAATAGAAACAAACTTAACCAAATTGAAAGATCTCTATATTAAAACTCTAAAACTTTAATGAAAGAAATTGAAGAGGATGCAAATAAATGGCAAGCTATTTTGTCTTCATGGATTGGAAGAATTAATATAGTTAGGATGGCCATGTTGCCTAAAATGATCTACAGATTTGAGGCAATCCCAAAATGCTAATGACATCCTTTGCACACATAGAAAAAGAAATCCTAAAATTCATATTGAACCACAAAAGGACCCAAATAGCCAAAGCAACCCTGAGCAAAATGAAAATACTGAAGGCATCATACCACCCACGATCAAAATGTATAGTTGATTCCTTGAGAACTTAGATTTAAACTGCACAGCTTAAATTTTGCCATACCCACATGCACTTGAGCTCAGCCCAACAGCCAGCCTCATCTCCCTGAAAAGCCTGTTGGAGAGCTTTTGGTGTCATAGCCAAGAAAATCTCAGTTTGTAGGTTTTCTTCTGCCTCTGCCATCCCTGAAACAGCAAGACCAGCCCCTCAACTGGAAGTCAATTTAACAGGAAGACAATGAAGATGAAGACCTTTATAATAATCCACATCTACTTAATGAATAATAAGTACATTAACTTTTCCTTAGGTTTTTCTTAATGACGTTTTTTCTAGCTTCATTGTAAGAATATAGTATATAACATGTAACATACAAAATGTATTCATTGACTATGTTATCGGTAAGGTTTCTGATCAACAGTAGGCCATTAGTAGTTGTTTTGGGGGAGTCAAAAGTTGTTATTCAAGAGTCAATGCTTCTACAAAATTATGGTAACGTAAACATGGTTCTGGCTTTATAAACAGACACATAAACCAGTGGAACAGATTAGAGAGCCGAGAAATAAATTTACACACCTAGAGCCAACTAATTTTTCATAATGGTGCCAAGAACGCACATTAAGGAAAAGACAAATCTTTTTAGTAAATGGTGCCGGGAAAATTGGACTTCCATGTGGGAAGGAATGAGTCTAGACCTATACCTCTTACCATATGAAAAAAAAAACAAAAAAGATTAAAAATGTAAATGTAAAACCCAAAACTATGAAACTACTAGAAGAAAACATGGAGGAAATTTTTGTGTCATTGACCAGGAGAAGGATTTTTAAAATAAGACTTCAAAAGCACAGGCAACAAAAGCAAGACTAGACAAACAAGATGATATCAAATTATAAAGCTTTTGCACAGCAAAGGAAGCTATTAACAGAGTGAAGAGTCACCTACAGAATGAGAGTAAATATTTACAAACTATCTGGCAAGACGTTAATATTCAGAATATATAAGGATTGTAACAGAAACAAAACT
This sequence comes from Cebus imitator, assembly GCF_001604975.1. Lineage (NCBI taxonomy): Eukaryota > Metazoa > Chordata > Mammalia > Primates > Cebidae > Cebus > Cebus imitator. The sequence continues at coordinate 3,513,672 of NW_016107376.1, forward strand.
GATTTAAAAAACTGGCAAAATAATAGACATTTCTGAAAAGCATACAGATGGCAACACGTATATGAAAAAATACTCAACATCAGTAATCATCAAGAAAATGCAAATCAGAACCACAATGAAAGACCACCTCATTCCAGTTAGCATGGCTTTTGTCAAAAAGAGAAAAGAAAGTAAGTGTTGGCAAGGTTGTGGAGAAAGGAAAACACATTGGTGGGATTGTAAATTATTATAGCCATTGTGGAAAACAGTATGGAGATTCAAAAAATTAGAAACAGAACTACCATATGATCCAGCAATTCCACTACTGAGTGTATATCCAAAAGAAATTAGTATGTTGAAGTGAAAACTTCAAATCCCATGTTTATTGCAGCACTATTGACAATAACTAAGATATGTAATCAACTTAAGTGTCCATTAATGCTTGAATGAAAACAGAAAGTGTAGTATACATATATACATAATGGAATATTATTCAGCCATAAAGAAGTATGAACTGTTTTCGTTTGCCACACATAGATGAACCTGAAGGAAGTCATGTCTAGTGGAATAACCCAGACACGGAAAAACACATATGTTACCATTTTTTCTTAACAACAACCAAAACAGAGTTGGTATCTTTAAAGCAGGAAGTAGTAGAATAGTGGTTACCAGAAACTGAGAGGGGAGGGAAGAGAAGGAAGGATGCAGAGATACTGGCCAGTGGGTACATAGTTACAGTTAGACAGTAGAACTAAATTTTGATGTTCTGTTACACATAGTGACTGTAACAGTGAAATATTGTATGTTAGGAAACAGCTAGAGGATAGGTTTTCAAATGTTCTCATCACAAAGAGTTGATAATTGCATGAGGTATTCTAGCCACCCAGATTGGATAATTATATGGCATAGATATGTATCAAAACATCAAATTGTACTTCCATCAATATGTGTAATTTCATTGTGTCAAAATACAATTTTTCTAAAAAGACCACCCACAGAATAAAGTATTTGTACATCATATATTTACAAATATGTAGGATTTGTACATGTATGATTAAATATAAAGGATTATAATTGAGAATTTATGGAGAACTCCTAAAATGCAACAACAGCAACAGCAAACACAACACAATTGAAAAATGGCAAGGGATTTGAATAACACTTCCCAAAGAAGAGGCATAAATGGCCAGTGAGCACATGAAAAAATGTTCAGCATCTCTAATCATTGGAGAAGTGCAAATGGAAACTACAGTGCTACGTCGTTTCACTCCCATTAGGATGACTACTATAAAAAATTACAAGTATTAAAAATAGGTTTGGAACCCTTGTACACTGTTGGTGGAAATGGAAAATTGTATGACAGTTTCTCAAAAAATTAAAATTACCGTATGACCAGTTTCACTTCTAATTATATTCCCCAAATAATTGAAAACAGCATATCAAAAAGATATCTGTGTACCCATATTTATAGCAGCATTATTCGCAGAGGCTAAAATGTGAATGCAGCACACATGTACATCAACAGATGAATGGATAAGCAAAATATGGTATTTACATTTGGCCCTTCGTATCCACAGATTCCGCATTCATAGATTCGGTCAACCACAGATCAAAAACATTTGGGCTGGGTGTGGTGGTGTGTGCCTGTAATCCCAGCTACTCAGCTGAAGCAGGAGCATTGATTGAGCCAGGAAGTCCACTACCAGCTTGGGCAATACAGAGAGACACCATCTCTCAGAAAAGAATCAGTCAATCAATCAATAAAAAAATGTGTGGGGGCTGGGTACAGTGGCTCACTAATATAATCCCAGGTCAGATTACTGACCTCAAGTGACCGCCCAGGGAAGTGGGCAGATCACTTGAGGTCAGCAGTTAGAGACCAGCCTGGCCAACATGGGAAATCCCATTTCTATTAAAAAATACAAAAATTAGCTGGGTGTGGTGGCATGTGCCTGTAGTTCCAGCTATTTGGGAGGCTGAGGCAAGAGAATCGTTTGAACTGGGAAGCAGATGTTGCAGTGATCTGAAACCGTGCCACTGCACTCCAGCCTGTGTGACAGAGCAAGACTCCATCTCAAATAAATAAATAAATAAAATGTGTGGGGGAAAAAAATAGAGCAATAACTTTAAGGATACAAATTTAAGAATGTACAAAATCATTTATATCATTTATATAGTTTTATGTATTATAAGTAGTCAAGATTATTTAAAGCATACAGAGGATGTGTGCAGGTTATATGAAAATTTATACTATTTTATATAAGAGATTTGAGTATACATGGATTTTGACATCCACAGGGGTCCTGGAATGTGTCCCCCATGGATACTGAGAGATGACTGTACATACATACAGTGTAATTTTTTTTTAGCCTTACGAGAAAAATTTTGACATAGGCAACAACATGGATGAACTTTGAGAACATTATATGAAGTGAAATAAGCCAGTCCCAAGAAGACATGCTGTATGATTCCACACATGTGAGATACATAGAACAGTCAAAATCATAGAGACAGACAGAATGGTGATTGCCGTGAGACAGGGGAAAGGAGAAATGGGGAGTTTTGTGTGGTTCTGGAGTTCAAGTTTTACAATATGGAAAAAGTTATGGAGGCAGATGGTACAGTGATGGTTGCACAAAATTATAAATGTATTAATATTACCAAATCATCCCCTTAAAAATCATTAAGATGATAAATTTTATCCCATATGTGTTTTAATGCAATAAAAAGTGGGAGGAAAAACCAATCAACTAATGAATAAAGGCAGAGGAGATATATATATATATATATATATATATATATATATATATATATAATATAGGTATGTTTTTAAATAACCACTTTAAAGTAGAACCAAAAAAACTAAACAAAAAGAAAAAAAATGTATTCACCTAATCCATTACCCCACTAGGATGTTTTAATTTAAAAATAAAATTTGTGGAGGTAATAGGGCTTTCAGCCCAAAGGGAATGATTCTGATGACAGAATTCTGGGCCCCATGTGGGAGGTGAGTGACTTGTTTTTGTGTGTAACTCTCCAGTGCTCTTAAATCATGTCACATTATTGATTATACCAACAATATTCAATACCTTTTTACAGTAGGGAGAAAAGTGTCGTGTACTGGAAAGACCAAGGCCTTTGAAAGAGCCAGATAAATAGGTTTTTAAATACCTACCTGTCTGCCTACTAGTCACAGAACCTTGAGTATGAATCCTAAACCCCTAAAATGGTAGTTGCTGCTTATTTTTTAAGATGAGATCATAATAATGCCTTCCATGAAAGATTATTCTGACACCTTGGAATAACATATGCAAAGCTCCTGATATGATAGGTACATGTACAACAGACAAAAACCAATATAATTATGATAATGATGATTCTTTAGTTGGTTGGTTATTGTTTGTAGACCTTGTGATAGTATCTGAAATTTCAGATTTTCAGTATTCTAAATAGATTTAATTTGTTTCTTTTATTTAGAATTTTAAAGTTCCAATGTTATTTTTTTCTTTTGAAAGAAAAGGGTTTTTTTTGTTTGTTTGTTTTTAGACCGAGTCTTGCTCTGTTGTCAGACTGGAGTGCAGTGGCACAATCTTGGCTCCCTGCAACCTCCGCCTCCTGGGTTCAAGCAATTCTCCTGCCTCAACCTCCTGAGTAGCTGGGGTTACAGGCGCACACCACCATGCCCAGCTAATTTTTGTATTTTTAGTAAAGACAGAGTTTCACCATGTTGGCCAGGATGGTCTCAATTTCTTGACTTTGTGAATTGCCGCCTCAGCCTCCCAAAGTGCTGGGATTACTGGTGTGAGCCACCGCGTCCGGCCAGGATTTTTTTAGAGTGTGGTTCTTGGGCCAGAAATATTATCATCTCCTAAGAACTTGTTAGAAATGCAAACACTAGGGCTTCACCCAAGACCTATGAAACCGAAAACTTGGGAGGTTTTACTTATCCTGTAAAAGATATTCTGATGCACACTTAAGTTTGAAAACCCCTGCTTTACTAAATCTGAGAAACAGAAAAGTGTAGCATTTATACTCTGTCATCCAAAAATAACCACTTTATTTTTTTTCCCACTCTTTTCTCTATTCATATGCATATATACTTATATGTGTATTTCTTCTAGTCTTTTTCCTATACATTTTTGTATATATTTATGCTGTTTTAAAAAGTTAGGATCATGCTATATAAGTTCTGAGGCCCCCATTTTGACCTTCAATACTGTGTCATGACCATTACCCCATGTCATTAAATTTTATTTGAAAACATTTTTAATCATATGGCTACATATTATACCATTCTGTGAGTGTCTTATAATTCATGAACCCAACCCCCTAGACATCTGAGTTGTTTACAGCCGTTCAGAAGGACATAAGCAACACTCAGTTGAAAATCTGTATTCATAAATCATTGTTAATATGAGTGATTATTTTCTCAGCATAAACTTATTACTGGGGTGGAATTACCAGATCAGACAGTATGGACATTTTTATAGCTCTTAATATAAATTGTCAAATTGCTTTTCTGAAAAGAGATGCCAGTTTGGACTCTAACCAGCAGTGTAGGGAAAATGTTTGTTCATTGCTCTAACCCAACCAACCCTGGTGTACTAGTTGTTCTTGGGGTATTATAAAGACATATCTAAGACTGGGAGAAAAGAGGTTTAATTGGCTCAAGAGTTCTGCAAGATGTACAGGAAGCATGATGCTGCAATCTGCTCGGTTTCTGGGGGGCCTCAGCAAACTTACAATCATGGCAGAAGGCAATGGGGGAGTGAGATGACTCACATGGTGGGAGCAGGAGCAAGAAATGAAGGGGGAGGTGCCCCACACTTTTAAACAACCAGATCTCATGATAACTCACTGTCACTAGAACAGCACCAGAGGGATGTTGCTAAACCATTCATGAAGGACTGCCTTTATGATTCGGCCACCTCCCACGAGTCCTCATCTCCAGTATTGAGGTCTATACTTGAACATGAGACTTGGGTGGGGACACAGATTCAAACTATATAATTCTGCCTCCAGTCCCTCCAAACCTCATGTACTTCTTACATTGCAAAATACAATAATGCCTTCCCAACAGCAAAGTCTTAACTCATTCCAGCATTAACTCAAAAGTCCAGAGTCTCATCTGAGACAAGGCTAGTCCCTTCCACCTGTGAGCCTGTAAAATAAAAAATAAGTCTGTTACTTTGACGATACAATGCAGGTACAGGCATTGGGTAAATACTTCTGTTCCAATAGGGAGAAATTGGCCAAAGGAAAGGGACTACAGCTACCACGCAAGTTCAAAACCCAGCAGGGCAGTCATTAAATCTTAAGATACCAAAATGGTCTCCCTTGACTCCATGTTCCACATCTAGGACACTCTCATTCAAGACATGGGCTTCCAAAGCCCTGGGTGGCTCCATCTTTGTGGCTTTGCAGTATTTAGCTCCTGTAGCTGCTCTGATGGGTGGGCATTGAGTGCCTGCAGCTTCTTCTGGAGCAGGGTTCAGCCTGTCAATGGATATACCATTCTGGGGTTTACAGGTCAGTGGCCCTTTTCTGATAGCTCCACTAGGCAGTGCTCCAGTAGTGACTATGTGTGTGGGCTCCAACCTCACGTTTCTCCTTCATACTGCCTTAGTAGAGGTTCTCCATGAGGGCCCTGCCCCTGCACCAGGCTCCTGCCTGGACATCCAGGCTTTTCCATACATTCTCTGAAATCTAGGCAGAGGCTTCCAGTCTTCAACTCTTTCACTCTATCTACCTGCAGGCTTAACACCCCATGGAAGCCATCAAGTCTTAGGGCTTACACCCTCTGAAGCAGGGACCTGAGCTGTACCTGGGTCCCTTTGAGCCATGGCCAGAGGTAGAGTGACTGGGATCCAGGGAGTAGTATCCTAAGCAGCAAGGCTTGGGTCTGCCACAGGAAACCATTCAATCCTGCAGGGTCTCCTGGCCTATGATGGGAGGGGTTGCCGCAAATGTCCCCAAGATTCCTTCGATGCCTTTTCCCCATTGTCTTGGCTATTAGTACTTCACAGCCTACTGGAATTCCTCTCCTGAAAATAAACTTTTCTTTTCTACCACATGGTCAGGCTGCAAATATTCTAAGCTTTTATGCTCTGCTTCCCCTTTAAATATAAGTTTCAACTTCAGGTTATTTCTTTGCTCATGCATATGAGCATAGGCTATCAGAAACAGCCAGGCCACCTCTTGAGCGCTTTGCCGTTTAGAAATTTTTTTCCACCACATATCCTAAATCATCACTGTCAAGTTCAAAGTTCCACAAATCCTCAGCATAGGGGCAGAATGCAGCAAAGTTCTTTGCTAAGGCATAACAAGAGTTGCTTTTATTCCAGTTCCCAATATGTTTCTCATTTTTATCTGAGTCTTCCTCGGGCTAGACTTCACTGCCCATATCACTACTAACATTTCAAACAATCTCTAGGAAGTTCGAAACTTTCCTGCATCTTCCTGTCTTCTTTTGAGTCCGTCAAACTCTTCCAACCTTTGCCCATTACCTAGTTCCAATGTCACTTCTACATTTTCAGCTGTCTTTATAGCAATGTCTCGCTCCTCGGTAGTAGTTTTTTGTATTCTCACACTGCTGTGAATAAATGCTTGAAATTGGGTAATTTATAAAGAAAGGAGGTTTAGTTGGCTCACAGTTCCCCAGGCTGTACAGGAGGTGTGATCCTGGCATCTGCTCAGCTTCTGGGGAGGCCTCAGGAAGCTTACTGGCATGGCAGAAGGCAGAGACAGAGTGAGGTGGTTCACCTGGTGGGCGCAGGATCCAGAGAGAGAAGGAGAAATGTTAGGTACTTTTAAACAACCAGCTCTCATGATAACCCAGTCACTGTCACAAGAAGAGTACCGAGGGGATGTTGCTAAATCATTCATGAAGGAACGCCCTCGTGATCCAATAACCTCCCATCAGGCTCCACCCCCATCATTGGGTATTACAATTCAACATGAGATTTGGGCAGGGACGTGAATCCAGACCACCTCACTTGGGAATTATAGTACTTTTGACTTTAGGTTAGTTTGTAGGAGGATATTTTAGAATTGTAAATGAGTAGAATATACAGCTCAATCTTAATAATTTGATGTTTTCTAGTTATTGTATTGACGTACATCTGTATATTCAGAAGCCCAAATGGTAGATACTGGCATGGGCTTTCTCTCTCAATTGTAGATGTTACAGTTGTTAATTTCTAAAGTTTACTCTTCCAATATTTTGTGCCCCTCACTTGACATAGACTACTATTTTTGTGTAAAGAATGTTACAGCTCTTTCAAAGGTGTTCTATAGGATAAAAGGAACCAGACAATATGGATGGCTTGACCTACCCATGTACCTCCAGCTTTAGGGATTAACTAAGTACTAGAGGACCTAGGAAGAGAAAAACAAGTTGTTTCTGTCTGTAGTATCACAAATCAATTAAACAACTCTATGTATTGTTAATATTAAATCTTGCTAGTGAGACAGTTGTTGAAGGAGTCTGTAGAATGTTAAGCAAATGCTAAACTAGCCAGATAAATTTATTACTTAGGCGGCATTCCTATTCGCTTATGATACACAGCCATGGTGAAGGCTGTTTTGTGATAACTTTATTGATTCTATATAAAGTACTGATACCAAAACATATTTGTTGAACATGCATTTATTTTAGTTTATTATGTACCAGTCAGCTTCCCGCTGAGGTTTCCAGAGTACCTGAGGCTCCCTTGGTGCTGACATTTCTGATTTCCCGGGAGGTTGGAAGGATGTCTTCGACTCAGCCCCCATGAGCTGGGGAACTAGAAGGAAGTGAGGATCATGGGGGGATGAGAAGGAATGGCCCAGCACACCCAGGAAGCACAGCAGGAATCCTGCTAGAGAGTCTCGGAGACTCCTGCTGGGTGCAGAAGACTGCTGCTGCTTAGAAATCTCTCAGTCCTTGACCGGGCGTGGTGGCTTACGCCCGTCATCCCAGCACTTTGGGAAGCTGAGACAGGTATATCACTTGAAATCAGGAGTTTGAGACCAGCCTGGCCAACATGGTGAAAATCCATCTCTACTAAAATACAAAAAAAAAAAAAAAAAAGAATTAGCAGAGCATGGTGGCACGTGCCTGTATCATCAGATACTCAGGAGGCTGAGGCAGGAGAATTGCCTCAACCCAGGAGGCGGAGGATGCAGTGAGCAGAGATCGCAGCACTGTATTCCAGCCTGGGTGACAGAGGGAGATTCTATCTCAGAAAAAAAAAAAAGAAAGAAAAATATATTTCAGTCCTCTAAGAAATGAAATCAGTGCTCCTAAATTTTATCTTAACCCTACTTTTGATCACAGACCTGTGTGAATCTTATGAATGGGTGCTTTTCTCAGAAGAGCGCCTCCGTGCAAATTTTGCATTCAATTTCAGGGGTTGAATTCCTTTGAGGGTACTCTTATTTTAGGCAAACTGTCTTCAAGTACACGTTTTCTTCCTTTTGCAGGTTTCGCTTAAAATTATAACGAAAATCCTATTTTTCTATTTGCAAAGTGTTTTCCAGTTTATGGAGCCATTTTGTATACATGTTTTGGCTCCTGTCCCCAGTCCTATCAATTGGGAGTGTTATTCTCACTTGGCAGATGAGGTAACTGAAGCTCAGCAGCTGAATATAAGAATTTGCCCAAGTCAGTGAATGGTCTTTGGGATTTGGAGCCAGATCCACCAGACCTTTGTCCATGTGTCCTAACATTACCAGAACAGTAATAAAGGAAATCTGGCAAGCAAAAATAAAATTGCCTCCCACATTGAGAAGAATGATTGAGAAATCCTAAATGAATGTCAGGTTTCAAACATAAATTATTTACTTAACAGCCATTTCACCTTGCAACATAAGGCAACCTTGAATGTGTCTGTTGAGGATGCCACTGTTCTGTTGCTGGTTATATTCATAAGCAACTGAGAGCTCCTTCTATCTTAACCTGGATCACAGATATCAAATGGCCAAGAAGAGCATCAGATGGAAACAATGTAAAATGCTGTTTTTCTTTGTTGGCATAAGGACTTCTGGGACCTCTTCACACCAGCACACACTGAAATCAGGTGCTGCTCGTGTTGGAACCATTTGGTAGGGTGGTGGTTTTCTCTTTTTTAATCTTTTTCATTTAAGTTGTACTATCTTCGCCGACTAGATCAGAAGAATAACTGTTTATTTTAGTATGTGTCTTAAAGCTGCAATGCATATATTAAATGTACAGAATGCCTCTTTTAATAATGTGTTGCTGGAAAGGCCAAGCTGCAGACAGTTACCAGAATGACAGTGTGGCCTTGCATTCCCCATGGAGTACATTTGAGGGCTGCCATGAGGCATCCCAGCTTACATTGCATTGATGATGCACAGAAAGAAATGCAACCTCAGACCTGGATTCTCATCCCACTTAAGGCTTTATAGACCATCATCTATTATGCAGACAGAAGAGAATGGGCCATAAGCATGATGTTCACTGTCATAGGATATACTTAAATTAAGAGATACTCTTTTGTGCCAATTAGCGTGCACCATGAACTTTGAATTTGTTTTTGACAATTCCTTTCAATGTCCTTTAATCTTTTTTAATTATGAGAATAATCCATACTTGTAACAACATGGATTTCTCCAAATCGATAATTAATGTTTTATCCTTTGCTCTGCCAGCTCAACCTCCTGCACTACCATAATTTGAGAAAACCAACATTAATATTTCCCTTGTTTGAGACTACCAACCTTAATAACTTAATTTATCCTTTTCTTCTTCTACACATAAACATTTAGTCGTATATATATATGGATTTCTTACGTATTTTTCAAAAATCAATTGATAGTAAGGCTAGAATATCCTTATTTTTTAAAATTATACTTTTAGACCTCACTCCAGGTCAGTGCATGCAAATAAATCTGTTTTAATAAGTGAATAGCATTTCATAGTATGGCTATAGCATATTATTCTGCTTATCACCTGGTAATGAAATTTCTGGTTTGTTTCCAATATTTAGTTATTGCAGATGCTGTCTATTGCAATATGAGCATTTTATAGGCCTTATGATCATTTTCCACTCAGTAAAGTGTGTTACTAAAGAAGTGAAAAAGTAGGAACTTTCCAGAGTCAGCCATTTGTCTGTAATCATGTACTTCTATAATTAGTAGCCTAGCACATCATGATGAGAATTATGGAGACTTATGTGTAGAATATTTGTCTGTGTAGGAGCGTCCCTAAATGTAGCTTTTATTTTGTATTGGAATCATTTGTGGTTGGTTTCCATGTGAGGATTCACTGCAGAGCAGAGGTGATCTTCAGCTGTTATTATGCTCCATCTCAATTCCTTCTGAGCAAATCAATTACTTGGGTTTGGGCAAATCTAGTATAGTAATGATGGACTATACCCAACTAGCCACTTTTTTTTTTTTTTTTAAGTTTTACCTTGTTAGACCGCAATCTTAGATATGAGTGAACGAGAGAGCCTGGCTTTTGGAGTGCGTTAATTAAAAAGCTCTCTGCAATATTATTTTGAAATTAGGAAGGGAGGGAATGCTACTTTGATGACGTGAAAAATTTGCCCAGATCACCTCGATTGCTTACTCTATGATAAATGATGCTGCTAGCCACATGTTTCAGGATTTTGAATGCTCAGGAAGAATTCTTACAGCGTGATTATGGAAACAACCAATTTCCGTAAGTGAAAATGAGCATGCTTATTAATGGAGCTGCAATTGCCTATTGCATTCAATCACATTTATAACCAGCAAGTAGAATGAATGTTTTACGTGATTTAGTGTTTACACAATTGCAGTTGCATGGCAAAGCTTGCTGTATTAGAGGCTTTGGAAAGAAGCATATGTGGTCCTTTTGCAGGTAATAAAATGGAAAATCCAATTTGCAATTGCAGAATAAGCCTCTGAGTGATATACGATCTTCATAGCAGCATCGGTCAGAGGGTCACTGCTAATCACGACGCTGCCTGGCTTCCCCAGTGGCCTGCGCCTTCCAGCTGAGGAGTGAGCAAAGTGAATCTGTGTCTGGGAGCCAGCCAGCGTGTCTGCAGATGCACCACTTTCTAGCTTATTAGATCCTCTTTGTCACAGTGCTTAATCCTGCTGCCTGATCCTTGTTAGAACACCACCAGAGCGCCGCTCAGCCTTCTAATAAAGGGGATGGGTGAGGGCTCCTAACCCAACGCACTGAAGCGTGCAGCGTCAGGGCGATTACAGGCTGACTGACAGCGGGGTGAGATGCTTCCTGCATGTTATTACTTAAAAGGGAACCTACCTCCGACAGCTGACAGACGAGCTCTGCTGAGGCAATGGTAACTTGTTGCTAGGCCAATATGAGTCGGGTGTCATCTTTTCACACAGTATAATGCCAGCTTTACTCTAATTATATTAACCCTCTTCTGAAATTGCTTCATCCCCGACTGGTGCGGAGTGAGGCAAGAGAACCAAGAGACAAATCACTTGCTGGGAGGATTGCAGTGCTACGGAAACGGGTATCATGTTATCCACTGGTGACATTAAGTTGAAAAACAAAGCAAGCCTGCCCTATCACAGCAAGTTCCGGTTCTAACTCCGAAGAGACATTGCTCCCTTTGGCTCGCACAGTTTCCATCTCTATCCTTTATAATAGTTTCTTCCTTTAAGATTCACCATGGACATTATGCCTGGTTTTCATGGTCTTTGTTAAAAAAGAAAGAACAACATCAAACAAGAAGCTTTTTTCTTTTCCTTTTTTTCCCCAGTGAACCCGAATCATTCTTTTCTGTTAGGCTCCTATGTTCGTGTAGCTTTATGAAGCACTTGTGAATTTCATTTAGTAGCATTGCTTGTTACTGAAGTAAGGAAATGAGGGTGGGGAGGGTAAACCAGTCATCTGTCCCTGCTTTCCCACTCCCATCCCAACTAAAATGTGTAGATGGGTTGAAAGTGATATAGTGAAGATGATCACAAATAGCCCATGGTCCTTTCTGTTAACAGTGACTTGCAGACATCAGCGTGTGACTCCTTTTCCCTGAAGGGAGTATGTTTAGCTCGCATCCAGTGTCTCCTCTGTGCTCCAGTTAGCAGCCGTCATTAGCAATCTGTGATGCCTCTGCTGTCTCCACTGACAGCGCCTAAATAGAGACATCACTTGGGATTGACAGATCTCCAGGGGGTTACAGGCTTCAGACAAAAGGGCCCAGGGAACATGGCTGACCTTTCTTGGCATTATTCCCCTTCCATGAGTGGCAGTCAGGGAGCATAGAACTCCAGTACATGATTTTCTGAGGATTACCACCGAAAAGACTGCACACTTAGTAAGAAGCTGTTACTAAGTTAACAAGAGGCTGCGTGGGCTCCAGAGTGGGTTTGCGCGCCGTTGGTAGTAGAACACAAGCGCTGCTTTCCCGCAGATATATGTACCTATTCTTTTCAAGGATGGGCCTTTAAAACTGGCTTTGCTGATAACATACGTTCAGTTTCGGATGATGGGGCAGGGCTTGAGATTCAGCAGAGGCAGCTTGTGGTGCAGGCGGGAAAAGAAGAGTCTGTTCTTCTCTCTGCCCCGTGCAAGTCATCCAAGGGCAAATTTGGAATAGCCGAGGCTTGTCTGTGTCGTCCTTCCCGGACCCTTTCTCTGCTTCACGCTGTTCTCATGCTGGTCAAGGGCCCTGAAAATACAGTGGTGAGAAGTGCTCTGTGCCCAAATGTAGCTGACTTTGCTCCTTTTCTCATTCTTACCTTACCAAAGAAAAAAAAAAAAAAAAAGATACGTGTTCCTGCAATTCCCCTCTGAACCAGATGTTAAAAGCAAAGCAGTTGTGTAAATGCAAAAACTGTGGACGCTTCTTCAACAGAATAAAATTCTGCCACCTAGAATACCAAATAGATTTTTCATTGGGATAGTCAATTTTCAGGAAGAAGGAAAGATATTTAGGGCAAAATACTCACACCGATTGAATCCCGTTAGCTTAGGAATTCGTTTCTGTCCTGTTCCATAAATATGCAATTTATGCTTTTCATGGCTTCTGCTGCTTTTTTCTCATCCACTTTGCAATACACATATTTTTTCTTTCTTTTTTTTAGACAGAGTCGTGCTCTTTTCCCCAGCCTGCAGTGCAGTGGCGCCATCTCGGCTCATTGCAGCCTCTGCCTCCCAGGTTCAAGCAGTTCTCCTGCCTCATATTCCCGAGTGTCTGGGAGTACAGGTGCGCAGCACTGCACTCTGCTAATTTTTATATTTTTAGCAGAAATGGGGTTTTGCCATGTTGGCCAGACTGGTCTCGAACTCCTGACCTCAAGTGATCCACCTGCTTCGGCCTCCCAAAGTGCTGGGATTATAGGCATGAGCCACTGCGCCTGGCCAAGAATACACATATTTTTTTCTAAACAACTCAAATTAATTTTTTTCATAGTTGATTCCATACTGATGTCTGTAGGCAGACATTAGAGACAGGAAGATGACAAGAAGTAAGCACAGATTGTTTCTCAGGTGAGTGTTTAAAGAGAGACGGTTGTGCTCTGGCACTGCCATCCCCAACCGATAAGTGCATTGCTGCACGGTGGTCACTGTTGTCTGGTTTGTAATCCCTTCCCTTAGTGGCGCCACCTCCTAAGCACGATGGGCAACTTACCATTGTGCACATAAAATATGACACGTCGGAAACAAACTTGTTTTTAAATGCGTGGCTTCTTTCCAGAAATGTATATTATATTCATTTTTAGGAAAAGGGAAGATTGGAGAAAAAGAATTCATGAAGGAATTGTAAGTAAGACAAGATATATCGAATGCAGCAAATGAGATTTTAAGAGGAAATGAGAATTATAGAGAAAAGTAAACAACAGGTCAGTTTCATTGTTGGGACTCTTAAAAACCATCTCCCTAAAGATAAAAAACAAAGATCGATGGCAGCCCCTTCCCAATGAGATCAAACCCAGGTGAGATAGTCAGCTAAGCAGAATGCATACCACCCCTGGGTTTTCATTTGCCCTCGGCAGCTTTCTGACTCATGGTTTAGAGAATCAAGCTCACTAATTTCCCAAGTGACTTAATATCTGACTAAATGCTTAAGCATTAAGATGAGGAAATTGACAATATTGATAATCTTGGAGAGAAATGGATCTGCTTATTTTTATACCAAGGACCAACAAATTCTTTGTAGCTTTGGAAAGATGAATTACTCTCTCTTAATATTTAGTAGTACCTATTGTCTTTAAAAAGATTTTGTGAAATTGTGGTCATTTTTCTTTTCTTTGTTTTTCTGAATCGTTGAAGTTCATATAACAAAAAAGAAAGATTCAAATTATCTCTTATTTTAAGAAGCAATATTGGATTATCTTCCTCATAAAAAAATGTCATTTATCCTTTCATTTTCAAAGCTCAGATCATCTGGGAACTTACTTGCTTTATGCTACACTTGCATCCCAGAATATGTTTTCATTGCCCTGAGTTACCACCTATGAAAACATAGATAGTAGAGCCTTGGAACAGCATATAACTTCGGTTGTGTCTTAGAATCATTGCTGTATCTCTAGGTTTAAACAGTCCCAGGCTGTGGACAAGAAGTCTCAAAATTGATTTCCTCCATAGGACTTTTAGGGACAGAGCTTCGCATACATCCCTACTTCCTATCTTCTCTTTCTGTTTCTTGCTTTCATAGGTGAGTGCATTTTAGGAAGTTCTTTCACACATTGCCCTTTCCATTTTTGAATATATATATATATATATATATATATATATATAATATATAAACAGTTAACTGGTCATCAACAGAGGTGATCCAGATGAAGGGTGCTTGCTGGCTTTTTTAGGCTACCTTCATTAACTCAACCTTATCTAGATTGATGTGTGCCCTGATGACCTCAGCAGACACTGTGGGAGGAATATGAGATTGGGGGTCAGGTTGAAATCTTCACGCCGGCTTTGTCTGATCTTGGGTACAGTAGTTAATTTCCTTAAGTTTCCATTTCTTCACCTATAAAGTAATGCTAATATCTGACCTTAGGGATTGCAGGAGAATGAAATGGGGAAATGATTTTAAATGGTAATTTATAAACTGATCAGAGCTAAACAAATGTTACTCTTCATCACTGCTATGTTAATGAGATTCATTTAGGGCTGATTCCCAGATGTGCTTTTGCTCTTATACTTGAGTAATGCAACAATTTGACTTGGGTAATATCCCTGTCTTTCTCTATTCATATGCTATCTTGATTGATGAAAAAAGTGATGTTGATCAGATTGGGCTTAGATCAGACAGGAAGAGGCGTGATGTGTACTGACATTGTCAGGATAGAATTTCAGGTGGTTTTCATATTATCACTTCTCTAAATCATGAAAAAGTCATTTTTGTCTTTGCTGCAAATACCTCCTTCCCTCCACTTCTTTTTCCATCTGTCTTCTTTCTTCCTTCCTTTGTTCTTAATTTCCTGGGCCAAGGTACTGTGATGGCTTCAGTTAAGAAATTTAAAAAACATCAGATGATCCAAAAGGTACTTAAGGTTGGCTGTGATTACTGAGAAGGACGTCTTAGACCTGATCTGTTTTGGATGAAGTGACCTTCTCATTTTTTTTTTTCTTCATCTTTTCAGGAAACTTGGATTTAACTGGTCAGAAGCAGGTATTCAAAGCCGAGAACAATCCCTGGGTGACCCCCATTGCCGACCAGTTCCAGCTTGGAGTGTCCCATGTTTTTGAGTATATCCGTTCTGAAACATACAAATAGTAAGTAGACTCTGATTTTCTGAAATAGTAGACTGTGATTTTATAGTATTTATAATTATGCCTTTAAAAAATTATCATGTGACAGTATCCTGTTGGTGGCAGTTAACACATAGCATTTTAAAAAGTTTTATTAAAAACTGAACGACAGCCAGGCGTGGTGTAGCTCATACCTGTAATCCTAGCCTTTGGAGAAGTTGAGTCTGAAGGATTGCTTGAGTCTAGGAGTTTGAAACCAGCCTGGGCAACATAGCAAGACCCCATCTCTACAAAATAAAAAGAAAAATAAATGATCCAGGCATGGTGGTGCATGCTTGCTGTTGAAGCTATTCAGGAGCCTGGGTTGGGAGGATCACTTGAGCCCAGGAGATTGAGGCTGAACTGAGCCATGATCATGCCCTACACTCAAGCCTGGGTGAGAAAGCAAGACCCTTTCTCGAAAGAAAAAAGCAGAAACAAGAAAAAACAGCATGTGGTCATTGTCTCTATTTGTACATTGTTTTTCATTGACATTTTCAAGGGGATTTATACCAATTTTCTTTGGAGAATTTTTGAGGTATTAAATTAGTTGAATATTCATTGCACTAAGGGAATTCACCATTCAGATCAGAACATATATTTTTTTTCTTCTGTGAATGCAAAGAATTACAAGTGTTCTGAACAAAATTGTTAAGCAGTTTATTTATAAAATCAGCAGAGAGTACTAGCATGCGTCATTCTATTATAGAGAAGCTTTTACTCTAGTGAGATGATAATCTCTTAGAGAAAAGGAAAAGGCTGGAGAGGAGGCGGGATCTGTCAGCTTAAAGTCACAGCATCAAAATTCCTCAACCCCTCAGTCCAGGTGAAGGGAGTCTGTGCAAAACTGTCCAAAAAACCTCACTATTCGTGCGTCCTTCTTCCTCCGTGTGTTGAGGTTGAAGGGAATTCTGCCACTTCCACCTACTTCTGTTGTTACATCTGTCACCATCATTTTCCTACCTTATCCCAGCCCCCCAGCTGCAAAACAAACTATCATTTATCACAATGCCTGCCTGACTCCAAATGCTGAGATCTAGTATAATTTTAAGCATCTACAAAAAAGATGAAAGCGTCCTTAGTCAAATGTAATCCGTGTTTGTGTCTGGCATCAACTTTTTAAATTTATTTTTAAATTTTTGTGTGTTTATTTATTTTGAGATGGAGTATCGCTCCGTCACCAGACTGGAGTGCAGTGGCGTGATCTTGGCTGACTGCAACCTCCTCCTCCCAGGCTCAAGTGATTGCCTTGCCTCAGCCTCCTGAGTAGCTGGGACTACAGGCGCGCACCACCACACCTGGCTAATTTTTTGCGTTTTAGTAGAGACGGGGTTTCACCATATTGGCCAGGCTGGTCTCCAACTCCTGACCTCAGGTGATCCACCTGCCTCAGCTTCCCAAAGTGCTGGGATTACAGGTATGAGCCACTGCGCCCGGCCTTATTTTTTTTTTTTTTTAATCGACGGGGTCTCGCTGTATTACTGGGCTGGAGTTCGGTGGCATAATCACAACTCACTGAAGCCTCAAGCTCCTGGGCTCAGGCAATTTTTCCACCTCAGCCTCCCAAGTAGCTGGAACTACAGGCACGCACCACCATGCCCAGCTATTTTTTTTTTTTTTTTACTTTTTGTAGAGATGGAATCTCCCTATGTTGCCCAGGCTGGTCTCCATCCTCTGGTGTCTACCACTTTGGTCTTCCAAAGTGCTGGGATTACAGTCGTGAGCCACCATGCCCAGCCTGGCACCAACTTTCGAGAATTTAACATTCCAACTATTGGAAGAAAGGTAGAAGATTGCTAAAGGTCACAGTTAAGAGTTTCGTTTCGTTTCGTTTCTTTTTTTTTTTTTTTTTTTTTTTTTTTTTTTTTGGGTATCAGAAATATGTCACACTCCCAGTAGAACCCTCTGTGAATCTGCCAGGCCAGTGGGTTGGGATCGATTGGCAGGACAGAGCCTTTGCCTAGAAATGGCTGGCTATATTTCTGTAGTCTTTCAGCCTGAGCACCATGCTGCTGGTCAGACATTCACGGCTTGCTGTGTTCATGTTTCCACCAGACAGAAACAGAGAACACAAGCTGTAAAGAATAGTGGCTGGCCCAAGTATGGTTGCTCATACCTGTAACCCCAACACTTGGGAAGCCAAGGCATGTGGATCACCTGAGGTCAGGAGCTCGAGATCAGCCTGGCCAACATGGTGAAACTAAAAATACAAAAATTAGCAGGGCATGGTGGAGGGGCACCTGTAATCCCGGCCACCCAGGAGGATGAGGCACAAGAATTGCTTGAGCCTGGGAGGCAGAGGTTGCAGTTAGCTGAGATCCTGCCACTGTACTCCAGCCTGGGCAACTCCATCTCTGAAAAAAGAGAAAAGAACAATGGACTTAAAACTAAATACAGTAAAATTGCCAAAATGATACCATATCCTCCTATATAAAAGCAACATAATGCATGGTTTCGATTACTTTAGACAACATTGTGACACTTACAATTTAAGTCTAAAGACTTACCTTAAAGATAAAATGAGACAGGTATAGGATGTGTATTAATTGTTTCAAAAGCCATGTGGATATGTACAGTTATTACAGATTCTAACTTTTTTTAAAAAACAATTAATAAAGCTCACCCTTGGAAATTAGTTAATTATGAAAATGTGTGAAAATGTAGCCACAAATTAGCAGATGATTGTTTATCGTGTTCCTTTTAAATTGTTCATCATTGCTATCATTTGTTTTAGATGGGACTCTAATTTTTCCTTAGTAAACAGGAAGCTATTTAGAGCTTGGTTTGTACAGTATCTTGAAAAAAGTCATTCTAATATGATAGTATACAGAAAAATACATGAACAAACTCCTAGCCATCCAGAATTGGAGGAAATTATCTGTTTATTATTCTGATTAACAATTTTTCATTTTCCATAGTTCCGTTTATAATTTATAGAGGATGAGAATATGTTGCGTATGAGAGTGCTTTTAATTTTAAAAGATTAAATTGTGAACTTATGGATTTTATATTACCTCAAAGTCATTATTAGGCAATTAATCACCATTATGCACTGTTAGAGACTATTTTAATTTATTTGAATGTGGTTAGGATTCTGGACAAATGAGAGGTACCTATAACATAATAGGTGAATCTGTTCCTATCTGTCTTATCACCCTGTTTTGGGGAGTTAGGATAGTCCAAGCAGTGCATCTGCTAGCTTGCTTTTTGTCTGTGATTTCCTCATGGAGCCCTGGATTACTTTTCATGCAGTTAGCATTAAAAAACTTCAGTAGGCTGGGTGTGGTGGCTCATGCCTACCATCCCAGCACTTTGGGAGGCCAAGGTGGTGAATCACTTGAGGCGAGGAGTTCAACACCAGCCCAGCAACGTGGTAAAACCCCGTCTGTACTCAAAATACAAAAATTAGCCGACTGTGGTGGCAGGTGCATGTAATCCCAGCTTCTTGGGAAGCTGAGGCAGGAAAATCGCTTGAACCGGGAGGCAGAGGTTGCAGTGAGTCAAGATGGTGCCACTGCATTCCAGCCTGGGTGACATAGTGAAACTGTGTTTCAAAAAAAAAAAAATAAAAAGAGAGAAACTTCAGTAAGCACAAGAGAGCCATTGTCCCCTTTCTAGGGGGACCAGCTGGCTCTGTGATGGCTGCTTTTGGGGGCATCTACATGATCCTCTGCTGGGCGGTCACAAGAGACAAACTCCACTAAGGCAGGGGTCTGTTTTGAGTTCTCTTCTCCTTGGGAAGGAGAAGAGGGTTGGTTACTTCGTGCATATCAGTTTTTTGCCCTCCTCTCATTCCCCTGTAGTAGCTATCATCACCCCTTTGCAAACATACTAGCCCAAAACATGGACTGTTAGCTGAGTAAGACAATAAATCAAACTCTTAGTCATTTAAAGAAAAAATAACTACAAAAATGCCGCTCTTGTGTTCTGCCAGATTAACACACACAGA
This sequence comes from Cebus imitator, assembly GCF_001604975.1. Lineage (NCBI taxonomy): Eukaryota > Metazoa > Chordata > Mammalia > Primates > Cebidae > Cebus > Cebus imitator. The sequence continues at coordinate 3,533,303 of NW_016107376.1, forward strand.
TTTTTAGAATTAAGGGCCTCTTTATATGAATAGATATGTACTATATTAGTATATCCTCATATAATTGAGCCCAATTCAACTGTTTGAAGCAGCCATTTCATAATTAGGGTTTTTTAAATATTCTATCGAAAAATATTTAATTAGCAGGTACTTGGCTACTTTTTGAAAATGTTTTATATGTGGCAGCCTTCAGGGTGGGCAGTTTATTTGTGATATTCATAGTTTTTTTTAAAAAGCAAATTTCACATTCAGTGCCTTCGTTTTTGATCTTCTCTTCTAAAACCTAGTTTCTAATTTTCACTTCTTTGTCTCTTGTTTAAGCCGCATACATCCCCTTTATTAAAAATAATCCTTATATATTTATCAGTGTCTGTTGCGGCTGTGTGTTTCTCTTTCTTTAAATTACCATTAAGCATGCTTTTGACTTTTGCTCTTAAAATACCTGTGAACCTCCTCCTCCTTCCCTCGCCCCCTTTTTTTTCTAACCAGTTAACCCATTACTGAAATGAGAGCAATAAAGAACTAAAAAACTTACCGGAACGTTTTCATTCACGTCCGTGCTTGACTTTCACGGTGACCTTCCTTGGAGTACATTCTCAGGTTCTTCTGAGTCTAGGGCAGAGAAGATGGACGATCTGATTTATAGGCTCTAATGGACTCCAAGAGGAGACATGGATGCTTGAAAGAAAACAATGAATTCAGTGTGTCAGCAGAATTAAAATACTGGGGATGACTTAGCTTCATGAAGACAGGAACTTGTTCTGTTAAGCAGGAGGGGTATGGCCGGTAGGATGTTGAGGTATAGAGATTGCTCTCTTTGGAGTAACATTTTGGGTATTAATCATGTCCCATTCATCATTTCTCAGGTGGGAGCTGCTCTCCGTTCATCTTTTGTTCCTTCCACAGGGGAACATGTTGGGTGGTGTCATTTGGTTGCCGGTTAACATAAAATGATGTGCTTGGTTGGGCTGTTGAAGCTCACATCCTACACACTCCTTTGTCTTTTTAAACGGTTGCTGAGTTATACAATCACCTGTTAACTCTTTATTTGATGGTGGTTGTCTCTTTGACCTCTTTTATTTCTGGGAAGCAGAATTATGATGGAATAGTCACCACTTGTGAAGTTTCCAGAGGTAGATGTTTTTTCCACCCCGGGAGGGGCAGTCACGTTGAAGTCAGCATCCTTGACAAGATTCTTTGTGAAAGAGGGTAACTTACACTTTTCACATTTCCATCAAGGAAGGTGGATAGCAACTCCAAGCCATTTTAAAAGCTGACAGGTTAACTCTTGTCAACAAGTTAACAAAAGAAGCGGTTTGACAAATGTTAGGCTGAAAATGCATCCGTTGAAAAAGGTATTTGGCAAACAGGCGTCATCATGAAAACTGCAGTTTGCCTGGCAGTCCTAAAGCCTCATTTCCAGCATGGCATCACTCAAAAGATGCTTCCTCGACATTCTGCCTGTCTTTTTCAACTTTCTTTTCTCTTTCCGGAAAAGTTCCCCACTCATTTGTTTTTTTTTGTGTTCCATTTTTTTTAAATCTTAAATGAAGACCAGCCATACTCTTACTCATATTAGTTAATAGAAACATTTTAACAAAGCAATCTTTGGTGAATAGTGGGAAACCATGAGAAGAAAGCTGAGAATTACTTTTTATTAGAAATGTAGCCAAATAAATCATCCTGTTTGATTTATAAAGAAGCATTCTTTTGGCTATTGGTTATTATTTTTCAAGTTGTTTTATTTGTGGAATTAAAGCTAAGTAATGTTTTATTTTTCTTCTGCACTCTGTGCAAACCCGTTACAAGCTATAATGGACATAAATGGACTTTATTAAACAACTACTATGTCCTCTAATGACTGCTGACTCAGAGGCCTTGAAATTCTTTAAATAACTTCACCCATATAACTGGTGCACCAAAAGGCTAGAGCATTTCAAACCTAATAGGTGAGCCCATTCATTTTAAAACAGACCTTTGCTACTGAAAATTATCTCAAAGAAAAACTTTATAAACATTACCCGATGAAGTATAAATGGATACACGAAGCTAGCAGATGGTTTTATAAATATCTTCACAAAGATAGAGGAGAGGGTTAAATTTCCAGGATCTTTCTAGTGGTTAGTAAATTTAGCATAGTGACAATCAGTGTGTAGAACAATGTAGAGTCTTCTTTTTCATTGCTATATCTGAAAATAGCTCAAATTAAGCCACAGAAAAACAATATTTCTGTGTAGTAGACATGAAAATGAAGAACAATTTTTCTTTAAAGCTTTTTGTTTTTTTTGTTTGTTTGTTTGTTTTTTTCTTAGGGACAGAGTGTCACTTTGTCACCCGGGCTGCAGTGCAGTGGTATCATGATAGCTTACTGCAGCCTTGATCTCCAGGGCTTAAGCAATCCCCCTGCCTCAGCTTCCCTAGTAGCTGGGACTACAGGCATACCACAACCCCTGGCTAATTTTTATTTTAGTGTTTTGTGGAGACGCGGTCTTGTTATGTTGCACAGGCTTGTCTCAAACTCCTGGCCTCGAGATTTTCCTGCCTCAGCCTTCCAAAGCACTGAGATTACAAGCAGGCACCACCGCACCTGGCTTTTAATATCAAGATTGTTTTCATGTTTTAGAAGTTGATTATGTATTCTGTTTCTGGTGATACATATTTTCTTTGTAAATGCTACATATGTGTATTCTTTTTCTTTTTTAAAGTTAAAAATGCATTATTACATTTTATCCATAATACATGATTTCAAGGTTTGGCATCTCTGGACCTATTTGCAAGAAAATATTAACCAGTATTACTAAAAAGTATCATTTCACCAGTATTGCTTAAAAATATCAGAGAAAAGGGAAACCCATATAATATGTTATATTTGAGGTGGTATTGTGTCGTATCTCTTATTTCATGTTAACTGCAGTGACAAAATTAGGTAGCATCACATTTTAAAACACAAACAGCTCCAGAATGTTTATCTTACTGAGTAAAAGTAAGCCAATATGTGATACTGGCTTTGAGGGTTGGGTACATTGGCTCATGCCTTTAATCCCAGCGCTTTGGAAGGGTGAGGCAGGAGGATTGCTTGAGTCCAAGACCAGCCTGGGTGACGTAGTGAGACTTCCTCTGTAAAGAAAATGAAAAAAAATTAGGCATGGTGGCACGTGCCTGTAGTCTCAGCTACTCAGGAGGCTGAGGTGGGAGGATCCCTTGAGCCCAGGAGGTGAAGGTTGCAATGAGCTGAGATCACATTGCACTCCAGCCTCAGTGACAAAGTGAGACCCTGTCTCAAAAAAAATTTTTTATAGTACACTTTTGATTTTTGGTTTCATTGCTCAACTGTTTCTATATGTGGTCATGAGCTATTAATTACCCTGGTAAATTGATACCTCCCTTTTCAGTATGACAGGAGGAATACAGATGATGAAAGGAAGAATACGTAACAGTGTTTTGGTAGATTGCGCTCTTCCAAGTGTTTTGGTAGATTGCTTAATGTATTTTGTGTTTAAAAGGATTTTTTCTTTCCTGCATTGTAACTTGGTTAACACTATTACTCATATATACTTCACAGGTAGCTAGTATTTTCCCCTTTTTGGCATTTTCATAATTTGTTCAATATATGATGTTTTCGCAGGCTTTTGAGGCTTTATTTTGCTGTAATTTTGTAGCTCATGCAAAATGATTCAGGTTTTTTTAAGTGGAAGGCGCTTCTTCCCATTTGATATTTCCAGGACACTTGGATTCTGTGAGTTATGGCTGGGAACTTCCATCCCCTAAACCTGTGAAGGTCAAAGGCGAAACTCTACTAGGGCTTAAAAACCAGCTTCAGGAGGCAAGCTGTATTTCTGAAGGCATCTAGTAAGACCCCTTTTTATAGGTGTCCTACTCTAGAATGTGTTTCACTGTGATATGCAATAGATGCAAATAAAGACTTGGAAAATGTTCCCTCTCATAGCCACATTCCTTTCTCCCCTACTTCCCCCTGGTCCTCAGATGTGCTCCAGCCTCAGCAGTCTGTGCTGGAGCTCTGACTGGGCCCTGTGGGCCCAGGTTTGACCAGTGAGAAAAAACTCGATGCTCCTTGTCTTTTGACTCAATACAATTCGCATTTTATTCAGTGACTGGTGCACTTATCTTTGAAGAGTTGTATATAGCTATTAGAGGAGCATAGGGGAAAAAACTACAGCTGCTGCAACAAAGGGAGAAGGGAGATTCATCCTGAACCTTGCACTACAAAAGGCTTTTACATAGGACTTTAAAGAGTGAAAGGATCTCTGTTTCTCTCTGTCTGTCTCCTCCTCCTCCGGTCCCCTCTGTCCCCTGTTCCCTGCTGTATCCCCCTCACTTGATTGTTGACTGTCAAGCCTGCATTTGGCATGCCTTATATAGCCCCTAATGTGCAGCATGATACATTACAATATCAGTTTAAGATAAATAGAATATGGATAATTTGTCCCACTTGACAGAAGGAAAATAAGTATTAGCTAAACTCCATTCACACGCCAGAAAAAAACCCAAACAGCGAAATGTGTCAGGTTACCTTCTCTTCAAGAGGAGCTATTCTGAGCTCCCTTTTGGATGCTGTTCATTTGATGTAATCATATTGAACTATTGGCTGTTGACCTCAATGAAGTGAACTTGGTCAATTCTACATATTGATTATTAACTCCACGGAATCTTAAAAGTTCAATGCTCGATGCTTATTCAGCTAAGAGGAATTGTTGCCTGCATTTGCTCTTTTTATTTGAGAGATAAATTTAAAAGTGGCGCTTTTATAATCAAACAAAACTGTCTGTGGTTTCTGATCTTACAGAGTAATATCTTGTTTTATTACATGCTGTTTTTTTTATTGAGCTCTGGTCTCTTATTCTGGCTGGGCATTGTTGGAGGTTTTGTGGGTTTTTTTAAATTTTTAATTTTTGGCATTTAAGAGTTCTGTGCTGTCAGGTATTTCAGATTAGAATGCAAAATGCTGTGAAAGGAGTTTTAGTCAACTTCATCAGATAACAAACTTCAGTGTGAGTTATGTTCACAGGCATTTGTCAGTGCCTCAATGTATTCGTCAAGCATTAAGGAAATAACTTTCCATATTTTGTTCTACTGTGTTTGCATATTATGTCACATGTTTATAAGATGCTTGATATTTTTTAAAATGCAGTCAAGAAAATATTTTCTACTACAATAGTTCTCTCTGAGGCGTGTGAACCAGAGCAGCTCCATCTTGAATAGGAGCTGGGTAAACTGAGGCTGAGACTGGCTAGGCTGCATTCCCAGATGGTTAAGGCATTCTAAGTCACAGGATGAGACAGGAGGTCAGCATAAAATATAGGTCCTAAAGACCTTGCTGATAAAACAGGTTGCAGTAAAGAAGCCAGCTAAATCCCACCAAAACCAAGATGGCGACGAGAGCGACCTCTGTTCATCCTCGCTGCTGCACTCCCACCAGCGCCATCACAATTCACAAATGCCATGGCAATGTCAGGACGTTACCCTATATGGTCTGCAAAGGGGAGGCATGAATCTTCCACCTGTTGTTTAGCATATCATCAAGAAATAGCCATAAAAGTGGGCACCCAGCCGGTGTTCTATGGAGTGGCCATTCTTTTATTCCTTTACTTTCCTAGTAAACTTGCTTTCACTTACTCTGTGGATTCACCCGAATTCTTTCTTGCATGAGATCCAAGAACCCTCTCTTGGGGTCTGGATTAGGACCCCTTTCCTGTAACAGTTCGTTTTTAAATAATCTCACTTGGTTTTGTTTTGTTTCTGGTTTTTTTGAGATAGAGTCCTCCTGTGTCACCCAGGTTGGAGTACAGTGGTGCCACCTCGGCTCACTGCAACCTCTGCCTCCCAGGTTCAAACGATTGTCTTGTCTCAGCCTCCCAAGCAGTTGGGATTACAGGCACACACCACCATGCTTGCCTAATTGTTTTGTGATTTTAGTACAGATGGGGTTTTGCCATGTTGTCCAGACTGGTCCTGAACCCCTGACCTCAGGTGATCTGCCCACCTCAGCCTCCCAGAGTGCTGGGATTACAAGCATGAGCCATTGCACTTTGCCTAAATAATCTCATTTGGAGCATACCCAATTCTGTCCTTGTCACAAAAGCAAATCACTGTCTCAGGTTCTAGAGGCTGGAAGTCCCAGATCAAGGTGTCGGCAGGGTTGGCTTTTTCTGAGGGCTGTTAGGGAAGGGCTTGTGTAAGGCCTCTCTTCTTGGCTTGCAGGAGGCTATTTTACCTCTGTGTTTCTTCACATCATCTTATCTCTACGTATCTCTGTCTCTGTGACCAGAGTTCCCCATTTCACAGGGACATCAGTCATGCTGAGTGAGGGTCCATGCTAATGACTGCATTTTAACTTGATCTTTGTAAAAACTCTGTCTCCAAATATGACCAATGAGGACTAAGCTCTGTTATTTTTATCTTGCCCAAATTCCTATCTAGGAGGTTAGGGAGCCATGCCCTACAGACCATAAATTCTCATCACATGTGTTTTATTTAACCCTATGTATCCTGACCGACTTTCCAGTCTCACTCTGGCATAGACAAAGAAGAAGATAAAAATAGTTTACACCAAAACATGTTTCTTTGCCATATTTTGAAATGGCCCTGCAAAGCCATCCTTTGTGGGGGAAAATGTGTGTCTGTAAAGAATCTCTGCTAATGTAGCTAGATCTTTTTCCTTCAACGCCCTCCCAATCTTGAGGAGATTAACTGAGAGTCTAGCACCTTTTATAGGTCTGAATAGGGGACATTTGCCATCTGTTGTTTCAGGAACCTCTGTCTCCACAATCCCTTATCGTAACCCGAGCTTTTCCTTTGTATTAATCCCAGGTCTCGAATAAGATTTCTTGTTACTCAGGTGCCCAGAAATGCCATTCAGTTCTTTATGAATTCATTCCTTCTCTTTCCTCACTTCATCTGTAGCCCCCTACACCTTCACAGGGAGGCACATTCTGTTTATGAGCCAGTGCGTTTAAATGCCTCTCTAAGTCTTGGTCCACGCCCCCACCACACACACATATACCCCATCCCACTCTTAAGGCTTGGGTTTCAACATCATGTGATTCTCCAGAAATGCACATTTACCACTGTTTCATTATAAGGAATGGCGGAGGGATCCGTGTTGGATTTTTAATCTTTTAAGAATGGACCCTATTAAAAGTTGCTTCGACTTTGAAGATGTGTCAGGAATGAAACGTACCTAACAAACCACCTCTTGGTAGGGAATTCATGAAGGGAGGGTTCCACAGAGCAGCAGCCCACGTTGTTTTCTTCACTAGAATTGTAAGGAGGGCGTGCACGGGATGGAAGGTCTTTGTATCTGCATCATGTGATGGGACCCCCTCCAGTAGGCGTGGAACCTGGGACCTGTGTGGTCCTGTGTGATGGCTGTTGGAGTTTTGTTATGGGAAAGGAAGGGGTCCCAATCCAGACCCCAAGAGAGGGTTCTTGGATTTTGCACGAGAAAGATTGAGGGCGAGTCTGCAGTGCAAAGCAAAAGCAAGTTTATTAAGAAAGTAAAGTGGTGAAAGCACAGCCACTCCATAGACAGAGTAGGCCATTCCCAAAAGTAAGAGGAGGAATGCATCCACCCTAGGTGAAGTACCGTGTGTGTGTGTGTGTGTGTGTGTGTGTGTGTGTGTGTGTGTGATTTTAAAAGACCATGGGAGATGTGCTCTGCTACAAGGGTTTGTGATAAAGGATTAATTTTCTTAATTACTATTACTATATTATGCAAGAGTCAATATTATCCTTAAAGCAAAATGAAGAATGTCTTTGTTCTCTAGGTATTGGGATATTAGGACAATCCCAAGCCTGGGTCTGCTTAGTAAACATTATCCATCTGTTCCCATAGCTGTAAGCATCTAGGAATACCTAACTTCCTGGAAATGCAGCCCAGCAAGTCCCAGCCTCAATTTCCTAGCCTCACTCAAGATGGAGTCACTCTGGTTTGAACGCCTCTGAGGGTTTTGCCCTATAGAGTGTGGAGTCAGATTTCCGGTCCCATCTTGGGGCTCTGGCCAACACTTCTAGAGCCCTCATGATTTGTGTCTCATTTTTCCTACTTCGTTCCAGGGGATCTGTGGATTAGTGGGTAGCATCAAGAGACATGGAATTCTCTTCTCATGTAATTAAAGCTGGTTTGCTTTCTCAGCATGCTGAGAGAGATCAAAGGCGGAGTGCTTATTTTCATAGGATGCTGCACCATGCCATCAGGACACCGTGACTCTTCTGTGAAGCACTAAGGAAGAAGGGGAAGTAGGGAATATAGGACCTGTTAGAGGAAAAAGGCTCCAGGTAGAAATGGATTGAGTTTTCTTGTAAGTTTGAACTTTTTAAAATCAAAATAACATTTTTTTAAAAAACATACAGATAGCACATATATTTATGGCATGCACATAGGTCTGTTCTTAGATTACTTATCTTAGAGGTGGCTTCTTATGCCAATTTTCTCATTGCAAATGAAGCAAATGATCTCAGCCCATCCACCTCAGCTTCCCCATCTGCCAAGCTCAAGTTTCAAACTAGATCATCTCAGAGGGTCATCGCAGCAACGATTTCTAATCCTCACTTCTTTATTTTTCTAGGAAACATATTTTATTATTGACATCAATTCATTATTTTTTAAAAATTCAGTTTAATTCTTAAATTTGCCGCCCATCTGGATTTACTTTATCGATTTTTTTTTTTTAAGGCAATAGAAGACAATGATGACCCTGAATATAAATTGTCAGTGGAAAATGGATCCAAGGTAAAATGACCAGATCAACCTTTTTATTCCATATTTTATGGAATATCTAATAGATGTTTGGCAGTAACTTATTCTTACACATGAATTCCTGACACTTTCGATTCTTCAGACTTATTAATCAGTGTAGTCAGCACCAAAGCAATTTTATGAGACTTACCAGTCATCAAAAATTTATTATCAGATAAATCAAAGAAACAACGAGCATCTTAATAGGGTAGAGAAAGTGGCATGTAAAGGATCATTAGGACGGTGCTTTTTGTCAGTTGTGCATTATATTTACAACCAATATCTGAGAACTTACTCATAATTTCATGCAAATAGCAGGGTGATAGCTGCTGTCTTAGGTAAACCCTTTCTCTGTTTTCAGCAGAATGTTGTGTTTGGTGGAACTGTGAGGCTAAGACAGCTAAATAGACACAAGCTAGGAAGCATCGTTTCCCAATGTTAAGCCTGTAGCATTTATTTTAAACAGTAACTCCATTGTTTTCTGGATTTTATTACAGTTATCATCCAAAATTAAGGGTTACTGAGCTGAGCCCTTTCGCTCAGGGATGAGGTGTTAAATTTGAGCTCTTTGTTTTGTTGTTTTGTTTTTTCCTGACATAGTTTGAATATTTGTCCCCAGCCAAATCTCATGTTGAAATACAATCCCAAGTGTTGGAGGTGAGGCCTGGTGGGAGGAGTTTGGATAATGGGGGTAGATCCCTCATGAATGGCTTTTGACATCCTTTTGGTGATGTGTAGGCTCTCGCTCTGAGTTCACACAAGATCTGCTTTTTGGTTTTTGTTTGTTTGTTTGTTTTCCTGAGATGGAGTCTCACTCTGTCACTATGCTGGAGTGCAATGGTGTGATCTCAGTTCACTGCAACCTCTTACTCCCTAGTTCAAGCACTTCTTCTGCTTCAGCCTCCAGAGTAGCTGGTATTACAGGCGTGTGCCACCACGCCCAGCTGATTTTCATATTTTTAGTAGAGACGGGGTTTCACCATGTTGACTGGTATGGTTTTCGATCTAACCTTGTGATCCACCCGCCTTGGCCTCCCAAAGTACTGGGATTACAGGTGTGAGCCACCACACCTGGCCAAGATCTGGTTGTTTAAAAGTGTGTGCCACCTCCCTAACTCCTTCCCCTTCCCTCTCTTGCTCCTGCTTTTGCCACATGACATGCCTGTACCCGCCTCTTCTTCTGCCATGTTTGTAAACTTCCCAAGGCTTCCCTAGAAGCAAGCAGATGCCAGCACCATGCTTCCTGTACAGCCTGCAGAACCATGAACCAGTTGAACTTTTGAATGTGTTTTCTTTGTAAATTACCCAGTCTCAGGTATTTCTTCATAGGAATGCAAGAATGAACTAATACAGTCCCTGTTTTTTATTTTCTTTCCCTTCTTATTTTTTTAAACTTGAGCTCTTTGGAATGTCATGGAGAAATGGTGTTCATAGTTCCTTTCTTATGTCCAGGCTCTACGTGTACATTCTCTTGTGAGGCACAAGCCTGTGTCTGCTATATGCTCGGCACTGTCGATGACATCCCCTTAAAGATGTAATAAAAGACAAGATTTCTTAAAAATCCAGTTTTTGGCTGGGTGCAGTGGCTCACACCTGTAATTCCAGCACTTTGGAGGCCAAGGCGTGCAGATCACTTGAGGCTAGGAGTTTGAAATCAGCCTGGCCAACATGGTGAAACCTCATCTTGACTAAAAATACAAAAATTAGCCAGGTGTGGTGGTGTGTGTCTCTTGTCCCAGCTACTCTGGAGGCTGAGGCTGGAAAATCTCTTGAACCCAGGAGGCCAAAATTGCAGTGAGTCAAGATTGCAGCACTGCACTCCAGCCTGGGCAACAGAGTGAGACTCCCTCTCACTTAAAAAAAAAAAAAAAAAAAAAAGACTTGGGTCTTTATTGTGCCAGATGAGCATGTTGGGAGAAGAGTTTTTCCATCACCCTCTCCCAGCCCTGAGTGTTCCCACATTGCAGTATCCTCTAGGGCAGAAGGATGGTGGTGGTAAGTCACGTGGGAGCTGAGCTGGCAATAGAGAGCCTTCAGATAGAGCAACTGGAAACCGACTCAGAGAGACAAGGCCAGGTTGCATCCCAGCAGATTTACAACCTGCTTTCCACCTCACGTTCACATGTGCCAGCATCTTCCCTGTCTGGAATGTTCTTTCTTGCCATCTTTACTTATTGAGTACCCAGTTATTCTTCACGTCTCAGGTTAAATATCGCTTCCTCAGAGACCTTTTCTTGGAAGATTTCCCTACTGCCCATCAACTCTAGTTCCTTTTATCATCTTTCTTTAGGGCCTTTACTTTCATTAGTAGCAATTTTAATAATAATAATAATGGCTATCACTGATTTCCAAGGTGCCAGACATTATATGCCTTACATGCACTGTATGTAAGTTTCTCACTCAATATTTATTTGTGTGAATACTACCTATATTTTAGTTGTTAAGTGTGTGTTTTCTCCCATAAAAGACTGGGACCTTTTTGAAAGCAAGATTCCTTCTTGACTGGGCTTTGCACATCACATGCCTCCAATGTCTTACGTAACCTGACAGGTCACCCTTATTTCTGAACGGTAACACTATTCTGGGATCTGGAATGTACCAAGTTTATATAGTTCATTGTTTTGTTGATAGATAATAAACAGTACTTGAAACATTAAAATGTGTTCTCAGTATCCAATATGCAGTTTAGATTATGCTTTCCCTGTGTTCCTTCATTATTTTTATAGATCTTTTTACCACACTACTCTTAAGGTGCAAATAAAACATTTCCTTAACAAATAAACTAATTATGTCTGAAAGCAAGACTTTTTTTTTTCACTGACATCTGAGGGATCCGAGGTTCATTTGTCTGCTTTCTTTTTGTCCATTGATGGAATAGTCGTTGGGGCATGTAGAGTGTGTGATAGAGCTTGTAAATGGCTGGAATATTTCTGAAGGATAGTAATGGTAGTTATCTGTAGGGAAAGAAACTGGATGGCAAGAGGCAGGGAGGAGTGGGCGTATCCTCTTCACTCTTTATTCTTTGGACCTATTGAATGTCTTATTTTTACATTTATTCACTATTTAAAAGATTATTTCTTAAAGAAAATACTCCCCAGCTGGAAGTTTTTATTTCTCCATGAAGGTAGAAAGGAAGAAACCGCAAAGAATGTGGCTTTGTCACTGGTTTTGTCTACACTATCTCCCATTTTCATTCATTTGCCTAGATTGTGTGGAACTCCACTTTTTTGATCAGGGTACACTAAAAACTTTCAAGGTGGTACCACCTCTTAAAATGAGTTCTTGAATCTTGCAAAGAGACGATTTGAATGATAGCTTGAGAGAAGATTTCCTGCTTAATGCATTGACCATCCCATTTCTTGGCTTACGCGTTGTGAAATCTTGCACAGTTTATAACACCTGTCAGATAACATTAGGCTTTCCTGTATTCTTGGAAGACTCTATGGCGGTCTGTTTTTCCTTGAGAATCAAATGGGAAAAGATGGTCATTCATGAAGCTCTAACAAAAGAGAAAAATAAAGAAAAGGAAAGAAAATGGATTTCTGCCTTGAGTTTGTTTTGTTTTGTTAGGGGTATTTTCCCACCTAAAACTTCAAGTGAGAGATAGGCTTTTCTATTTTTGAAAGGGCATGAGGGTTTGAAATAAGGAAGAATGGATCTTGAAAGAATTGATTCTGTCTTAAAGGCTGGAAATGGGCTTTGGATTCCTATATATGAGGCAAGGATTTTTTTTGTGTGTTTCTTCTCTCCTTAATTTTTTTTTAGCTGTCAACTCAGATGACGTGTGTGTTTCAGACTGTTTATGTGGGATTATGAGCATGTTTAATCTGTTCTTGTGCATTCCCAATAGAAACTGTGTGAGTGGTATGATCTTTTAATAGAATGTGTCTTGCAACTAACAAATTTATTTTGGTGCGAAATTCTAGATAATTCCTAAGAAATGTAAATGTTGTCAATAAAAGTTTTTGTTTTGAAATACTTAAAATCTTGGAACTATATTCTGAAGACAGCCTGTGCTTCGTTTTTCTAAGTTTAGTTGAGACAGGGCAACAAGAAAAAATACTGGCCATAAAGTAAAAATATTCTTTATAATTTTTGGAACATGGTTAGAAAAGAACTGCACATGGGGAAAATGTTCCTTTTAGACCACTGTATGCACCCATGATACAAGGCGACTTGGGTTTACTGTGGTTTCTGTACTAAAAGTATTGAGTGGCTTTTTCTCAAAAAATTCAGAACATGCATTATAAAGTCAGCTACTCCCAACTTCCTACCCCCATTTTTATTCTCTTCATGCAGATTAGTGTATGAGACCATTTGCCTCAATTACACTAAGGAGAGAGAATTAACATTCTTTGAATTCTGCTAGGTTCCTGCCATGCACATCCAGGCCCTGGTGGGTTCTTTAAGAATTCATCTCCTATGGGCTCATGATTTCATGAGGTACAGGTATTTGCCTCTGCTTTCAGACAAGAAAACAGTCATCCGTGAAGGAAAACAACTGGTAACAGAGCCAGAAATCAAGTTCTGGCCAATTTAAAAGGATATTGTCTCATTTTCCATGTTGCTTTGAGTAGCATCTGTGAAGAAAATAAGGAAATGTTAAATGAATGTTGATACCTTGAAAGGGAAGCCAGTGTGTGAAGCTTAGAGGAATGTACATGACCATTTGACTTTTCTGGTTCTTGAATCAAATTCAGCCTCCTACAGGGCCTCATCCTCATACTAGGGTTGCAGGCACATGCAGCATTCAAGGGTGCTTAACGGTATTTGTACTGCCAGCTCCTTAGTCCCTCAAGGCTGCCTTCCTACAGTTCTCCCTGATTCTCATTTTTTAACCAGCCACTTACCTGGGTGGTTCTGGTATGACAAGTACAAATCTATCTTTCTGCTGGATACACCCTCTGATTTTGGATTAGGGATACTCAACCTGTACAACTGCGGCCCACAGTGGATGTGTACCACAGCTCTATAGGTTGAGTATCCCTAATCCAAAAATCTAGAATCTGATGCACCACATTTGAAACTTTTTGAGTGCTGACATGACACTCAAAGGAAGTGCTCTTTGGAGCATTTTGGATTTTCAGACTAGAGATACTTTTTATTTCAAAGTCTGAAAAAAAAATCTGAAATCCAAAAATGCTTCTGGTCCCAAGAATTCTGGATAAAGGATTGATATGGTTTGGCTGTGTCCCCATCCAAGTCTTGAATTGTAGCTTCCATAATCCCCACATGTTGTGGGAAGAACCTGGTAGAAGATCATTGAATCATAGGGATGGGTTTTTCTGCTGCTGTTCTCGTGATAGTGAATAACTCTCAGGAGATCTGATGGTTTTATAATGCGCAGTTCCCCCGCACAAGCTTCTTGCCTGCCGCCATGTAAGATGTGCCTTTGCTCCTTCTTCCCCTTCTGCCATGATAGTGAAGCCTTTCCAGCCACGTTGAACTGTGAGTCCATTAAACCTCTTTTTCTTTATAAAATTACTCAGTCTCCGTTATTTCTTCATGATAGTGTGAAAATGGACTAATACAGGGATCAACCTGTGTTGTTTTGTAACTGGGCTTCAGTCTGTTAATGCATATTAAAGGGTATGACCTTTCTCTAGAACAGTTAATGTTATGTCTCTCTTTTGGACTTCAGGATGGACTCCTGGCCTTTCTTGGCTCATGATATACCAAATGACTGTAATCAGATTGGCCAGGACAGTCTTTCCCAAGCTTTCTTCATGGTCCCTTCTTTTTCTTCATTTTATTAGCTCTAGACTCAGCCTCTAATTCTGTTGCTCAGCAAAGAATGGGCTCTTCTCAAGGAGCTCTGATCCACTAAGTGGAAAATAGTGTTAGACTCCGAATCTGAGGCCCAAGAAAGTTTTCCAAAAGAGCATGGAGTTAGAGGCAGGGCGATGTCAGGTCTGCCAGCTGTTTGAGTGACAAAGCAGAAAAATTACTTTCTACTCAAAGGAGCATGCGTTCATGTTGTTATTCTCCATTTACTTCTGTCTCTCTTACGTCTATTTTGTCCTTACTGTGTTACCAGAATTTATTAATCCAGTTCCCCTTTGCCAAGCCATACATACTAAAGGAAACCATGTGTTTTTGTGAAATGTGATTTCATATTTCCAAATTTTCATTTTCTTTTCTCTTCCTGACCCTGGTCTTTAGTGTTCTGGAGTTGGCTGCCAAGTGTTTAAGCTCAGGAAAATCCCCTTGTTACAGTCCCCGGAGCAATACCTACCTGAAAAGAAAAAAGAAACAGTGACCACCTTCTAGGTTTTGGACTTAAAAAAAGTGTGGGCAACTCAGCAGCATAAAGGCTTAGGTCACCTGATGTCTTGAGAGAACCATTTAATCATGGAACAATAACAGTGACATAGGGAAGAGGTACCAGAAAACCTGTTGAAGTCTGTTACCTCCTGATTTTCTTGGGCACTCATATTTGTCTTCTAACATTAACAGCTTTACACTTTTTTTTTTTTTTTTTGAGACAGGGTCTTGTAACACTAACAGCTGTACACTTTTTGTTTTTTTTTGAGACAGAGTCTTGCTCTGTCACCCAGGCTAGAGTGCACTGGTGCAACCTCAGCTCACTGCAACCTCCGCCTCCCAGGTTCAAGTGATTCTCTTTCCTCAGCCTCCCAAATAGCCGGGGTTACAGGTGCACACCACCATGCCTGGCTGACTTTTATTTTTATTTTGTTTTTGAGATAGTGTTGCTCTGTTGCCCAGGCTGGAGTGCAGTGGTGTGATCTCAGCTCACTGCAGCCTCCACCTCCCGGGTTCAAGCGATTCTCCTGCCTCAGCCCCCTGAGTAGCTGGGGTTACAGGCGAGCGCCACCATGCCTGACTAATTTCTGTATTTTTAGTAGAGATGGGGTTTCACCATGTTGACCAGGCTGGTCTTGAACTCCTGACTCTCAAGCGATCTGCCCGTCTCGGTCTCCCATAGTGCTAAGGTTACAGCACCTGGCCAGCTTTACACTTACATTGAATTTCTAAATGGCCTTGGGCTTGCTGTCTTAACTCATTCAAGTTTCAGTTCAAATGCCAACTCAACAAAATTCTCTCTGTGTCACTATCCAAAGTGGACCCCATCGCCCACCACCCCCCTCTGCCTCCAGTTTTACTGTCTCTCTTACACTTAGAACAGAGGCTCCTGCAGGAACAGGGACTTTGTTTTGTACACTGCTCTGTCCTCCAGAGCCTCAGACATTGTCTGGCACCTAGTGGACTCTTCAAATATTCGATGAATGAGAGTTGTTGTTCTTCCAGCCATACTTTGTCATCTGTAGTGTAGACACTTCTGCTAGAGGATTAAAAAGAAAAAAAAAAAAAAAAAAAAAAAAAAAAAAGACTTCCGTCACACGTCCGGACACATTTTCAGTGTTTTCCTTTTTCTTCTTGTCTGAGTTGCTCATATTTCATATTATTAGTGCCATTTCTATCACCATAAATGTGGCTCTGATGTTTCCAAGGCTGCAGCCTTTCCTAACCAGCTATTTCCCATCAAATCTAATCACACTTTTTAGCTAGGCTTTGAAAGAAACTCCTGCCCACAGAATTTTAAAGGGCAATACAGGAGAAAAAAAAAAAAAAAAACAACAAAACCCAAAACCAGACACTGTAAAAGAGTATTTGACCTGGACCCAGCCCATTTGCCTTATATTTTGTTTTGTTTTTGAATCAGCCAGGCCTCCATCCCCTAACAGACACCTCTGTGTGTGGGACCTAGATACTGGCTGCTGAGAGCCTGGGGATGCAGGTGTTGCTTTTGTGCTCCATGGTGATGGTGTGAGACAGCCTATAAAAGGTAAACTGGCAGGCTTTGAACTATAGTAATTGCTTGAAAATAAACAGCAGAGGAGAGGAGAAGGAAGGGGAAGCATCTCTTCTTCCCAGCCCCGACAATATATGTGTGTTTTGTTGGCAAGTCAGAAAAGCTGCTTTGAGTCTGATTTCTGAACTTAAGTAGCTCGGTAGAAAAGAACATAACAAGTCCTTCAGTCATCACGCAGTCTTCTGGTGCTGGGGTCTGCTGATCGGCCCCATTGGGAAGCAGCTGTGTGTTGCAGGACGCTGTGTCATTGTTCATCCTTCCATCTGCCTCATTTGAGTTGGAGCCTAACCTGTCGAACACAGGGACCCCCAGCGACGGTCAGGCATGATCATATGTTTGAAGAAACATTTGACTTCTCTCCACACAGAAGAATCCTGTCAAGACACGGCTTCTCAGTTTAAGCTTCCATTTTTCTTACAGATGGAATTAATTTTCTGTATGGCCAAGGAAATTCTCCCAGTCAAATTCCAATTCATTGTTAATTAAGTATTGAGGAGAAAATATTGGTATTTTGTTTCTTTCTCCTGAGATGTGGAAGTAACATGAATTCATTTTAATTATGTGTGCCACCAATTTAAAAAAAAAAAAAGAAAAATTTGTAGCTGCTCTGTTTATGTTAGAGCAAATTTCCTGCTTTTGAATATAGCGCGGCTGCCTGATATACACAAGAGAAACGGGGACTACACAGCAGCTGGCAGAACCATGTCACTAGCACAGAGCTGCTGGTTTCTGAGCCCTACCAGGTACTAGAGATGCATGCTTTTGCCAGTGGGACTTACAGACCCCGAAGAAGCATTTCTCTGGGGCCAGAGGACTTCTGAATACCTGTAAGGAAATGTACATAAACGATGAAGTGCCTTTTAATGAATATATTTCATTATATTCATTAAATATAATGAATATATCCCTGGTATATATATCCGATATAATGAATATATCGCAGGTATATCCCTGGAGAATAAGCAGGCCCCAGGAGACATGCTAGATTCTCCTCCATGGTGTAGACCAGTGGGTGTGAGCCTGGCTCTGGAAACACGCTGCCTGGATTCAAGTCCCATCCTTACCTTTTGCTAGCTTTGTGACATGGGGCCGGGTAGATTTGTTTTTAATTTAACATCTTTATTTGACGACAGTTGGCATGCAACAGACTACCATTAAGGTGTACAATTTGACGCATTTGACAAATGTATCCATCTGTAAAACAACTTATGATAGTGAACACATTCATCATCCCCAAGGGTTTTTTGTGCCCCTGTATAAACGATATTTCTCTTTTGTGCCTCTGTCTTCTTTTCCCCCATCCTCAGGCAAACACTGACCTGCTTTCTGACTGTATGTTAGTTTGCATTTTTTAGAGTATTCGATAAATATAGACATATAGTGTGTACTCTCTTTAAAAAAAAAAAAAAAACACACTGTTTCCTTTCATTCAGCCTAAGTATTTTGAGATTCATTCTTGTTCCATGCATTAACAGTTCATTTCTTTTTATTGCTGATTTGCAGTCCATTGTGTGGATGTACCTCAATTTGTTTATCCTTTTGCCTGCTGGTGGACTTTTAGCATATTTCCAGTTAAGGGGTAATACAAATAAAGCTGCTATGAGCTTTTGGGTAAAAGTCTTTTTGTTGGGCATGTGCTGTTGTTTCTTTTGGGTAAAATCCTAGGAGTGGAGTGGGTGGATCACATGACAGGTGTGGATTTACCTTTTTAAGTAACTGCAAAACTGTTTTTCAAAGTTGGTACCATATTATCAACCAACCAGCAGTGGCTGAGAGTTCCAGTTCCTCCCTATCCTCGTCAATACTTAGTATGGTCAGTTTTTAATAATGTATTTGTTCTAATAGATTCAGGTAGTTTCTCCTTGTGCTTTTAATTCATATTTATCCGATGAATAACAAAGTTGAACTTTGACCATCCCTGTGTCTTCTGTTGTGAAATTTTCAAATCTCTCCATTTTTTTTTTAAGTTGGTAATGCATTTTCTTTTATCGACTATTGAGATTTTTTTATATACAGTTGGCCTTCCGTGTCTGTGGTTTTCCCATTCATGGATTCAACCAACTGTGGATCAAAAAATACAGACAAAAAAGGATCTATACTAAACATGAATAGACCTTTTATTCTTGTAATTATTTCCTAGACAATACAGTATAACAACTATTTGCATAGCATTTACATTGTGCTAGGATGGTATAAGTAACCAAGAGGTAATTTAATGTATATGGGAGATCATGTGTATGTTACATGCAACTCTTTTGTCCTTTTACGTAAGGGACTGGAGCATCTTTGGATTTTAGTATCTGCCGAGAGTCCTGGAACTAATCCTTTGTGTTTACTGAGGGAAACTGTATCACAGATACCAAACCTTTACCAGATGTATGCCTTCTGTGGTCTGATTGTTTATGTCCCTGCAAATTCCTGTGTTGAAATTCTAACCCTCAGAATGATATTAAGAGATGGGGCCTTCTAGGAGGTAAGTAGGACATGAAAGTAGAATGCTCACAAATGGAATTAGTGTCCCTTATAGAACAGATCCAAAGGAGCTTGTTTGTCCCTTCTACCCTGTGAGGATGCAGCAGGAACACATCATATAAGGAACAGACCCTCATCAGACACTGAAACTGCAGGTGCCTTGAGCTTGGACTTCCCAGCCGCCAAAACTGTGAGAAATCAATGTCCATTTTTGAGCTGCTACCCAATCTATGGTGTTTTGTTATAGCAGCCTGAATGGACTAAGACAGGCACTTTGCAAAGCTTCTCTGCCTGTTTATGTTTTTTCTTTTTATTCTTCCAGCTGTAGCTTTTGAAAAATAAATTTTTTTGAATTTGTTGCAGTCCAGTTTGTCAGTTACCTCTTTTATGGGTTGTGTTTTTGTTATAGCTAAGTATTATATATCTAAATCAGGTTCACAAGATTTTCCTGAGTTTTGTTCCAGTGAGCATAGTGCCCAACAGGTAGTTTTTCAGCCCATGTCCCCCTTCATCTCTCCTGCCTCTGTGAGTCCCCAGTGTTTATTGTTCCTTTCTTTATGTCTGCATAGGTCCATTTTTATATTACTATAAAGACGACATATCTGAGACTGGGTAATTTATAAAGTAAAGAGGTTTAGTTGACTCACAGTTTTGCATGACTGGGGTGACCTCAGGAAACTTAGTCATGGTGGAAGGCGAAGGGGAAGCAAGTACCTTCTTCACAAGGTGGCAGGAAAGAGAGAGTGCGAGGGAGGAGCTGACAGACGCTTACAAAACCATCAGCTCTCATAAGAACTGACTCACCATCGTGAGAACAGCATGGGGGAACCCGTCTCATGATCCAGTCACATCCCACCAGGTCCCTCGAAACATGGGGATTACGGCAATTACAATTCAAAATGAGATTTGGGTTGGGCCACAGAACCAAACCATATCAGTGTCCATGAATACCTGATATTTGGCTCTTACTTACAAGTGAGAACATGCAGTATTTGGTTTTCTGTTCCTGCATTAGTTTGCTTAAGATAATGGCCTCCAGATGCCACCAGGTTGCTGCAAAGGACATGATTTTGTCCATGTTTATGGCTACATAGTATTGCATGGTATGTAAGTACCACATTTTCTTAATCCAGCCCACTGTTGATGGGCTCCTTTGTTTATTCCATGTCTGTGCACTTGTGAATAGTGTTGTGATGAACATAGCAGTACATGTAAAATGTTCTACCACAAGGTTCTTTGATTTCAGTCATTTCAGGAACTTTAAAAAGAGTCTCTGGCTCTGTCCATGGTGCTGACCGGTACTGACCAATGGCACACCGGAAGAAAAAGAGGAAGCAAAGCAGGGAGCATGAAAGATGAGTTTGGTCTTCTGTACAGTAACTTTGAGGTGTTGGGAGACCCTTAAGTGGAGAGATACCTAATAGAGGAGAGGTTTTATGGATCTGGAAATCAGGACAAATTTAGGTTGGAGGTAAAACTTACCTTCCTGTGGCTAAGTCCTCCCAGAACCCCTGCTTTGATTAGTCACCAGCCTGGCAACCCCTAATGGTGCAACTCAGGACACTGCAGCAACAGAATATTCTAACTTCAGGGTCTTTTGCTTTGAAGAGGTAGGATCTCAGATCATCAATTCATGTCTCTGGGTGTGCAGTGGTAGCTGCTTTGTGGAATTTGTTTATCAGAGATTGAATGCCTGTATCTTGGATCTTCCCATGAAATAGAAAGGAGGCCTTAGCATGTACAATTATGTAGCAAGCTCATTGAACACTGTCAAATTCTGTTTCCTCTCATTTTAGTCACCAAGCCAACTTTGCTAGCCCCCGTGCTTTCTTCTGTAGTTTAAAATGTTCTGCATTTTCCTCCTTAGCTGTTCTCCAGCATAAGCAATGGGAAGTGAACAGTTCATCTGGTCAGCTTAGAAAACACCTTACTGAATTGATTTGCACTGCATGGGCCTGAGTAGAAACTGCTTTAGCTAGACCTTAGTTTTATAATTTGGGGGAATAAAATGGACCTAGACACCATTTGTGAGAGACTACAGTTTCTAGGGACTCATCTTAATCAGCCTATAAGCTAAGAAGGACTTACTACATGCTATTAAATACCAACACTTCTGCCTTCTTGCTGTGACTATGGGCATGTAAGTATGAATAAAGAAGAAAAGATGAATTTACAATAGCAAAGACATGGAATCAACCCAAATGCCTATCAGTGATAGACTGAATAAAAAAATGCTCATCATCACTGGTCATTAGAGAAATGCAAATTAAAACCGCATTGAGATACCATCTCACGCCAGTTTGAATGGCGATCATTAAAAACTCTAGAGTCAGCAGATGTTGGAGAGGATTTGGAGAAATAGGAACACTTTTACACTGTTGGTAGGAGTGTAAATTAATTCAACCATTGTGGAAGACAGTGTGGCGATTGCTCAAGGACCTAGAAATAGAAATTCCATTTGACCCAGCAATCCCATTACTGGATATATATCCAAAGGATTATAAATCATTCTATTATAAAGACATATGCACACGTATGTTCATTGCGGCACTGTTTTCAATAGCAAAGACCTGGAACCAACCCAAATGCCCATCGATGGTAGACTGGACAAGGAAAATGTGGCACATATATACCACAGAATACTATGCAGCCATAAAAAATGATGAGTTTGTGTCCTTTGTAGGGACATGGATGAATCTGGAAACCATCATTCTCAGCAAACTTACACAGGAACAGAAAATCAAACACCACATGTTCTCACTTATAGGTGAGTGTCGAACAGTGAGAACACATGGACCAGGAAGGGGAGCATCACACACTGGGGCGTTTTGGCAGGAGGAATGGGGGGACAGTGGGGGGTAGGGAGTTTGGGGAGGGATAACGTGGGGAGAAATGCCAGATGCAGGTGGCGGGGGGTTGGAGGCAGAAAACCACATTGCCATGTACGTACCTATGCAGCAATCCTGCATGTTCTGCATGTGTACCCCCGAACCTAAAGTGCAATAAAATACATATATGTAAAAAAGAAAAAAAATGTGGTACATATACACCATGGAATACTATGCAACCATAATAAAGGAACGAGATCATGTCCTTTGCAGGGACATGAATGGAACTAGGAGCCAATATCCTCAGCAAACTCACACAGGAACAGAAAACCAAACACCACAAGTTCTCATTTGTAAGTGGGAGCTGAGCAATGAGAACACATGGACACAGGGAGGGGAACAATACACACACATTAAAAAAGAGAGAAGATGAAGAAATGGCAGCTTTTATAAATGAGTGTCACTGATAGGAAGAGGGAGGTTTCTCTTTGTTGATGTGGAAAAAAGACATTGGTTTGACTTCCTGGGATGGATAAGCAGCCAAACACTGTGAAAGATAGCAGCTGGTGGAAATTCCAAAAGGGAAGTTAGTGAAAAATGGTTAAAAAGTAGTGTAGTGCTTTGCGGGGGTTGGGGGGAAGAAAGTCTTAGTTTCAAAAAGACAACACAAGAGAAATCCCATGAACCTTTTAGAGCGAGGCAGGCCTGGGTTTGAATCACAGTTCTTTTTTTTTGGAGACAGCCTTGCTCTGGGGCAGGCTGGAGTGCAGTGGTGCAATCTTGGCTCACCACAACCTACCCCTCCCAGTTCAAGCAATTCTCCTGCCTCACCCTTCCAGGCAGCTGGGAGTATAGGCACCTGCCACCATGCCTGGCTAATTTTTGTATTTTTAGTGAGGAGTTTTGTATTTTTAGAGAGGGGTTTCACCATGTTGGCCAGGATGGTCTCCATCTCTTGACCTCGTGATCCACCCGCCTCAGCCTCCCAAAATGCTGGGATTACAGGCATGAGCCACCGCACTCGGCCACAGTTCTATACTCTGAGTGGTCACATTATCATGAGCACATTATTTTAATGCCCTGAATTTTTTTTTTCTTCCTTAACATATTAAGAGTTGCAGGGTTTTTTTTTTTTTAAATTATACTTTAAGTTCTGGGGTACATATACAGATCATGCAGGTGTTACACAGGTAGACAGATGCCATGGTTGTTTGCTGCATCCATCCCCCATCATCTACATTAGATACTTCTCCTGTTATCCTTCCCCAATCCCCCCCACCTCCTGTTCTCTCTCACTCCCCGACAGGCCTCGTTGTATGATGATCCCCTCCCTGTGTCCACGTGTTCTCATTGTTCAAACCCACTTACAAGTGAGAACATGCAGTGTTGGGTTTTCTGTTCTTGTGTCAGTTTGCTGAGAATGGTGGTTTCCAGCTTCATCCATGACCCACATGCAAAGGACATGAACTTATCCTTTTTTATGGCTGTATATTATTCCATGGTGTATATGTACCACATTTTCTTTATCCAGTTTATCATTGATGGGCATTTGGGTTGGTTCCAAGTTTTTGCTATAGTAAACAGTGCTGCAGTAAACATATGTGTGCATGTGTGTTTATGATTGAATGTTTTATAATCCTTTGGGTCTATACCCAGTAATGGGATTGCTGGGTCAAATGGTATTTCTAGTCTAGGTCCTTGAGGATTCGCCACACTGTCTTCCACAATGGTTGAACTAATTTCCACTCCCACCAACAGTGTAAAAGCATTCCTATTTCTCCACATCCTCCCAGCATCTGTTGTCTCCTGATTTTTTAATGATCGCCATTCTAACTGGCGTGAGATGGTATCTCAGTGTGGTTTTGATTTGCATTTCTCTAATGACCGGGAATGATAAGCTCTTTTTCATATGTTTGTTGGCTGCATAAATGTCTTCTTTTGAAAAGCATCTATTCATATCCTTTGCCCACTTTTTGATTGGGTTGTTTTTTTCTTGTAAATTTGTTTAAGTTCTTTGTAGATGTTGGTTATTAGCCCTTGCAAAATTTTTTTCCCATTCTGTTGGTTGCCAGTTCATGCTAATGATAGTTTCTTTTGCTGTGGAAAAGCTCTTAAGTTTAATTAGATCCCATTTGTCTTTTTGGCTTTTGTTGCCAGTGCTTTTGGTGTTTTAGTCATGAAGTCCTTGCCTATGCCTGTGTCCTGAATGGTATTGCCTAGGTTTTCTTCTAAGGTTTTTATGGTGTTAGGTCTCATGTTTAAATCTTTCATCCATCTGGGGTTAATTTTTATAAGAAGTATAAAGAAGGGATCCAGTTTCAGCTTTCTGCATATGGCTAGTCAGTTTTCCCAACACCATATATTAAATAGGGAATCTTTTCCCCATTGCTTGTTTTTGTCAGGTTTGTCAGATGGTTGTAGATGTGTGGTGTTACTTCTGAGGCCTCTGTTCTGTTCCATTGGTCTATATCTCTGTTTTGGTACCAGTACCGTGCTGTTTTGATTACTGTAGCCTTGTAGTATAGTTTGAATTCAGACAGCATGATGCCTCCAGCTTTGTTTGTTTGTTTGCTTATTTATTTTTGTTTAGAATTGTCTTGGCTATGCAGGCTCTCTTTTGGTTCCATATGAAGAATAAGGTTGTTTTTTCCCAATTCTGGGAAGAAAGTCAATGTTAGCTTGATGGGAGTCGCATTGAATCTATAAATTACTTTGGGCAGGATGGCCATTTTCATGGTATTCATTCTTCCTAACCATGAACTTGGAATGTTTTTCCATCTGTTTGTGTCCTCTCTTATTTCCTTGAGCAGTGGTTTGTAGTTCTCCTTGAAGAGGTTCTTCACATCCCTGGTTAGTTGTATTGTTGGTATTTTATTCTCTTTGTAGCAATTGTGAATGGCACTTCACTCATGATTTGGCTCTCTGCTTGTCTATTACTGGTGTATAGGAATGCTTGTGATTTCTGCACATTGATTTTGTATCCTGAGACTTTGCTGAAGTTGCTTATCAGCTTAAGGAGATTTTGGGCTGAGACGATGGGGTCTTCTAAATATACAATCATGTCATCTGCAAATAGAGACAATTTGACTTCCTCTTTTTCTAACTGAATACACTTTATTTCTTTTTCCTGCCTAATTGCCCTGGCCAGAACTTCCAATACTGTGTTGAATAGGAGTGGTGAGAGAGGGCGTCCTTGTCTCGTGCCAGTTTTCAAAGGGAATGCTTCCAGTTCTTGCTCATTCAGTATGATATTGGTTATGGGTTTGTTGTAAATTGCTTTATTATTTTGGCATACGTTCCATCAATACGTAATTCATTGAGAGTTGCTGGTTTGTAGGTCACACTCTGCACAGCTCTGGTCTAGCATTTGTTTTGGGAAAAATAAGCACTGATAGCACAAATCTAACATTTGTATAAATGTTCCTCTTAAACAACAGAAACTTCCAAACTCTCTTTGTAATAGACTGGAGGCTGAAGTAGTGAGGCTTGAACTACTACAGAAAGCACAACAGTTTAAAGAAAAAGTGCACCACCTCTTGATGAATCAACATGTCTTATGACCATAACTACATATAATGTTCTCTTAGAAGTTTGATAGCTTTAAACATGTAGCAGCCATACTTGTGCATGACAGGCTTTCTGAGGGGACATAGCTGCCTGGAATCATGTCAGTAGCTGATACTCTTGAAACAGCAAATTGACATCACAGTGGGAAAAGTGTAAACCACCATCAAAGACAGAAAATGAGGTCACTGCCATGTGCCTCCTTTTATTTACAGATCTAGGAAAGTTAATAATGAGGGAGATCAGAGGAAGGGGAGTAGAAAGGAGACAAAATGGGAATGCTCTTGAAATTTGTATCTGAGGACCTTTGTGACTGCATTGAGAAGCAGGGAAAGCAATAAAACGTGGCAAAAAACTTGTTCAATTAAAGCCTATTTCAAATATTTTAAGATGTTCAAATTTTACGGAATCATAAAGTTCAGGAAACCATCGAAATAGTCTCATTTTCCATCTTGCTTTTTAGATGATAAAATTGAATCCCAAAATGATTAAATAACCGACCTAAGACAGTCTAGCTAGGTAAAACCATATTTTGCTCACAGGACCTTCTCAACCATCGGCCCCTCTGCCTGAAACATTTCTCCTATCCAGTACCCATCCTCCATTGCGCAGTTAATTTCCACTGTTCTGAAGATTTCAGGTCATTTCACTTTCTCTTGGGAGTCTAACCTGACCATTGCCCCCACATCTCATCAAGGTCAAATAACAATAACAGAAAACAACCACATCTGATGTTCATTGAACACTTATTTAATCATGATAACTCTATGAAGGGAATACTGCTTGTCGCCATTTTATCAAAGGAGAAGCTGAAATACGGGGAATTAAGTAACCTGCTCAAGGTTATATAGTTAAGGTGGTAGAGCCGGAATTGAAACCCACGCATTTCTCACTGCAAACTCTAAGCTCAGTCCTGTCAATTATTCTGTTATCAGAATATCTTGATCCTCTCTTAGCACGTATTGTTCTTCTATGTTTATATTTATTTGTGTGGTTATTTGATTAATACTTTTTTTTCTCCTAGATTGTAATTTTCAGGAAGGTTTAGATGACATATCTTTTTTGATTCACCAAATTTTGCTTAAAGCCCGAGTACCTGACATCTGGCAGGCTCATTGAATACGCTTTACATGTCAACTAGAGATAATAGCGTATTTTGGCCAGGTGGGATAACTCTTGCCTGTAATTCTAGCACTTTGGGAGGCCAAGGTGAGTGGATCACCTGAGGTCAGGAGTTTGAGACCAGCCTGGCCAACATGACGAAACCCTGTCTCTACTAAAAATGTAAAAATTATCTGGGCGTGGTGGCACATGCCTGTAATCCCAGCTACTTGGGAGGCTGAGGCACGAGAATGACGAATCCGGGAAGCAGAGGTTGCAGTGAGCCCAGTGCCACTGCGCTCTGGCCTGGGTGACAGAGCGAGACTCTTGTCTCCAAAAAAAAAATAACAATAATAGAGTTCATAATAGCACATTTGAGAGTACTGTTGAATTGTATTGTACCCTGGTACTGATTGCATTATTTGGAGAATTGAGATAATTTAGAGAGAGTAGTCACTAGTTTATGTCACTTGCTAAGTACTTAGTAACTTAGACAAAGTTAATTGTAATAAATTGATTTAGAGGTAATTTAGCTTAAGATCACAAGACAGAATCTGAATCCAAGTGCTCAGTGCTCTTAAGTTTTATTCCCTACCCCTTTGGGTACCTAGAATGAACGTAATTAGTAAAGTGAGTCTTAGAAAATACACTGCTTTCCAGAGGTGATTTCAGATTAAGTAGTAGACTGCTAAAGTGTAAGTTCCCTCCTTGGTGTCAGTTGTATTCTTGAGACGAAGATAGACCCAGAGTCTTTATGACTCGGTAGTAATTGACAGATAACTTTTTTTTTTTTTTTTTTTTTTGATGCAGAGTATCACTCGGTCACCCAGGCTGGAGTGCAGCGATGTGATTTTGGCTTACTGTAACCTCTGCCCCCTAGGGGTTCGAGCATTTCTCCTGCTTCTGCCTCCCAAGTAGCTGGAATTACAGGCAAGCGCCAACACGCCTGGCTACTTTTTGTATTTTTGGTAGAGATGAGGTTTCACCTTGCTGGCCAGGCTGGTCTTGAACTCCTCACCTCAAGTCATCCACCCGCCTCAGTCTCCCAAAGTGTTGAGATGACAAACATGAGCTTCCGCACCCTGATGATGGCTAATTTTTTAACACGTTGAGTTTGAGGTGGCTCTGAGCCCACCTAGAAATTTCCCAGGGGTCATTAGGTCTGTCCTTGGAAAACACAAGCTTGTTATAACAGTTTTGGACTATTTTTAAATAGTGCAAACATTATGTGATTCACCTGCCTTGGTCTCCCAAAGTCCTGGGATGACAGGTGTGAGCCACCGTGCCCAACCCAGATACCTCCCTGAACTAGCATCTCAAGCATGGCCCATTAGGAGAGGCTGAAGTAAATATTTATAGATCAACATGTTATTTGAGAGTACAGTTGTGATGTCCTTATTCATTTACGGCAGGAGAAGGGTACTTGCTTCTTTACCCTTTCATTGGCCTTTTAGATGTACTTGTTTCTACACGCATTTCATATCTTCTTGTATATATTTCCAAGATGTACATATAATCTAGTATTTCAAATCATATCCTTGAAGTTAGTTCAGCCGTATTACCTCTAGGTATAAAAGTTCGTGTAGTAAGGGATCATCAATGTATTGTAGTATACAGAACTAGAATCGCTGTAGAATAAAAACAGAGTTGTAATATTAATCTGTAAAACAGTCACAGTTAAAATGATGATCAAAATTAATCTGAAAAAAAAGCATAAACCAAAAATGCAGATGTCCTAGAATCAAAAATAGTGGTATTCATGAAAGTTATGATTAATTATTTAATCCGAAGGACACAGTAGAGTTTAAAAATATATTTCAGGTTCACAATTGACTAGCTATTTTATGTGGTAGAATACCAGCTTTGCATATTTATTAAAATTATTCATAACTGTGTAGCTGCCTAGTTGAACTGTTCAGTCCTTGTTCTTTTGTCCAATATATTATATTCTCCATCTATCATGGCACTGTAATAGAAATTTATCTAAGTTTTAGGATGATCCATGGAATAGCCTCAGCGTCAGCATCTCCTAAATATTTTATTATTTCCATTTTGCCTAATATGATCTTTTACATAGGTTTAGAAGAAATTATTTCCATGGGAAAAAATGCAGTTTTTTTAAGGAATACATTTTAGACCGAAGTCTTTGTTCCATATGAAGAGTTATTATATATCATTGATATTTTTATGTCAAAATATTTCTGTTGCCTAAAAACTTGGACAACATAGGAATACTTTTGTGGAAGAATAGAAGTTTGTGATCTTCATGTGGATTTTCAGAGAACGTGTTTGCCTTGAGTATTATTTGTTGAGAATTTAATGCATTGCTGTGGGCAGTCAATTTAATAGTGTATTTGGATGGTAGGTTCTGGCATCAGACTGCCTTTAATTCATAACCTGAGCTCACCACTTAATATTTATGTTGTTTAACTTTTTGAGCACCAATTAGTTCATCTGTAAAATGAGAGATACTAGTGTTCACCGTGGAGGTTGTTAGGAAAGAGTGTATGAGATCATGCATATATGAGCACTTAGAACGTGCCCAGGTGTGGTGGCTCATGCCTGTAATCCAAGCACTTTGGGAGGCCGAGGCAGGCAGGATCACCTTAGGTCAGGATTTTGAGACCAGCTTGGCCAACATGGCAAAACCCCATCTCTACTACAGATAGAAAAATTAGCCGAGTGTGGTGGCATGAGCATGTAATCCCAGCTACTTAGGAGGCTGAAGCAGGAGAATTGCTTGAAACTGGGAGGCTGGGGTTGCAGTGAACTGAGATCGTGCACTGCTTTCCAGCCTGGGTGACAGAGTGAGACTCTGTCTCAAAAAGAGAAAAGAACTGGGTCAGACACGTAGGAAGCATTCAGTAAATACTAGGTGCTGTCAGTTTAATAGTAGTCTATCATGGAATGCCTCAGCAAGCATGAGCTAGAGTTTTAGCAAGAGCATGTGGTAAAGAGATGTGTATCTCCAGTATTAAATCTGCAAACTGCTAAAGACTTCATTAGAAGATGATGTTAGGAAAGAAAAGTTGTACAACTCTTAAGCTAGAATATTGATTAAATTTTAATACAGTAAAGTTCAAAGAAGTCTCACATAATCTAAGAAGTCTCAGAGAATTCTCTTTGCAGAGGTAAAAAGTGCAGTTCTCATAGGTGAAGTGACTGCTACAGGATCACACATCCGGGACTGCAGACTCTGACCCAGGTCTCCTGCTTCAAAGCCTAGTACTCCTCCTGTTTTGCAACACTCATTTATTAGCAAGAAGCATTCATCGATGTTGTCTTAGATGCAGCGATTATTTTAGGAAGTACGTAACATTTTAGCCGGTATATAACTCCTGCTTGGTTCTCTTGGTTTGGTGTCCTCGTGACTTTTAACCCCGCAGAAATACCTTTCCACACACCTGAGAGTCATGCAGAAAGTGACTGTCACAGAGCTGTGGCCATCATCAATGCATGTGAGCAGCTTTCCCTGAACTCCTCACTGGACAACAGCGGTAGTTTCTGGTATGGGTATAGAAAATGGAATGTCCGTGGACAGATCTCTAATTTCCCTTAAGACCTCATAAACTTCCAAAATTAACATAAAGCCTTTCTTCCTTATAAAATAGAGTCATGTGTTAAAGGAGATGCATTAGATGCTTCTGTGCAGTATATTTTAGTGGGTTCTATAAAATTTGCAATAAAGGAAAGGTCAGTGTTGGTACCATAAACAGTGTTCGTGGAGTCATATTTAACCCCAGTCTCTTCTGTGATTCCTGGAGTGTACAGTAATTGAACTACTCTTCTTTGAAAGTGCCCCTGTACCCATCACCGCCCAAGAAAGACCCCACTGCCACCCAGCACTCCTTTTTCTTAGAGGTACTGCCTGCCCCGTGCTCTGGGACCCACCTTCCGCCAAAGGCCGGTCTGAAAAGAGGGTTGATTTCTTCTTCTTCACAGCATGGGAGTAGGAGCTTCCCTTCTGGCTCAGCTGCGCTTTTGTATTTAAGGTTAAAGTGAAAAGATTATTGTCACGCTGATCGGTGGGGTATGCAGAGCGGAGTCCTCCTTCTGTATTTTCGTGGCTACCACGTGTAAAGCTAAGAAAGCACCAGGGTGACCTTTGCATGCTGACGACACGGGTAGTTGTTCTGCATGGCGAGTGGCTATTCATGTGACCTTTCTTGCTCTAGGCGTAGCTTCCCAGCCTGCACAGCCTCCTGCACTGTGCAATGGCAGAGACAAAGGCCCTGGGCTTGTTCCACAGAGCGATTTTGAGGCTTAATTGAAGAATATTTTTAACCCATTATCAAGAGTGTTAGGAGGAAATGTTCAAAGAGTCTTGCTTGAAACAGCTCTTTCCATTGAAGGAAGTAGACACCCAAATAAGTAAATGACAGCCTTAAATAGTAATCCATCTTTATTTGCAATCCCTTCATCTTTCCAGGACAAAGACGCCTCTCTTCACTCTGAGAGCATGAAAAGGGGCAGATGCAGACAGAGCATCACAAATGCTTCTTCCTCCTGGCATACAGGAAGGCGTAGGGCCTTTTGTTTGGAACAGGATGCCTTTGAATGGACTGCCTTGAATAAATTTTTCAGAGTCATCCTAACCAAGTCTGCCAGGCTGTCATGGCGCATACAGATCTGGTTGGAAGATATTTAAAGGTGTTCAGGCAGTGTGAAGGGAAAGTACCCATCTGAGACACCATGAATGGGCTTTTCTTTACGTCATTATTTCTAGCTCCTTTCTGTTTTTATGCTGAGCAAATTTGCTCTCATCCTTTCAAACTTAGAGGGTTTTTTTTTTTTTTGAAAGATGGCTGAGAGATGCCCCCGAAATTATGATTACCACAGCCAGTTTCTCACTCAGTCATGGACTAGAGTCAAGTTTAATCTTATCTTTAACTTGAGAGAATAATGTCATCTCATGCTTGATTTCTTGGATTATTTTGTGTTTTACTTTTAAAGTGGCAGGAGAAAAATAACCCGAATTTTTTCTGTAATTAAAATAAGTCTGTGCGAATTAGCATATGAATGATCAGATAATCTCTAACCAGTTGAAGTTTGGAAGCTCCTTTGGTTTAGACCAAAATAGAATTTCAGCACCATTTTCATTTATTGATTCTTCTTTTCACAGTTTTTAAAAATGTGTTCGAAGTCACCAAAAATATACTTCTGGAGCTGTGACTAAATTTGCCACAATTAAGACACCCAAGAGTCCATTAGGGTTAAAGCAGGCTAGAGGTGTTCATGTGATCTTACTACGAAAGTGAAACTAGAGAAGTCTTTGGACAATCAGGAAGAAGGTGAGTTATTTACCAAACATGTAAGGTAACTTCTCTGTCAGGTGTGTAGTGTATATCTCAGAAAAATACATATTAGTACACAAGGATTTATAATGTTTTGATTAATCAGAAATGTATTCAAAAAATTTACAAATATTTCTCAAAGAGACTGCCTGTAGACACCATGGGCACATTAAGTAAAATAATCTGTGAAAATTCATGGTCTTAAACTTGTGAAAATAGGAGTTGCCAGTCTGATCAATGTATTGGGTTATACCAGCTGTGTGGGTGTTATAGAATGGATTTTGGTCTAAATTTTGTAACTTACAGAAAAGCTATAATTTCAGTCTCTCCTGCCCACTTGTATGGTCAACTAATTTTAAACATCTCTAAAAGGCACTTGCGAAAAGGGAAAAATGCCCAATTCTTGGGTGCATGGGCAAAAAACATATGTAGAAATGATAGTTCATGAGAACCAGATATTCTGAAAACCTCACCATGGTAGACTATATGCAGAATGAGTCAGAAAAATGTACTTCATAAATGTATTGCTGAACTTGTAAGAGTAGGGGAAAATCCTCAAGGGGCAGAAAGACCTTATAATAATTGGAAACCAAAGAAATGTGCTAAAAAGAGTCCAGGACTGTCTCTATAGCAATGACCATGTAAGGAACTGAGAACTGGACTCCTATGGAAAATAGAAAGATGACTAGGCCTGGGGTTTGGGTGCAGTTGAAAGACCAAACTCTTTTGCAAAGCTAGAACATTCAAAGGGGCTACACCCTCGGTAAAAGTCAGAGCTGGAAAAAATCAGCCTACCAAGAAAGGAAGCCGATGAGAAAAAGCATCTGCTTTTGCCGTTGCTCTACATCAGGAAAAAATAGTAGTCATCATCACCATCTTCTCCTGACCATTTGTAACTATAAGCTGCTTATTGGCTGGGCATGCAGTATAAGTATATGCTATTTGCAAGGTCATGGAAACTCTAATTTAATAAATGTAGATAACTTGTTTCCAAATTGGTGGAACTCTGTGGCACTTGGTAGAGATAAACATAAATCTGGAGCAAAGCATTAACAATATCATGCCCTAAGCATTCCTACAGATTCAGCTGATATGAAGTCATTATAAATACATACATACACACAGATAGACACACACACACACACACACACACACACATTCACACATACACTCTCATACACTCTCAATGGAAAATTACCAAACGGAATAACATAAGCCAAAATTTGCACAACCCAACAGAAACAAGAAATACAGATCTACACCCCCATCCCCCTATGCCTGATAACACTGGGATGCAGAATACTGCATATAGAAAAATACGTGTGAGATATATAGAGAAAAACATGAAGCAAGGACTCAGCAACCATCAAAAACAACCAGAAAGATCTGAAAAACAACTCACAAGAAATGAAAAATATAATCATTGCAATAAAAAATTCACTAGCTAGGTTAAAAAGAGTATCACACGTAACTGAAGAGAGAATAAATGGGCCAGGCACAGTGGCTCATGCCTATCTATAATCCCAGCACTTTGGGAGGCTGAGGCGGGTGAATCACTTGAGGCCAGGAGTTTGAGAACAGCCTGAGCAACCTCGTGAAACCCTGCCTCTTCTAAAAATACAAAAATTAGCTGGGTGTGATGGTGTGTACCTATAATCTCAACTACTAGGAGGCTGAGGTGGGAGGATCACTTGAGCCCAGGAAGTGGAGGTTGCAGTGAGCCAGATGGTGCCATTACACTCCAGCCTGAGTGACAGAGCCAGACTCTGCCTCAAAAAAAGAAAAAAAGAGTTCAAAAATAAATGAACTGGAAAGTCATGAAAAGATAAACCAACACAAAACACAGAGAAACAAGAGATGAAAAACAGTAAAGACCGAGTAAGACACAGGGATGACAGAATGAAAAGATTTAACATACGTTGATTCAAGATCCAGTACATTAAAATATTGAAAATGAGAGAAGTTAGGAATTGGGAAAGCTTTGAGATTTTACCTTCCTTCTGTAACCAGGTGTCCCAGGTTTTTGGCCTCCCCTAGCCCAGGAATTGGGGAGGAGGCCCTGGAGGTGCGGTAGACTCATTCAGGTAAATATTGGACCCAAAGAGTTTTGCAGAGAGCGATTTATTAGGCAGAGAGAGAAAGAGAGAGAAAGCGAGTTCCCACACTGTCGTGGGAGGGGATCCAGAGATGGAGTGCATATAGGTAAGGGAGTAGGGGGGATTTTAACCCCGGAGTTACTCCCTCCCCTTTCAAGTTCTTGTCCAGTGAGAGGAGCTTTTCCAAACTTCTCTGGAGTGATTGATCTTCGACTCTGATGCTGGATTGGCTGCCTGGCTCACAATAGAGCCCCTCCTTCCAAGGCTTTTGGCGGTCTTTTTAAACAAAGGGAGCTCACCTGGGCTGTCTACCTTCCTGCCTCCGGAAAGTCAGACAAAGAACGATAGGCTCCCGGATAGGGAGGTAGATAGAGGTATGGCAGTGGGAAGTTCTGGTCTTTGAAAACACGCCCCTTGTGGACCCAGAAAGATAAGTTAACATAATCCCTCACTTCCAAGCTCGTAAATTAGCTTCCCACAGTTTCATGAAAGCTGTTTGAAGACACACGGCATCCCTGGGTCAGACACAAAGAACTTTATTTCTCACCACACAATAGGTAGCATGAACTTTATGTTCAAGCCAATTCTCCCTGGGGTAATGTGGCCATAGTGCACACTGGGCATGCAGTGAGTTTAAGTCATGCCCAAAGACACCTGAGCTTAGGAAGCCCAAGGCTTTTAGGATGGACTGTAAGCAAATTTGTGCTTTACCTTGGAGGGAGACATTATCTTTACTATTATTTATTGTAGTAGACATTATTACCTTACTAGACAGTAAACAAATCTGCTCTCTGCTCCAGCGAGACACTATGTCTATCTTCTAAACATCCTTGAATAGTTTTTTTCAGAACTAAACATGCAAAAGTTTGAGAGCCCCATGGAGAATTACTTCTCAGTAGTGGAGAAACAGTTTGTTTAAGACTGAGACTTTTCAGAACACTAAAAGATTGGAACCTGATATAGTTTACACTTTGTATACCAAGCAGCACTAATACGTATATATAGTTAGACCTGTCATGGTGGACACCAAAAACAAAAGAGGAGACATTAAAAGCAATCAGTAAGAAAAATGTTCAGATTGACAAGCTACTTGTGCAGTAATTTGGAAGAGTGAAAGGTCAAAAATAACAAAAGCCTTCCTGAGGAAGAACCAGAGTGGTAGAGATGGGCTGTCTTGCCTTGGAGACATCAAGTTCTGTTATAAAGCTTTAATAAGCAAGACAGCGTGGTGTTAGGGTACTAGTATATTATAGACAAGGAGGCCAATGGAACAGGATAAAAAGCCCATAAATAATCCCCTGCATGTATGCACACGTGACTTACAGTGGAAGGAGTATTGCCGAACAATGGGGAGATAATGAACCATGCAATCAACCATGCAGTTACAAGATCATACCTGTAGAGAAACAAAATGAAACCACATCATGAAGGACAAAAAATCTCTTCCAGGTACTTTAAATATTTGTGTTTTTAAATCACCAAGAGAAAGTTTTAAAAGGAAAGGAAAACCATACAATTTTAAAAAAACCAAAAAAAAAAAAAAAAAAAAAAAAAAAAACACAAAACACCCAAAAAGGAGAATATGTTTATAACCTCTGAGTAGGGAAGGATTTCTTACCCCAAACTCAAGAAAACATAGATTGTAAAGGAAGGACTGATAAATTCAATTACAGTAAAATGAACTTTCTCTTAATCAAAGGATACCATTAATAAATTGAAAAGAACAAACTACAACTGAGAAATGTGGTCTGCAACACACACATTGCTGACAGCCGATTAGTATCTAACACAGATGAAGAAGAATAAATAAAATAGAAATTGATAAAAGGTATGGACAAGCATTTCAAAGAAAAGAAAACATGACTTGCTAATAAACATGAAAAATGGTCAACTTCAATAGTAATCAGGGAGCTAGAAATTAAAATCATAGCGATAGCATTTTATATCTACCAGGTTGGCAGAGTTAAAATGTGGAATGATACAATTCATGGGCAAGTATTCGGAGCCACAGGAGCTCTGATGGTCTTATCTAATTCCCTGCAAAGACCCAGGCAGACATGTACAGTCTAACTTCCGGGTTTTATTAAGCATAAGGAAAAAAGCTCAGTTAACAAAAAAATCTTATTCTTCTCTTCTTAACGAGTACCAAAATATATATATATATTTTTTGAGACAGGGTCTCACTCTGTCACCCAGGCTGGAGTGCAGTGGTACGATCTCGGCTCAGTGCAGCCTTCACCTCCCAGGGTCAAGCAGTTCTGCCTCAGCCTCCTCAGTAGCTGAGATTACAGGTGCCTGCCACTGCGCTCAGCTATTTTTTGTAATTTTAGTAGAGACAAAGTTTCACCATGTTGTCCATGCTAGTCTTGAACTCCTGACCTCAGGTGATCCACCCACCTTGGCCTCCCAAATTGCTAGGATTACAGGCGTGAGCCACCGCACCTGTTTGCACCAAAATATTTTTAAGCCAAATTATTCTCTGGTCAAACCTTGAATATTGAGATAGATGTACTTTATATTTTCAAGCGGAAATAAATACCTGCAGATAAAAATCCACTGCATCCCAGATGAATATCAGTTTTGTTTATCTTCATCCCAATCTGAAGGTCAAATTCAAAAGAGAACCTTAAGGAATAGCCCTCTAAGATATATTCTGGTTTTATTTCTATTGCAAATGAAATTAGACAAATTAACATACAAAATGAAAAACAAAAACGCAAAGTATATAGTGATTAGACTAAAGGGAATGGCACGAACTGCTAAAATTCTCCATGTTTAAGAGAAAGAGAAATCAAACAATGGAGGCCTGTTATCCCCTAGAAATTAAAACCATAGCAACAGCATTTTATGTCTACCAGGTAGATCAAGTTGCATCTTCTCATGAACCAATGGCACAGGATTACAGAATTTTTTATTTTTATTTTTTTGAGACAGACTCTCGCTCTTTTGCCCAGGCTGGAGTGCAGTGGCACAATCTCGGCTCTCTGCAACCTCTGCCTTTTCAGAGTTTCAAGCAATTCTTGTGCCTTGGACTCCCAAGTAGCTGGCGTGCATCACCATCAACATAACAGGCTAATTTTTGTGTTTTTAGTAGAGATGGGGTTTCACCATGTCAGCCAGGCTGGTCTCGTATTCCTGGCCTCAGGTAATCTGCCCGCTTCGGCCTCCCAAAGTGCTGGGATTGCAGACGTGCGCCAATGCACCTGGCCCTTGGGATTACAGAATTTGACGATAATGGGTACACAGCTGTCTGGAGGCATAACCTCTGGGACAACTGAACAAGATTGTGGGAAAGGAATAATAAAGAAAATATTTTGAAGTCTGCCTATTCTAACAATCACAGATATCTACTCTGGAAGAATAAAATCTACCTTAGAATTGCTTTCTTTTTTTAGTATGATTAAGATGTTATAGTAATATTTAAAACGAAAAAAAAAAAAATCCCAAAAGTCTAACCTGGAATAGCTACAGTAATAATGATGCCTTGTTCTTTAAATTCTTAGTATCCAAATAACTTTCAGTATTTAACGAGACATATTTGTATGTACATTTATTAAACATTCTTATTTCTTGAACTACACTGAATAGTGAAGTGAGTTACCTAATTAGCCAGGGAAGCTAAAGGAAGTACTAGGAGTTACCATCTTGGGGAGAAATTTCCATGCTTGGATTTGAATACTTGCCAGACTTGGTGGCAGCAGAATGAGTCTGAATGGGTATCTCTGCCTGGAAGTTACATAACCTCTCTGAGAGATTCATGTGGCTACTGTTGGACTCTGTGTTCTCCATCAGCTAAGCATGTGCAGTTGTCATTCATATTTTGTTTTCAGCTTGTTACAGTGACAGAAAAATCTCTGTGGAATAAAGAACCAGTTTTCTGAGCCTCTAAAGCAATACTGTATTTGCATATTTCCCAGATTTCAAGAGAACAGTGTTTTCCTTGCGTGGACGGTTCTTCTGTTTTACTGTCCTAGAAAACGTTGTTGACAGCTACCAAACTGTCCCTCATTTTGTTCCCGCTGATTACTAATTTTGTTGATTCAATAGTAGAAGTGGGGAATTTTTAAAATTAGATGGCATATTTCAGAAACATTTTCTTAAAAGCCCTGAGTAAAATGTCTGACTTTTGTTGAAGCCAGTTTTCTTTGTGCATTACATGTTGTTTTCATGGAAGTATTAGTATATGTAAGCTGATTCTCTTAGGTGGGTAAGACATTCCAGTTTTACCTCTGTTAATTCAAATACATGATTGTGCATATGCTTGTGTATACTTGATTGGTCAAGGATGGATGATGGAAAGGAATAGTGAAGCTACCGGAGAATGACTTGTTTCAATGCATTGATTTTATACAATCTCACTCAGCAGCCCCTGGTTGACACCTTAAAATAAAATAGAATTCTTTAGTTGATGTTTCCTTTATTTTGTACATAAGGTAATCCTCTTAACAAATAAGCCAACAAAAACTTAATCTCATTTGTAATACTAACAATTGGAAACAACAGAATGGCCCGTGAAGATTTGATTGATTAAGTAAATAACAATGCAACAGGATGATTGCATCCTAGGCAACCGTTTCAAGTTGTGTTATATAAGATAGTTTAATGACTTTGAGAATTTTCTTAACATATTATAAATTTGAAAAGCCGACAGTCTAACTATATCCCAAGGCAATCTGTGTGGAAAAAAAGAAAAGCTTTGAAGGATAGATCTCAAATATTAATAGTTTTCTTAAGTGGTAGGATTGTGTGTGGGTTTTTTCTCTCTATGCTTTCTAGTACTTTAATTTTTCTCTAATTATTATGTGCAACTTTATTTTTTTCTAACATGTAAATTTCAGTAATTTATTATTTTGATTAATAACATATAAATGTTTTAATAAACTTTCATAATGAGAAATCTATTAAGAAAAAAAGAACATCATGTTTCTTGTATTTTTATTACCACAGCAGCGTTCAGTACAATTACAGACAGACCTGAGATATCTCAGCTCCAGACCACAGCACTAAGGCAAATAGTGCAATAAAGCAAGTCACAGTGCATGTAAAAGTTATACTATACTAACATCTATTAGGTGTGCAGTAGCATTGTATCTAAAAGAAACAATGGACATATCTTAATTTAAAAATATGTGTTGCTAAAAATGCTGACATTACTAGAGATACAAAGTAAACACATACTGTCGGAAAAATGGCAGCCAAAAGCTTGCTTGACATAGCGTTGCCACAAACTTTCAGTATCTCCAAAGCGTGATAAAACAAGGTATGCGTGTATATGCTTTAAATGCATATATAATTAACAATTATACAATCATGAATGTTAATTACATTATGTAATGAGCAGTTATATTACTGCATATATATGCAAATTATATATAATACATCATTATCAAAGAGCTATTGTATCTCACGTACTCTACTAAGCCCTTTATACAAGTTTTCAGGTAGGCAAAAAACATAATCATCCCTACTTTGTAGGTCAGCAAACTGAGGATCTGATGAAGTTCTTTGCCCTCAGATGTGTAACTACTATGTGACAGAGCCCAGCTTTGACCTAGAGCCTAAGTCCCAAGCCCATGCTCTTAAGTGTTACTCTTTTGTCTTTGACTTTATTTAATTGTTGTTAAATATTAGCAGAGGTTTTGCCTTTATCCATTTCTCATTGCAGAAGAAGATGCAAATTTCTTTTGAGAGAAAACTGTAAGGATTGTCACAATTGAATTGAAGCAGGTGGTATTTTTAAATATCCATTGACTAATTATTAGATTGCATTTCACTTATTTTATTGAATTATACAGAATGTGTTTCTCTCTTCTCTCTCTCTTTTTTTTTTTTTTTTATTAAGGGACAGAGGCTTGCTCTGTTGCCTAGCATCCCAGATACAATCATGGCTCACTGCAGCCTCAAATTCCTGGGCTCAAGTGATCCTCCCGCCTCAGCCTCCTGAGTAGCTAGCTAGGGCTACAGGTGCAAGCCACCACACCAACCTGTTTTTTAAAAAAAAAATTTTTGTAGAAGTAGGGTCTCGCTGTGTTGCGTAGGCTGGTCTCAAACTCCTAGCCTCAAGTGATCCTCCCACCTCTGCCTCCCAGAGTGCTCAGATTACAGGCATCAGCCACTGTGCTGGGCCCATTTCTCTATTTAGAAAGGAAAAGGTGCACTTGGGCTGCATCAAAGGTTGTGATTCTTAAATTCAAACTAAACGATTTCCTTTTTCATTTTTTTCTTCTGAGATGAAGTCTCACTCTGTCGCCCAGACTGGAGTTCAGTGGTACAGTCTTGCTCACTGCAACCTCCACCTCCCTGGTTCAAGCAATTCTCATGCCTCTGCCTCCAGAGTAGCTGGGATTACAGGTGTGCACCAACACGCCCAGCTAATTTTTGGATTTTAGAAGAGACAGGGTTTCACCATGTTGGTCAGGCTGGTCATGAGCTCCTGACCTCAAATGATCCACCCACCTCAGCCTCCCAATGTGCTGGGATTACAGGCATGAGCCACTGCACCTGGCCAATGATTCCCCCCTCCCTTTTTTTGTCTACAAATTTGGGTGTAAGCAACAAACCAAATATGACATACCGATTGTGTTTCAAGGTCACACTGGCTGGGCGCAGTGGCTCACACCTGTAATCCCAGCACTTTGGGAGGCTGAGGTGGGCAGATCACCTGAGGTCAGGAGCTCGAGACCAGCCTAGCCAACATGGTGAAACCCCGTTTCTACTAAAAATACACAAATTAGATGAGCATGTTGGCACGCACCTGTAATCCCAGCTACTGAGGAGGCTGAGGCAAGAGAATTGCTTGAACACAGGAGGCGGAAGTTGCAGTGAGCCAAGATGGCCCCTTTGCACTCCAGCCTGGGCAACAAGAGCAAAACTCCATCTTAAAAAGAAAAAAAAAAAAGTCATACTTACCCTCTTACTGTAGGCACTTGGGGTTACTTGGGGGTGTTTGGAGAGACAGGCATTATTAATGCAAAACCTTTACTTGTGTGTTTACGGATCTAAGGGTTAGCTCTGGTGTCTCGTTGGACATCAGTGAACTTCTGTGAAATTCCTTTGAGAGTTCAATCTTCCTCCTCCCCAATTTTCATAAGATTTTTAGAAAGCATATTCCACTTATTAATGCACAGGAAGTATGCTCTTACCCAATATTGTCTTCTTTCTGTTCTTCTGAAATCTAGTACAGCTGGCTTAAGGCAAATTATAATACAAATTGCACACTGAAATAAAAAAATGATACTCAGTGTTTATAGCCAAAGACCCCTTTTAGCCCTAAGTATTTAACTTACATATATTTTCAGGCACAAGTATTACTTGTTGCAGAATTTTTTTTTTTTTTTTTTAATACAGAGTCTGACTCTGTCACCCAGGCTAGAGTGCCGTGGTACAGTCTCTGCTCATTGCAGCCTCCGTCTCCTGAGTTTCAAGTGATTCTCCTGCCTCAGCCTCCCGAGTAGCTGGGATTATAAGCCTGTACCATCATGCCCAGCTAATTTCTGTATTTTTAGTAGAGACAGTGTTTCACCATGTTAACCAGGATGGTCTCGATCTCCCGACATCGTGATCCACCCGCCTCAGCCTCCCAAAGTTCGGGGATTATAGGCGTGAGCCACCACAGCCGCCTCTACTTGTTGCAGAATTTTAAACCAAGGAGTGAATGAATATTTAAGAAAAAAAAAATTCTTGATTGTTTCAGTTCATGCTCTTAGTTAAAGCACATCCTGGCACATTCATACTCATCCATCCTGTGTGGGCGAGGAGGGAAAGCCGTGTTACTACCATGTGAAACTTACAGTGGTTGTTATTTTTACCCTCTGCACACACACAACAGAGTATTGTTTTGCGAGAAGAATTATGTGTAGGAGTTTTAGAGATCTATTTGTATCCTAGCTTTTTCCTAATTGCGTATCCTTAGGGATGCCACTGAACTATTCTGTATATTTCATCAACTTTAAAAAGGAGATACTGTTAATAGTCTGTTGTAACACAGAAACTTGTTTATTAAAAGTAGGAAACATATGTCAGAGTTACACAGATCTGAAGCCTACTTCTTCCCTTTCTTTCGCTTGCCTCATGAGCACTGTTAGAACCTTTGGAAAGATGATTCTTTTCCAGTGGTGTTGCAGAGTTTAGAGTTTAGTGGTCTGCTCTGCTTGCATTTTTTTTTCCTAAATTTTTTTTAGCTCTCTCTTTTACATTTTCCTGTTCTCTATGTAAAGAAAGATGTAGTAAAAATTAATTAGGCCAGGTGTGGTGGCTTACACCTGTAATCTCAGCACTTTGAGAGGCTGAGGCAAGCCAGTCATTTGAACCCAATAGTTTCAAGTCAGCCTGGGCAACATAGTGGGACCCCATCTCTTAAAAAATATACAAAAATTAGCTGGGCATGGTGGTGCACCTGTAGTCCCAGCCTCTTGGGAGGCTGAGGTGGGAGGATAAATACTGCCTAGGAGGTGGAGGCTGCAGTGAGCCATGATCACACCACTGCCCTCCAGCCTGGGCGACAGAGTGAGACCCTGTACCCTGGGGGAAAAAAAAAAAAAAAAAAGAA
The DNA here is from genome assembly GCF_001604975.1 of Cebus imitator. NCBI lineage: Eukaryota > Metazoa > Chordata > Mammalia > Primates > Cebidae > Cebus > Cebus imitator. Next base: position 3,575,795 of record NW_016107376.1, read on the forward strand.
AAGTAAGATTTTTAATTTTGCATCTAATACATTAAAATAAACTTGTACATTTGGTATGTTTATGAGTTCTTTTTTAATTGAAGTATAATTTACATACATATGCACAGACCGTAAGTGTGTGTGTGTGTGTGTGTGTGTGTGTGTGTGTGTATAGTTCCCTGAGTTTTGACAAATGTGTGTAACCAATATACCAGTTGAGATGCAGAACAGTCTGATCGTCCCAGAAAGTCTGGGGAACGTTCTTCTCCGCTTAAGAATGGCTCATTCCTCCGGATTCTGACTTGGTTTTTCTGCCTTGGGGACAGGTGAATCACCTCTCCTGTTACCAGCGCCCTTCCTGTAGCTTCAGAGCAGTCTTTCCGAATTGGGCTCCTTTAATTGATGACATGCTTCTTCAAGAGGAAAAAGTTTGCTTTCCTTTTCTATGTGAATTTTCCAGGTTTTTTTTTTTTTTGTCTTTCTAACATCTCTCTTCCTCATTTCCAGGTGGTGCTGGCAATATATTTTACAGTTTAGCACAACTGTTAGCCTCCAAAGAGGTCATGTAAAGATCCTTTCCAATAAGAAACATTTTAGTTTTGTCTCAAATTTTTCTTAAATTATGTCACCCCTGCACTACTCGGAATTTACGTAGCCTTTGTGTACATAAATGCACTCTCTCCTCCCGCAAATTAAGTAAAATGTAGAAGTCTGAGTAAATGTCCATTTTGGGATATTTAGGAAATTTAACTAAATACCAACCAGCCATGTCTTTGAAGTAGAAATAAATATTTATTTACTGTATTTTGTTTTCCTCCTAGCAGACACATAATATTACATTAGTTTAAACTATGTCTTGTATTTTAAGTCAGTTATTCGTTATTTTTTAAAGACTTCATTAGATATAAAAACTGTCCATAAGTCAAGCTTTTAAAGTACTATTGAGCGTTGTCAGCCATAATTCTATTTTTATTCTTTGAATCAACACCCAAACTAGTACCTTTAGAGTAATATTTCACAAGAGCACTACTTATTAGAACTGTTTTCAAAGGTATGCAAAGTATGTTTGTTTTACCTGGCCTTGTGTATTTACACCTCTTCGATTTTGCTTTATGAGGAGCAAAAGAAACTGTCACTATTTGCTGTAAATTGAAGGTTTTAATAACTAAGTCCTTCTCCAACATTTGTCAGCTTTGAATATTCTGTCAGTAGAAAATAAAAATAGCAGGGAAACTCAGCTGTGGTGACACTGAGAATTTATCTGCTTATGCCAAACTAAGGTACAAAATAAAATCTTGAAGGGTGAGCATTTGGCATTTTTCTTTCAAATAAAGTAAATTTGAAGTGACACTTCCTTGAATAAATTTTAGATGAAAAGTTGGCTAAATAAATGAATGAATAAGTTTCATCATTGAACACAGAACACCTTTTAACCTAGAAACAAGAGAATAAAGAAGTTGCTTCAAATCATTCAGTCCTCTATGCCTTGTTTGACATCAGCTTGAAAAATGTTTTATAAATACATAAAAAGAAACATGATAGCTCAGTAGTAAAAACGTTGATTCATGTAGCATTTAAATTTTTAAACTATTTCGTAGTAAAAATTCATGTGCAGATCATCTTAGATATGTGACAATAAAAAATTAATTTATCTAATAAAGATGATTCACGTAAAACAAATCTAAATAAATTCCATAGTCCCTATTTTTGTTCACAAGTTGTGTGCATCTGTTATAAATATTAAAAACATGAATGAAGTATACATTATGAAAAACTCAGGGCTTTCTTTTGAATAAAGACATTAAAAGTTTTTCAGGACTCCTTATTGGTGCTGACTTCCAGTTTTAGTTCGAGCCGCCTCTTGCTCTTGTACCTTTGCTTTTGCTTTGCCTGTCTACTTGTAAGGTTCTCTTCTCAAAAGATACCTTTATCATTGTCTTTATCAATGACAGTGAACATTTATGGAGGACCTACTATGGGGCAGGTTTGATAAACATTAACAATAGGTCAGCGCTATTTTGAGAAGGAACAAAAATGTTGGTAGAAATGTGATTAGCTGTGCTATTATATAATCGTCATTTAAACCTCTGTTATAGAAAGGTGATTAATGAGACCCCACGAACCTGCCTACTCTTGACAACCTTTTGACGCGTCTGCAAATATACAGAATTTTATTTATTTATTTAACTTTAGGTGCATACTATATCTGGCATTTCTCCCTGTTATCCCTGCCCACCCCCCACCCCCCGCCATCCCTCCCACCCCTACCCTCTCACTTCTCTGTGAGCTAAAGAGATAGTCTCAGCTTTTACAGAATGGACATGCCTGCATGTTTTAATTGAGCTTTCTGTTAGTGTTATTCCATTCCTACAGATTGAGCCTGAGGGAAAGAGAGAATTAATTATTGTCAAAATAAATCAGATAATTGCACAGGGGTAATTTTACAAAGCGCTCTACAACTGTGTTTCTCCGTGATGAGAAATGCCTCGTTCTGAATGTTCCTCGGGAAGGAGTGGAATTTGAACAGTTTTAAATGGCAAGATGTGTTTTCTTTTGCTTTTAAACAAAAGTCCTAGTGTAGTGTTAAGGCCTGGGTTTTGATAGTGGTAAATTGGGACTTTATCGCTGTACGAATGGTGTTTTTTTCCCCCTCCAAATTAAATCTCCTCATGTCTTTTATGAAATCTCATTTCAAACAAGATAATAGGAATAATTTCTGGTAAAATTTGGACATTAATACACATTAGCGATTTGTGAACATAGTTGAATTTTTTGTACAGAGAATTTTTATACTAAATTCAGTAAATAGTTCTATTGTGACGCCTGCCCCCTAGAAAAATCAACGTGCCCATGAAGTACTCAATAAGGAAAATTGAAGATAATAATTTTCCTCTTTGGCATTTTTGTCCCCGATTTGCAAGGTAATAACAAGGCATTTGAGTTCATTTTCTTTATTGTGTGCCCTTCTTGCATATAGGAGAGTTACCATTTTTACTTGCTTTTGTCTTTTTTTAGTAATCTGATTTTAAGTACCTCTTAGGATTTACAAAGCCATCGGTTGCAATATTTCTCTTTTAAAGACTGATAAGATTTTCCTCTTTGAATATGCTTTTTCTTTTTAATTTTGTTAATTGATTTGGATAAATAAGCTATTCCAATTGTTTGGATAATGAAGAAATAAGATGCATATCTCAGAGAAGGAAACTGATTTAATTCCTCATTTTTATACATGCTGAATATGCCTTCATGATTCCTAAGAGCCGTTTCTAATCTGCGTTTTGTTCGGGTATTTGTCTTGCTTCGAAATAAATTAGAGTGAAAACCTTTTTAAGTTAAGACTGCATTGATGGTTAAAAAAATAAATTAAAAATAAAGATGAGATTGTTTAAATCTTTGATTGATAAGCAAGTTCATAAAGTTCTTGTGAGTTTTTTCAAGGAAATATTTAAATGGATTTCCCTTAACCATTTAAAAGTTTCAGAACAGAATCATTTTATAAAATATCTGCTGGAAAGAGGAAAGCGAATATACCACAGAAGTCTCCCTTTATAAATAAACGAAATCTTCTATAACTAATGCTTTTATACTTGTGACTTGGGCAAGCTATTAAACATTTTACAGGCCACTGTTTCCCGTTCTTAATAGTTAAGCAAAGCTATTGATTTTTTTTTAAGTATCTTGGTTTTCAGCAATATACTGTGGCTGGCAGCTCTTTGTTCTAAGTCTTCTGAATATATTCCAGGTATCTTTAATTTTCTGGAAAGCAGTGCTTTTAAGTAGAATAGTGAATAATTGAATTTGCCATTTGATTTCAGAAAAAAAAAATGAATTCCTGTTGTTTGCTTTAGCTGTCTGCTCACCTCCCTTCCCCTTCCTGTCCTTTCAAACAAGTCATAGACTTGGCTAGTGGTAGATTACAGCCTCTGCTCCTCTTTCTCTAGTGTGGAGGCTCATAGCAAGCTCTGACCTATCTTAGCAGGCAGTGTGAAGGAGAAAAGCAATAAGCTCTCTACCCAGAGTCAGCACATTAACATTTGAGAAATCAGGTTATCTGACCTTGGTTGATTGAGCTGCCTTTGAACTGCCTTAATTTCCCCAAAATGATCAGCCTTTGTAAGATGAAAGACAAAAGTGATTCAAAGAGACTTCGTTCAGAAGAAAACCAGAAGGCACGTAACACCAGGTGTGGAGGCTCGTGCCTGTAATCCCAACACTTTGGGAAGTGGAGGCAGGAGGATGGCTTGACCCCAAGAGTTCAGAAGCAGCATAGGCAACATAGAGAGACCTCGTCTCTCCAAAAAAAAAAAAAAAAAAGGCACTCACAGTGGCTCATGCCTGTAGTCCCAACGACTTGGGAGGCTGACGTAGGAGGATTGGTTAAACCCAGCAGGCCGAGGCTGCAGTGATCCTTGATCAGGCCACTGTACTCCAGCCTGCGTGACAGAGAAAAGCCTTGTCTCAAAGAAAAACGAAGAAAAAAAAAAAAGAAGAAGAAGAAGAAAGTACATAGTTTAGCAGTCATCCCAATTCCTGCCTATCTGCCAGTCAAAGAATAGTCACATGCCAAAGAGCTCGTGGTGGTTGAGTTCCTTGTTTTTTTTTTTTTTTTTTTTTGACAGAGTTTCGCTCTTGTT
>NW_016107376.1:3581480-3600470 GCF_001604975.1 Cebus imitator
TGAGACGGAGTTTCGCTGTTGTTGCCCAGGCTAGAGTGCAATGATGCGATCTTGGCTCCCAGCAACCTCCACTTCACAGATTGAAGCGATTCTCCTGCCTCAGCCTCCCGAGTATCTGGGATTACAGGCATGTGCCACCATGCCCAGCTAATTTTGTAATTTTAGTGGAGACAGGGTTTCTGCATGTTGGTCAGGCTGGTCTCAAACTCCTGACCTCAGGTGATCCGCCCGCCTCAGCCTCCCAAAGTGCTGGGATTCCAGGCGTGAGCCACCAGGCCCGGCCGATTTGCATTTTGATTCCAGCCCCATTTCGCACCAATGTGATATTTCACTGTGGTTTTGATTTGCATTCCCCTAATGGCTTTGATATTGGACATCTTATTGATGTGTTTATTCACATATTTTAATATTATTAGTTACAATGTCCTACAAGCTAATGCTCGCCATCCTAGTATCTTTGAGACTGGTATTCAGAAGTATTGATTGACAAGTGCCAGGTAGTAATAACCCCTGGAGCTGGAAGGAGCTTGGGGCCCTGCCTCATTGACATACAGGGTAAGAGGAAGGAAAAAAAACAGTTTAAATATATGAAATAAAGTCTTTGGGGATCTACGATGGAAGTGTTTGCAGGGACCAATGGGAACATATGGGTGGAAGGGTTTGGCTCTGCTGGAGAGAAGGGACTCCATCAGGGGCAGAAGAGTCAGAGAGGAGGTGATGGATCATCTGTAAACAATGATGTTTCAGTCATTGGACCAAGAAGGATGATACCAGGATGAAAGATCATGGCTCCTGACTGTACGGACAGTGAGCAGAGGCTGTTGTGAGTCTTGATTCTTGACAGTTAAGATGTTTGAGGCCACAGCTGAACACAGCATTCCTGACCCGGGGTCTTTCTCCTTTACTGAAGCCCTCCTGTGTGGGGAACGCGCTTTCTACTATCACTAAGAAGGGGTGGGATATCGCAAAATACCTAAATTGAGCTGTGCCCAGTGGTTCCAGAAACTGCTTTCTTGCTGTTGCTTTTGTTGCAGTCATGGTTTCTGTTTCTGAATGCACATTTATATGTTTAGAAAACCCTTTTAGACAAAATGTGACTTATTGATTGTTGGTTTTTTGTGACGGAGTCTCACCCTGTCACTCAGGCTGGAGTGCAGTGGGTCAGACTTACCTGACTGCAACCTCCACCTCCCGAGTTCAAGCAGTTCTCCTGCTTCAGCCTCCCAAGTAGTTGGGATTACAGGCGCGCGCCACACGCCTGGCAGATTTGTATATTTGTAGTAGAGAAGGGGTTTTGCCCTGTTGCCCAGGCTGGTCTCAAACTCCTGAACTCAAATGACCCACCTGCCTCAGCCTCCCAAAGTGCTGGGTGTACAGCATGAGCCACTGCACCCAGCCAAAATGTGACTTGTAATCTTTGATTTATGAGAGATGAAGTGACCATCCTAGGTCTGTTGCATACATGAAAGACGTTTTTTTCTTTTGGAAAATGTTTATTTTCCAGTGAAATGTTTGGATTTTCAGGGGTTTTCGTTGTTAGGATTCGTTCTTTTTCTGATATCTTCTGTGATGATTTGGAGGAAAAGATGACTTTTGGGAAGCATGCAAACCAAACCACCTTTGGTACTAAATCTCACCGTGAATGAACACTTCTGCATTTTTAAAACTCTCCAAGGCAGTGGAAGTGACCTTCACCAACCTTGGCTAGCCCAGATCCTTCTTTATGTTGACGAAATTTGCAACTCTGACATGTTTTAGAAAGCCATATAAAGTGATTTTGCCCATTGGTTATGGCATTTAATGGCTTAAGGAAAAATAGATTTGTATCTTGAAACTTCTGGACCCATTCCAACAACACTGCTTCCGTTCCCTCTTTAAGATATATGGAGAAGTGTGCTGAGAAATCAGAGCTGTTAAATATTATCATACAAATTCCTTGATTTTATTTCCTTACAGATAAAATTAGATCAGGAATATAGGGTTTTCTGGGATGCTTTCATGAAAAAGTAGGTGACTACAGAAATGCCGTGAAATAATTAAATCTCAATTATTTGTACGGGTGTTTTCTGAAATGTAATTTAACCCATCACAATACATATGTGTGCTTATAAAATCACTTTTATTAATAGCATTGAGAAAACGTTCACTTTTACTTCCTCCTGCTATGAATATTGCTCTACTGTTCACCATAAATATTCCTTTTCCTTTTCTTCTTTCTGCAGATCAATTTAGCAGGCAAAATCAGAACACTGTGCTATGTGTGACAGTGATGGCACAGGTATGGGAGATCCAGAGCCTGGTTTTGATTCTAGAGTCACAACTTTTGTTGTTGTTGTTGAGACAGGGTCTTGCTCTGTCGCCAGGCTGGAGTGCGGTAGCACGATCTCAGCTCGCTGCAACCTCCACCTTCTGGGTTCAAGCAATTCCCCTGCCCCAGCCTCCCAAACAGCTGGGACTACAGGCGCGTGCCACCATGGTCGGCTAATTTTTTATATTTTAGTAGAGACCAGGTTTCACCATATTGACCAGGATGGTCTCGATCTCCTCACCTAGTGATCTTCTTGCCTCAGCCTCCCAAAGTGCTGGGATTATAGGGGTAAGCCACCATGCCCAGCCGAGTCACTACTTTGTAGCTGTATGGCCTTGAGCAAGTCCTTTAACGTCTCTTTTGGTTCAGTTTCCCCTTCTGTAACATGAAGTTTGTAATAGCACATGTATCCAAGGACTACTTTGAAGAAGAATAAGATAGTACAGAAAAAACACACAGCCGGGTACCTGGCACGTGGGCAACGCCATTCATATAACCTGTAATCATCATACTTATGGTTTTATCTGCTTAGTAGGAAAGGGGAGTGTTTAAATTCATTTCCCTCATAGTATGGAGAAACATGTCTGTTGTGGAGATGACCCAGTTGGAAAACATGAATTTCCCATATCATTTGTAAGTCATTTTCATTTGGGAGTATAGTAGTGAGTTGTCAATAATCACCCCAGCGTATAGTTATTGACAGCTTGGCAGGTGCTAAACACAGCTCTGGGGACTATATAGTCACCCTTCAGTATCCGTGGAGATTGATTCTAAGACCCCCCCACCCTCTCCCCACCTTAGAATACCAAAATCTGCAGATGCTTAAGACCTTGAAATTAAATGGTGTTGTATTTGCATGTAACTGATGCACGTCTCCCCTATACTTGGAATCATCTCTAGATTACTTGTAATATCCAATGTGATACTATGTAAATAGTTGTTACCCTGTATCGGTTAGACAATAATGACAAGTATACATTTAAAAAGTCCTTATGTGTTCAGTACAGATGCAACCAGCCATTGTTTTTTCTTTGAATATTCTTTGATTTGGAGTTGACTGGGCTTACAGATATGAAGGGCTGAATATACTGGCATTCTCTAATTTAGCCTTCATAGCAACTCTTTAAGGCAGGTCCTGTTAGTATGCATTTAGAGAATCATGTTCCAAGTCTGTTATGTAGATTTGGAAACTGAGGAACAGAAAAGTTAGCTAATTTTCCCAAGGTCACATAGTTAATAAAGGCGGCACCCGGAGACATAATGCTATAGGCTGTTTTGCCTATTGATCACTTTATGTTACTTGAGAGTGGATATGAAATAGAAGGTGTTTGTCATTTTAATTCTTGGAAGGAGGATGAGTAAGGTAACAAGAGTTCCACATATACTTGTTCCTAACCTAATTTTGTATGTAATATATAATTTATATATTTTAAGTCATGCATTCATTATCATAAATGAAGCTTCTGCCCTCAAAGTACTAAGCTAATAATCTAGCTGATTTTTTAATGTGTGAGCATTATTTATGTACTGAAAATAACTTTTACATCTTCAAAGTAATCCACTAGGAATCCATTGAAGCAAAGGGTAGCTATCATTTTTAAGGCAATGATGTTATTTCGTGTGTCAGTAACAGATTACCGTTGCCTTACTTTTCTGTGAATTGTCATTTATGTGTTGGAAGTTGTCCAGACAAATCTGTATGACCCCCATAGCTGGGCATTAGTGAGTTCTTAGACTGTGTTATGATTCTTAAATAAACTAGTTCTGTGCAGAGTCATAACTATCCTTCAAGGTGATATCTCTGCATAGCCATGCCATTTTAGAAATCCCTTCATTATGAAAATGTTGATTATTTTTTGTTGTCTCCTAAATAAAGCAATAAACACTTGCACTTATCAAAAAGGACTTGTTACCATTTCACCTCTTAAAATAACATTTTAATTGTAAGCATTGGTATATTTTTGTTTTGGCTTGTTATTTAAAGAATAAGCATGAAATTTTACTGTACATAAATTATATCTCAATGAACCTGACTTTTAGAAAGTAAAGGAATGCATAACGGAAATGTTAAAACTGGCAAAGAAGTATGTATACATTCAAAATAGGGAATCTACAAGGATTTTGTTTGATGTGGTGGTCAGTCTTTTGGAAACGGGTTTAAGATTAGTGCATTTACATAATGTATTGTTATTTCAGGGTCCATTTAGAGAATGTTTATCTGTATGACTAGAAGAGAAGGTTACAAATTGAATTTTAAGAACAATGCTGTAATTTTACATAGCACCAAGGATATTTCTTTGTTTACCTATCATATGAAAACATACCATTCTTGATATCATTAATGACTAAAAAACTTAAGACAAAAGAAACTGGCTCTTTCCACAGCATGCAGCTGACAATCTATGAACAATCACTGATAAGAAAGGTTAGAGACTCAAAAATCTATCGCCAGTAATAGATTCCTATTGCTCACCGGAGTCCAACGGGAGAAGCTGGCATTGGCGCAGTTTCTGCCTGCAAGGTGCCCTCTGCCAGCCTCCACAGAGCAGTGTGTTATTTTTCTACAACTTTGGATTATCCGGTTTGGTTTTCCAGACATTTATTACCATGTCCATTGCCTCTCTTCCTCCTCCCTACCTGCCTGCCTTAGCTCATCTCACTGTTTTTTTAGTGACGTTATTAAAGAGAAAGTGGATATCAGTATTCTTCTCTATCATCAGGTGATACATCAGGTGACAGAGAAAATCAAAATTAGACTGAAATCAGACAGCCGCCTGTTGTCAATTTCATCTGTTTCTGTATCCAAGAAAAATCAAGAGCAGCAGGATGTTTTTATAAACCTATAATGCCAGGTTTACAAAAGTTAGCTGAGTCTTAGATTCTCAGAGGTAAAAGGAATCCTGTGGGACACTTTTCACGCTTTGAGAAGCCAGCTTGTCAGAGGGTCCTGGGCCTGCTGCCCACTCTGCCACTTGGGTCAGGTTTCTGATGCCTTACCCTGCTCAGAGCCAAACTCCACATCACAGCCCATGCCTTCTGCTCTGCTGCCTGGATGGGAAGTCAGTTGCCTGTGAAAGTGGGCACGGCTGCTCCTGGATGTGAAAACCCAGGATGGCTATCCCTGGGTGGCTATTCCTGAAATTTAAAATTATCCAGGCTTTCAGGCTCCAAGTCACATTCTGGTAAGGCAGGGGCTGGTGTTGGCGATGGAAATCTGGCCCAAGTGTTTCAGAGAGCCAGGTTCATTCATGAGCCCACCCAAGCCCTGGCTGTGTGCTTGTTGTAATAAAGATGTACTTACAACAGTCAGTTCCATATACAGGTGTGAGTGTGGGTGTGTGAATAACCATTTTAATTTTTTTTTTTTTTGAGATAAAGTCTCGCTTTATTGCCTAGGCTGGAGTGTAGTGGTGTGGACCTCTGCCTCCGGGTTCAAGCGAGTCTCCTGCCTTGGCCTCCCGAATAGCTGGGACTACAGGCACCTACCACCATGTCCAGTTAATCATTCATATACATATGCATATGTATACACACATATTTATTTATTTATTTTTTGAGACAGAGTCTGACTCTGTCGCCCAGGCTGGAGTACAGTGACGCCATCTTGGCTCACTACAACCTCCACCTCCCGCATTCCAGTGATTCTTGTGCCTCAGCTTCCCGAGTAGCTGGGACTACAGGGGCCACCACTATGCCCAGCTAACTTCTCTGAATTTTGAGTAGAGACAGGGTTTCACCATGTTGGCTAGGCTGGTCTTGAACTCGTGACCTCAGGTGATCAGCCCACCGCAGCCTCCCAAAGTGCTGGGATTATAGGCGTGAGCCACCATGCTCAGCTAATCTTTTATATTTTTAGTAGCGATGGGATTTCACCATGTTGAACAGGGTGAACCTTTTTAAATTCTTCAATCTGCTTTGAGGAAACAAACAACCTGATAACATAACTAATTAGCTGGTGAAAGGTAGGGTTATCAGGAGATTCCATTTGCAATCCTAGAACCTGAGTGTTTATTTTCAGTTCCTGGGTACATGGGCAGGACATGCAGGGTAGTTGCATAGGTAAACGTGTGCAGGTTTGTTACACAGGTCAACGTGTGCCATGGTGGTTTGCTGCACCTGTCAACCCATAACCTAAGTATTAAGCCCAGCAGGCATTAGCTATTTTTCCTGATGTAGAGCCTGACTTTAATGGTGGCCTTGACGGGAACGATACTATAAGCTTTCTTGCCTAAAATTAACGCTGTGGGAGGACCCATTGTTCAGCCCCATTCTTTGAGTCAGCAGCACTGCCTTAGAGCCTGTTTCATGTTTATGACAGGCCCTCTGCTAAGGGACTCAGCAGTGCCTGAGGACAGGTGTGCTCTGTGTGTATGTCACTGTACGGTCTGGTAGGACAGACACACCTTCACCAGGAAGCTTCACAGATAGATGTAAGCTCAAAGCATGGTGATTTAGGCTGTGTTATGAGAGCTTCTAACAGGGGACTCAGCAGCCAACTGAACCCCTGAAAGGTGGCAGGAACTAAGCAGATGAAGGAATGAGAAGGCAGGTACCATCGAGGTGTGAGGCTGGAGGCGGTCCTGGTGGAGAAAAGCACACATATGAAGGCCCTGTGGCAGCGAAGGGCAAGGCCTCTACTCTGCTTGACTATGCATTGACTGTGCTTGGAGTAGTCACCAGTGGTCCCAGGGAAGGTCAGAATGCAAGCACGGGCTTCCTTATTCCAGGCCGGCTAGTCCAGGTTCAGGATTTTGATCCTCTAGTAGCAAATGTGAAAGGGCAGGGGTGTGATCAGATTGACTTTTTGAAAAGATTGCTTTAGACTCTGTGTGTAGAATGGAGTGGAGAGACCAGTGGCTAGGCTATTTCAGGAGCCAGATGAGAGACAGCGGAAACTCAGACCAGAGGGATGATGAAGAGGTTAACAAAGTTACATGGGGTTGAGAATTTGGCAGCACCTAAGTGATGATTGGATAGGAGGAGGTGTGAAATGTCAAGGGTTGTTTTTGGGGTTATGCCCGCACCACAGGCAAAATAAATACAGGATCTAAAATTTAAAATGCAGTTCAAAATGATCACAGTCCAGCATTTATCCTTTCTCTCCCTCTTCTTCCTTCTTTCTCCTTTTCATCCCTTTTCCCCTGTCTTCTTGTCATTTTACCTCTTAAAAGTAACATTTTAATTATAAGCAGTGGTAAGTTTTTGTTTTGGCTTGTAATTTAAAGAATGAGCATGGTGCTTTACATATTTTTTTTAATTTTTTCTAATTTAAAATTTCTAATTGTTCTAAATTTTTCTACTAAAATTTCTAATTGTTCTAATTTCCAATATTTCTAATTTTCTGGGTTTAACTCAGGCAGAAAGATTGGGTCCTTCTAAAGAAACTTTGTCAACTTTGCCCCATAACTTTGTGGATACCCGCTGCTAGATCAGTTCCCACTAATATGAAACGGAAGTTTGATAGGAAACCTTGCGGAAATATATTGTCTCATTTATATTAAAAAGCATACAACTTCTGAGCATTTATTTGAAACTCGCTGGTGAGATAAAACATGAGCTGGCTAGGTTGTTTCTAGGTGCTAAACCAAATGTCCGCATGAATTGCGGTGTTGCTGTAAATATTTCCAGGCACAGACAGATAGATGCAATCAGAAAAACCCGAACAAATTCTTAGGATGCCAATATTGTCACAGAGTCTCCATGCAGAATGAAGTTGTTTGACAAAGTGTTTCCCTGGTGATTTGGCTGCAGATGAAAATGTCTTTGGCAATAAAATTTCATGCCTGAGTCTCAGCTCTGTGCTGTCATCAGTCAACAACTGACATATCAAGGATCCTTTTTGCTGTATTAGTTAATATGTTGGCAGAAATATGTGAAACATTGTTATGCCCCTCCAGTTCCGTGCATAGATTTTTATCTACCCTTAAACCCACATTAATTTTACCAAAATATTTTGCCAGCTATAAATTTAACGCTAATCAATAGGATTGCCTTAGAACAGAGATAAAAAGTTCTTTATTACAAGGGTTTTCTTAGTTCACCAGTATTAGAAGATATAATAGTAAGCGATGCTGTTTTGCCATCATCTGAAGTTTCTGGGAAATTTAAGGATTGCTAAGGCAATTAGTAGTGAAGCATATTTTAATTATAGAAAGGGGATAAGCTGTTTACAGTTTTATGGATTAATACGTTATTGTTTAATAGGTCGGAGTCACGTGCGATTTTAATCACACTTCTCACTGTAGCCTCAGTTTTATTAGCAATGGTGTTTTATAACTTAATAATTTATCCGTAATGAGTTCAGAAGTTCCATTTACATGATATCCAAGAAATAATTTATCCCATACATTACTACTCGTCAACAGGAAAGAAGTCCTTCAGGATCACAACCAAGTAACTGTCCGAGATTGTTCTGCATTAAAGGATACTTATAATAATGAGATCATTTTATACTGCATTATGTTATTTCTGTGGATGCCAAGTCTGGGTTTTACAAAGTCATTTAAAACAGAGGAGGAAGATGAATCACAGTAATTTCACACATATTTAATAAGCATGAGTTATCCTCTGAAGTCTACATCCATTCTTTAAGTTGTGAAAACCATAAGGCGTTTGAGTTAATGCTCTATTGTGGAATTTTCTCGTCTAGCGCTGCCCTCCCCCGGGCACCCCCCATTCCCTCCAGGCTTCCTCGCATGTCAAAAGCTGTGCTATGGACTGGATTGAGCTGTGTGTATTTTAATGGCATGTGTGTCATGGTTTAGCTTAGGGTTTGCAAAGCCTCTGTATATCCTAGCCTCTGGGCATCCATTACCATCTTCGAGAACACAGTCTCATCTCATCCAGAATGAACCTCTCAGAGAGCGCCCTGTGAGGACACCTCAGGGCCCCTGTCCTTGTGCAGAAGCAAAGAAACTAACAGTCGGTGATTGAGTACTTTACAGCAGATGTGTGCTAGTTTATACTTGTCATTTTTTGAAGGATTTTTTTAAACTTATAAACCCACTGGGCTTTCAGTTCTGCAAAGTCTTTTGAGGCCACAATGTGTGATACTGGAGAATCCTTAGGCGGGGATAATCTGCATAAAAGCCAAAGTTGTTAAAATGTTGTACACACACATGAAAAAAAAGGTGTTATGTTCCAGTGAGCTTGGAAACCTTGGTGAGACTGTTCTCTGATATGCTGTTGTACATCATGAGTGTCCAGGGAGCCGACCCAGCTTGCAGCATTTCCCAAACTTAATTGACCGTGGAACCCTTTCTGGAAGAGTAGCTTAACTTCCAGTTCTTTGTCTATAAAATGTATAAATCGAAGTCAAAATACATGAAAAAGTACGGAGCTGCACTCTTCTACCACACAAATTTTATCAGGGTAGAAAAGATAATGTATGTTCAGATGATTTACAAGCTAGAAAGGACCATAAAAATGCAAGAGACGATGGTTTTTTCCTCCTTTGATATTTTTGGAAACAGTGTGAAAGAAATGATGTGTCGATCCTTTAATTGTTGATAGTCTAGAGATCCGGATACTGTTATTTGTGTTCCTTTTTTCTTCCTATCCAACTCTCCTCTCTGCTAGGAAATCACTTTTTTTGAGGATCCATATTCCTAATTGCAGAAAATTGCCATTAGTTGACACTTGGTCTGAGTTCTCATTTTAAGTGGCTTTACTAGTCATGTTTATGCAGTCATCTAAATACTCTTACTTTAAGGCCTAGAATGGCTTCTCTTTATAATGGGGACCTATCATTATCTGTGTGTTCCCTCTGTTTTCCACACTCTGCTTTTCCAGAATTGTCTAAGATGTATTAAGAGAACCAAACAGCCAGACGCAGTGGCTCATGCCTATAATCCCAGCACTTTGGGAGGCAGAGACAGGTAGATCACAAGGTCAGGAGTTCAAGACCAGCCTGGCCAAGATGCTGAAATGCCGTCTCGACTAAAAAATACAACAATTAGTCAGGTGAGGTGGAGGGCACCTGTAATCCTAGCTACTCGGGAGACTAAGGCAGGAGAATCGCTTGAACCCAGGTGGCAGAGGTTGCAGTGAGCTGAGATCGCACCACTGCACTCCAGCCTGGGAGCCTGGGCGACAGAGCAAGACTCCGTCTCAAAAAAACAAACAAACAAAAACAGGGAGTCAGGCTGGGTGAGCGAGGTTCACTGCAAATTCCCCGATGCACAGGTTGGTCGATGGTATGTCCTGCGTAAACCCCCTTCAGGCCCCAACATTCCTCCTGTCTTTCTTTCTAGTTTACACTCACGGTGGCATATTCATGAACGTTTACTGAGTTAACAAATAACTCTGGATAACATAAAGGTTCTATTTTTATTTCATGTGGAGGCAAGATTGAATTTCTTCATGGTTTGATTTGGTGCCACTGAAACTGCTTATGGTTGCTTGGAGAATATAGAGCTCTAAAGCAGTGGCCTCAGCCACCTACTTTGTTCATAATGGAGTTTGTCAGACTGGGCGCAGTGGCTCACACCTGTAATCACAGCACTTTGGGAGGCTGAGGCGAGTGGATCACCAGGTCAGGAGTTCAAGACCAGCCTGTCCAATATGGTGAAATCCCATCTCTACTTAAAATAAAAAAAAAAAAAAAAAAATTAGCTGGTTAGTCAGGCATGGTGGCACACACCTGTAGTCCTAGCTACTCAGGAGGCTGACGCAGGAGAATCGCTTGAATCCAGCAGGCGGAGGTTGCAGTGAGCCGAGATTGCGCCATTGCACTCCAGCCTGAGCAACAAGAGTGAGACTCTGTCCCAAAAAAAGAAGAAAAAGTAACTTGTCTGTAATGCTTTGGTTGCAGGAAAAAAAATGCACACGTTCCACTCAATAGAAGCATAGCTGTTCTTTTATTATTCATTTATTTATTCAGCCAATACTTACAGCGCTTGTTTCTTACAAAAGGGAATGAAATGTACAACCCCTGTCCTTATGCAGTTTGGACTCTAGTGGGGAGAGAGTGAATAGATGGCTGTGGATTGTGTCCGATGGTGGGGGATAAGACTGTGAGAGGCGGGAGATGTCGGGGGAGGCGACTGCACACTTACAGTGATCCAGGAAGACCTCAGAGACCTGAAGGATGTGCAGAAATTTAGAGAAAGAATGTTTCAGACAGTGGGACTGGCACATGCACCCACCCAGGGAGGAGCAGGCTCACACAGAAGAGCTAGAGGACAGATCACACAGGAGGCCTCTTGCACCATTTTAAGGAGTTTGGCCTTTGTTCACAAGGAGACCAGAAAGCATTGGTGTGTTTTAAGCAAAAGAATGACAAGATCAGAGGAATCTTTTAAAAAGGATCCCTGCTATAAGGAGGTAAAAAGGGAAGCAGAGAAAACAGGAGGCAGTTGCAATCATCCAGGCAAGAACTGAAGGTGGCGTGGCCCAGAGTGGCAACCACAGATGAGAGGAGAAGTCGTACAGTGCTAGGCATTTATTCAAAGGGGGAGAGGCTGGCAGAGCTTGGCAAAGAATTGGATGTAGGATGGGAGAGAAAGAGAAGGGTCAGGGCTGACTTTACATTTTAGCTGAGCAACTTGAAGAATGATGTTGGCATTACTAAGATGGGGCACTACTCAGAGTGGAACAGATTTGAAGGAGGGGGCAGTTTGGGGATAGTTAAAGGTGAGCTGCCTCCAGATCTCTAAGTGGAGATACTCAGTAGGCAGGTGGCTCTGGGCATCTGGAGGCAGGATGGAGATCTTGGCTGGAGAGAGATGTGTTGTTGGTTGATAGTCATGAGTCTGGAAGAGATCATTCAGTGAGTGAGTATAAAAAGAGAACTTCATACGCCGATCCCGGAGGCACCAGCAATAGGAGGAGAGACTAGCACAGGACACTGAGAAGGAGCAGCTAGTTAGCAAGAAAAGCAAGCAGGCGCCGTGTCCCGGAAACAAGGGAGTTGAGTGTCTCCACAAGGTGAACGTTGTTTTCTTTGCTCACTATTGTTAGTGACTGGAGTAACGTAAGAGGGAGAAGTTGCCTCTGGAGTTGAGGATGCAGAGGTTTTAGCAAGGTCAGGAGCTTACTTTGGTAACATAATGGGGGCTGGAAGTTTAGCCATCGTGGGTACAACATGGGTAAGTCCTTGAAGCATTTATTCCAAGTGAAGGCAAAGAAACTGCAATTGCTGGAAGAGGATGGTGGGTTAAGAATGGTGTTTTTAAGACGGGCAGTAGTACAGTCTGTCTTTTGTTAATGCAGGTGGCTAGCAGAGTGGGGAAAATGATGCAGGAGACAGGGCCAGTTGCTGGGGCAGTATCATTGTGCAGGGAAAAGGGACTCGGATCTTGAATGCCAGTGGAGTGGCTGGCCTTGGCCAGAGTCCCAGCGACAGGGGAAAAGGCAGAGTGTATAGTACCAGATGGTAGGCTGGTAAGCTAGCGTGCGAACCGGATAGAAGTTCTCTTTGGAGTGTTTCAGTTTTCTCAGTGAAATAGGAAGCAGGGTTATCAGCTGGCTGAGAGGGAGGATGGAAGAGAAAATATTATATTATAGAGTTTTAGTAGAGAAACCCCATCTCTACTAAAAATACAAAATTAGCTGAGCATGGTGCACATGCCTGTAATCCTAGCTACTCGGGAGGCTGAGGCAGGAGAATCGCTTGAACCCGGGAGTCAGAGGTTGCAGTGAACTGAGATCGCACCACTGCGCTCCAACCCAACAAGAGCAGAGAGAGAAAAGGATATGAAATAGCTGCCTAGCAGAGGGATGGAGAATGGACCAAGGAAGAGAGGTAGAAAGATAATTCAAGAGGTGATAATTCAAGAAAATTGAACTTTCTCTTCTCATTGCTGCATCAGGAGAATTTGGCCTGGATGTTGGCAAAAGTGGCCAATATTCCATCGTGCGCGCACACACACACACGTGTATATGTATACACCACGATTTGTGTAGTCACTTGCGTATTATTGGGTGTGACTCTTATTTCCAGTTGGAGGCTGTTAGGAATACAGCTGCTGCCACATTCATTTATGGATGTCCGTTTTCTTCCCAGAAGCCAAATCGCTGGGTCATAGAATAAGTATATATTAACTTGGTAAGAAAGTGCCAAACACTTTTCTGAAGTGGTTATTCTGCAAAAGTAACCAGGCAAATGCTTCACCCATTAAGGTAGAAAGTTTGCTATAATAAATGAGAAATCGAAATGTAGATGTTAGAAATTTAGATAGAATTCCTATCACTATAGAAAGTCCATTTCTACGTAGTTTCAGCTAAATCTCAGGAACATCTCTGAGCATCCGTGGTCTCAATTTCCATAGGTAATTGAGGTAACTAGGTGACCTGTGAGGTCCCTTCCAGACCCCACATTCTTTGATTTTTGATAGAATTCTGCCACATGGTAATGGACAGAAAGCCACTTCCATGTGCATTTTTATTCCATGGGAGTTGAGTAGCATTTAATGTACTAGACATAGTGAGAAAAAATCTAGAACATAAGATGTAGAGGCAAAAGGATGAGGCTCCTACAAGTATGTATTGTATGTGAAAATCATATATGCTTTCAAAAAAAAAAAAAACAGAAGGTGATACAGGACTCTATTCTTTAAAAAGTTAGATACGCCGGGCGCGGTGGCTCATGCCTGTAATCTCAGCACTTTGGGAGGCCGAGGTGGGTAGATCACCTGAGGTCGGGAGTTCAGGACTAGCCTGAGCAACATGGAGAAGCCCTGTCTCTATAAAAATACAAAATTAGCCAAGCGTAGTAGCGCATGCCTGTAATCCCAGCTACTCAGGAGGCTGAGACAGGAGAATCGCTTGAACCCGGGAGGCGGAGGTTGCAGTGAGCCGAGATCACCCCACTGCACTCCAGCCTGGGAAACAAGCAAAACTCTGTCTCAAAAAAAAGAAAAGTTAGATATGTATGAATAGCTCCAATTCTGTTTTAATTATAGCAGATACCGGGAGATGCATTTGGATCGTTTGAGGAAAACATGCACATCCACTGTTGAGATTGTTCGGGCTTGTTCTGAAGCCAGAGTCACAGAATATTTGCCTCTGTTTCTGTTGCTGTACTGCTGTGCAAGTGTTTTGTCAGCCAGGAAGAAGACATTTCTGTTTTCTCCCACCAGACAGGATCAATAGCCCCAGTGCCGTCTTTGCCCTGGCTCTTGTCTGTGAATGTATCTAAACATGCATGGCCACAAACCTTTCTCTGTTATCTTCCAGCTGTTTCTCAAACTTGAGCCCTGCCTAGTGAAGGTGCACTTGGGGCAAAGACTGAGGAGTCATGGTTCACTTGGTGGAAGCTGTCTGATAAATAGAGGATGCTAGAAAAGACAGATTGAGCATCAGTGTGAGACTGTGCACTGCCGTAGTTTGTCTTTCGGGTTAATGAGGACTGGGAATGGGGAGGGGAAAAGCAGTTGGAGATACACCCACACCAGGTGGTGATCGGTGGTGGAGGTCGATGTCTAATCGGTGTTGGTCACCCTTTGGGCTCCTGGGGTTGGGAGGTCCTGAGCCACCCACGGCAGGGTGAATGTTCTCTGCTTGTCACAGCCTTCTTGGAAGGGACTCTGGGGAGTGTGAGCATTGAGAGGCTCACAGAAGCCCGTGGAATTGTGGCGTTAAGACAGTAGACATCAGTTAGACCAAATTCCTGCTGTGTGGAGTCCTTTTCACGGCCTCCCTGAGCTGGTTGTCATCTGGCCTCTGCTTAAATATCCCCAGTGACCTGGGACTCACCACCTCAACATATTCACCGTATGGGACTCAAGCATTTCAGAACGTTCTCTGAGGACTCAGCCTCACCAGTGCTGAATAACCTTTCTTCCGTGATAAAAGGAAAGAATCTACAGCTAGCGTTGGGCTAGCAGCTCTGGGTGGCTTTGTTTCTCTTTCTGGGTGGGGATGGTGTTGAGCACAATAAGCTTGTTATTTCTCTTCTTTCTTGGAGGTACAGCTTAACTGTTTTCCTACCAAGGGGCCATTGTATCTTACGCTGCCCCAATTTTTAAGTTGGTCTATAGAGACAACTCTTTTCCCATGTTCCTTTGGCTGATGTTCTCCATAGCTACCCAAAGATCCGTTTATTTGTAACTCTAAAGCCAATGACTCCCAGCCAGGGCAATTTTATACCCTCCCCCACTCCCCCTGGGGACCCTTGGTGCTTTCTGGAAACACTGGTTACCACAGCTGATGTTGGGGTGCTATTGATATCCAGCGGGTAATGGCCGGGGGTGCTGCTGAAGACCCTACAGTACACAGGACGGCCCCCAAAACAAAGAATGATTTGACCCAGAACATCTCAGTGCCAAGGCTGAGAAACTCTAAAGAGACTGTAAATAACCAACCAGTAGGACCATCTGCATTTATATTTGTCTTCAGGGGTTGTTTTTTGAGATGGAGCCTCACTCAGGCTGGAATGCAGTGGCATGATCTTGGCTTCACTGCAATCTCTGCCTTCCGGGCTGAGAGATCCTCCCACCTCAGCCTCCCTAGAAGCTAGGACCTGTACAGATGTGTACCTCCACACCCAGCTTATATATATATATATATATATATATATATATATATATATATATATATTTTTTTTTTTTTTTTTTTTGTATTCTTGGTAGAGACGGGATTTTGCTCTGTTGCCTAGGATGGTCTCGAACCCCTGAGCTCAAGTGGTCTGCCCATCTGGGTCTCCCAAAGTGCAGGGATTACAGGCATGAGCCACCACACCTGGCCTTTCTTTAGGATTCTTACAGAATAGTTTGTGTAGAACTGAGCAGTCTGCTGTAGAAAGAATTCATGGAAAATCAGGTGTCATGGGGCGTGGCGGTTGTGATAGGAAGCAGGAGCATGGGGCACTGCAGTTTGCCAGCGTTCAACCATAACTTTCCTCACAGAGCGGTGGATATCTTTGAATCATAAATAGGGGCTTATTTTTAAAAGGCCTCTTGGGGTTTCCAAGACATGTCCACTTTGTTACAAATAAACCAAGGAGGTATCTGTTACCTCCAGTTGGAGAATACAGTGTGGAGGCCAGATGAAAGAGTTGTAAACGGCCTTGTTTTTTTCAGTAGTATATCCATCCTGTTTGAGAACTGATTGTTTGCTGTAGTTTATGGAGAATTCTAAATCTGGTCAATTGTTTATTGTTTAATAGGGGTTTACTTTGATTGATCTCATTTGTGTACCAGGGAAGACAAAAATTTTTTTTTGAAAACACATGTGAGTTCGTTTTTTTCCCCATTGTCTTTAGAAGACAAAAATAACGATGCAGGTGCTGCTGTGTGATGGTTCAATGACAGACGCAGGCAGTGGGGCATTCCCACCCGCTTTCCGGGGTAGGACCCATGCTGAGGGAGGACGCCAAAGAGCTTGTCAGTCAAGGCCACAGCTAATTTGCTGAGCTCCAGCACTCTCTGGATGCTTCCAGATTCAATCGCATTTGCCACAAACGTCAGTTTGGGTTCCCTTTTCCTCCGTGCCTGTAACCAGGATCAATCCAAAGTCAAAAATGGATGAAATCAACATTTCTGGGGTTCCCAGCCTGTGCTGGCCTTATCTGTGGCCGGTGCAGGATGTGAGAATGGGAACACGCAGCGTGCACTCCTCAGGGGCAGGGAAGTCGGGCAGCGAAGGAGTGTTGGGCCCACCATGCATCGTCACTCGGTGACTTGGACCAGCAGCATAAACAAAGGACTGTCGGATTCTGAGTTGTCCCATCAGGTGAAATCCTCTTGTTTTTTTTCTTTTCTGGCTTGTAAGCATAATTATTGAGTGATACTTTTCACTTTTAAAATGAAATTGGTAAAACTTAGGGAATTGTTATGAAGTCGAGGTGGCCCAGTTGGAGTTTAGGGCACAGTACAGGGATCTCTCTCCCATTGTGTGATCTTGATTTTTTTTCATGGTGAAAGTCACACATTTCCTCTCCTGGTGAAGCTCAGGGAAACACATGGCCAAGGTCCTGATGCTGGCCGCCGCTGGACAAGCCCAGTCTCTGAGGTGTGGCTGTGTCCCTGCCTTGCTAACAGGCCACAGCCCCAGTGCATCCTGGGCTTATTCGTGGCTTAAACCATCTCAGTGCCCTGAATTCCTCCCTCTGGAGACATGCTGGGAACCATCCCCACCAGTGATGACACTGCAGCTCTCAGGCAAGAGCTTGCCTTCTCGTCTCTCCTGTGAAACACGGCAGTTTTCTCTGTGATGGCCAAATTAATTATTAGAGGTAGTTTGCTAGCAGACACTTGGATGCTAATTATGATTGGAACTTTTGGGACCCTGAAACTCAAATGTGTCGATGTTGTTTGTTGTTGAGAAAAATGAAAAACCATAAAATAAGAAAGAAATGTTTTAAAACTGAACACAATGCAGATGAAGCCAGGAAACTTGGACTGGGTTAACCCATGCTCGCAGGGAGAAGGTTTAGAGAAGTGGTTAATTCGTTGTTACTTTCTGTTAGAGAGGGGATTGAGCTTGGCTATTTCCACACAAAGCAAAAAGACTGGCATTGATTAAATTGGAGATGACATTTGGGAGGTGTTCTCAGAATATCTAAGTTTGATTATCTAATTTGATTTCATACTGTGTCCTGGGTTTGTGAAGCCTTTCTAGCAAGTACCCCCCAGGAAGAATTATTTTCAATTAAATGGATCATGACCACTGCAGAAGGAATCATGAAACACACCTGTAGCGTGGGGTCGTGGTGTGAACAAAGCTTCGGGGCTCACAAAGAGATAGTCTGGGAGTCAGCTGTGCTAATGCTGGCTCTCAGCATTATTTCCCTCCTACCATCAACAGCTCCATTAATGAGGTACAGAGATGAAGGCAGGCAGACACTTCATGGAGCTATATGACGCAAGATTGATGCTGTCACCAGCTCTCATTGGGACAAATACGAAAGAGGCTAACAGACCCTTGATCATTAGGAGGGCTGATAATCTATTGTGAGTTTGTCCAAAGAGGAGGAAGGAGATAAAATATCAGTGGAGAAAGAACACAGAGAAAAGAACATGATGGAAACTTCCTAATGATTTCGTGCAGTTATGAAATGGGTGTCTTTTTAGCAACATGTATGATATGCTACAGGCAATATTCCAGGCATGCATTCTAGAGTAATCTTTAATGAATAAGTAAACAAAGGTCAGGTGAGGCGGCATGACTTGTTGTAATCCTGGCACTTTGAGAGGCTGAGGCAGGAGGATCACTTGAGCCCAGGAGTTTGAGACCAGTCTGGGTCAACATGGTGAGATGTCGTCTTCACAAAAACTAAAAAATTTAAAAAAGTAAACAGCACCCATACATACTTTTTTGGGGATTCCATGGGATTAAAAAAATTTTTTTTCTCAAAGTTAATTTATAATTTCTTGTTAAATGAGGTGGCTGTTATAAGGTAACAATATAAAAAATAAGTTTTTTCTAGTGTTGGATCTTAATAATTATTCATCATACAGGACTGGCTGGTCGCCGGGTGCAGTGGCTCATGCCTGTAATCCCAGCACTTTGGGAGGCCGAGGTGGGTGGATCATGAGGTCAGGTGGCCAACATGGTGAAACCCCGTCTCTACTAAAAATACAAAAATTAGCTGGGCGTGGTGGCGCATGTCTGCAATCCCAGCTACTTGGGAGGCTGAGGCAGAAGAATGGCTTGAACCAGGAGGTCAGAGGTTGCAGTGAGCAGAGATCACGCCACTGCACTCCACCCTGACAACAGAGTGGGACTCATCTCAAAAAAAA
>NW_016107376.1:3600525-3638641 GCF_001604975.1 Cebus imitator
AAAAGGACTGTCTGGTGGCAGACACAGAAATTTCCCCTTAGTTTCACCTGTGCATGCAGCAGGTCGGCGAGTCCCCACTTCCAGTAGAGACACATGAAACACTCTAAATGAAGTCATTTTTCAGGGAAAATTTTTGCAGAGGTAATGACAGGTACATAAATTCCATTGTTCCAGAGTGGAACAGGTATGTTTGAGGGAGCAGTGATGTTACAAGAAACTCTTTTACAGCCCCTGAGATTTTTCTCCAATTATACTCAGGGTTGAATTTCCAGATACTTTTTCTTGCATCCAAGGAAGGAACTTTAGGGGAATTATATTTATTGAATCTCATTTTTATTTGCCTGATCTAGCTCTTCCTTGATAATTTTAATTCTTACCATGCAGTAATTCAGTGACCTCAATTCTCCCTCTCCTGAGCCAGAAAGGAAAGCCCTCTGTGTTGAAAGAGACTCGGAGCCTCCTCCCTGTCCTAGTTCTGCAGAAAGAAAGCTGTACCTTTGTAGAGCCCCTCCTGGCACCAGTAGAGACTGGCATTTTAGTCCTGTTGAAAAGGTTAAGGAGGGTAGGTGTCAGTTGAACAGCATAAACACCTGATACTCAAGTCACGTCTCCCAAACAGCAGCATCAACATCACCTGGTAACTTGTCAGAAATGCAGAGTCTCAGGCCCTACCCCGGACCCACTGCATCAGAATCTGCCCGAGCATAGGGTCCCCAGGCAATTCCTATGCACACTGAGGTGTGGGGAGCTTTGAGGGTCTAGCAGGCTCCCAAGCAAAGCCCAAGCCGCTAGACAGAGGAACACAGCCTGAGTGTCACTCCCTGGCAGCAGTGTTGATAGTGCGGTGGCCCAGAATGAAGCATTTGAGGACTAGATGAGGTACACAGGACAGTCAGAATGGATGAGAATGACCCGAACACAAGGAAAGCTGTGAAAGTGACAAATCTCTTTTCATGGACCTTGCCGCTTGTGTGGTTGGGGAAGAATTTTTTCCCCCTTTGGAGAAGAAATTCATTCTATATTGATGGGAAGGTCAAACAGTACAGTTCAATGAATAAAAAGTAAGAATTACTTTAAAGATTTAAAAAAAGAGAAGCAAAAACTTAGTTATAAACCAAACTTCTCAAGGTTCTCATGTTCGTCTAAACTACAGGGCACTTTGTCCCGTATTTTTTCCTTGGAAGTTCACATTTCTTATAAAACAACTACAAGTGAAAAATCTTATGTGTCATATAAAATAATTACTTATATCCGTTGTTGAGAAAAAATATACCACAGGCATTAACAAATGCCTGAGTTTAAAATGTAAAATTTCTGGCAATCAGTTGTTTATTCTAATTACAAGTGAACTTGAAACTTACCTCACAGAAAGTTAAAGTATGTGGTCAGTGACATTTTTAAGGTGTATATTGAAAGAAATTAAGCATTATGTACACAACTTAAATTGATTAGAAGGTAAATCAGACCTGAGAAGTGTGAGCACATGGTGTGCGTAACGTGCTCTGTCATGGAGGTAGACGACATAGTCTTTGAATTTATACCACGTTGATATTGTTACTGAAGGTCAAAGCAAATGGAAGTGTTGCGAGAATGTTTGAAGCTCTCCACCCTAACTTCTAGGATTAGGATCTCCAAACTGCTAATTAATGAAAAGTCAGCTTCATATATTGAGATGTTTAATCAATTGGTGGATTGTTGTCAATAAATATGTGTCGTAAGTGGTTTGTAATAGACAGACTAATGAAGTACCCTCTGTGAGTGTCAGAGCTATTTGGAAAATATCTCTCCCTTCTGGGCGGTTTGCCATACGTTATTAGTCTCCCTCTGACTCAAGGAAGAGTGCCCTTCAACATCGCTGGTCTCACCTCTGGATGGAGGAACTGGAGAAGCAGAAAGTAAATTTTATTTTCTACTAGCAGTTAGTCAAGCAACAGGAGGTGGAAAGGTTGCAACTGATAATATTAATGATCATCAGAGAAGCCGAAATGTCTTTGGCACTGGCTTCTCTATGTGCTGGACTCTGCAGTCAGTGCCATAATTCAGTTTCTTTTTTTTTTTTTTTGATGGCATTTCACTTTTGTTGCCCAGGCTGGAGTGCAGTGGCACAGTCTTGGCTCACTGCAGCCTCCACCTCCTGCATTCAAGCGATCTTCCTGACTTAGCCTCCCAAGTTGCCGTGCCGCCATGCCTGGGTAACTGTTTGTATTTACTAGAGACAGGGTTTCACCATGTTGGTCAGGAGTGTCTCGAACTCTTGACCTCAGGTGATCCACCTGCCTTGGCCTCCCAAAGTGCTGGGATGACAGGTGTGAGCCACCAGGGCCACCACACCTGGCCAATAACTCAATTATTTCTTAATCTTCTCCCTATGAGAAAGATTCTGCAGCCTCTCAGATCCTCTGTGTTACAGACATTTTTGTCATGCCACTAAAATCCTGAAATAGATCTGTAGCTAACATAACCTGCTCTACACGTAATTTTTTTAAAAGTCATTATAATTCCCCAACTATAACATAATGGAGAACTAAAGGTAATGGAATTGACTATTGAATACATTCAATATTTAAATTCTTGTTTCTGGCTGTATTGAGGGGAAGTAATAGACATTTGCATCTGTGCATAGAAATCCTGAGAATCTCACAGCTGTAACTGCAGACTGATAGAGAAGTGATGTTCTAGCTTCTCACACTAGAACTGGTCTTCCTGTCAGTCATGTGATATTATAAACTGGTAAATACTCCTCAGAAAAGTTCCCCCCAAACCCCAAATTCAGTCTCACCTCAGCTTGCACATGAATTGCACTTCTGGAATATCCAGTATTTATTGTTACTGGGCAGAAAATGCTTTGCATTCACATATAAAACAGATTTAGGTTCTAGGCTCAAATAGTTATAAAGAGAGTGTTCCCTTCCATGAATCCCCACTGGGACATTGAGAAGGCATGCATCCTGGGAGACCACTCCCAGTACTCCGACCTGGCTTGCTAATGAAAGACAGCTGGCATCCAAATCGTCATTCAATAAATACCAGTAGAATACCCGACTTGTGAGGTCAACTATGAACCACCGTATAGATTTCCAAAAGTCTACAAGGAAGTGGTGCCACCCTGTGAGACAAGGGGGCTACTATGATTTTCATTCCTCCTTTTCAGATGTGGCAATGAAGCTTCAGTAGTTTCCTCAGAGACGCAGAGCTAGGAGGTAAAGGGTTGGGATTCAGACTCTGATGTCTGATCCCAGAATTTTTGCATTTAACCCACTGTTCTGTCCTCCCAGAGCATCAAGACAGGCCACAGAAGAGCCCAAGTAGGCTTGCTGGATTCTTTTTTAAGAATTGTGCTTGTTAAAAGGAAAATGACTGATCAGGCATGGTGGTGCATGCCCATAATCCCAGCACTCTGGGAAGCCAAGAGTTCAAGACCAGCCTGGACAACATAGGGAGACTCTGTCTCTACAAAACATTGAAAAAAAAAAAACAAGTTATCCAGGTGTGGTGGCATGCACCTGTGGCCCCAGCGCCTCAGGAGGTCTAGGTGGGAGGATCACTTGAGCCTAGGGGTTCAAGACCAGCCCGGACAACATAGGGAGACCTTGTAAATGTAAAATAACAAATTAGCTGGATGTGGTGGCATGCACCTATAGTCCCAGCTACCAGGAGGCTCAGGTGGGAGAATCGCTTTGCCTGGGAGGTTGAGGCTGCAGTGGGCCCTGATCCCACCAGGACACTCTACCCTAGACAACAGAAGGGACAAGAGGGACCTTGTCTCTTAAAAAAGGATTGATTGACATGCACTGAGCACCCATCCCATCACTTGCCCTCTGTAATACCATGCTCCGGTGCTTTGCGTTTGATGAATATTGACACCAGCCCGGCCGTGTGGTTAGATGTGGGTAATCCCTTGTCACAGACAGGAAGCCTGAGTCTGAGTCCTTTTCCAAATTAACCAACCTCTGAGAAGCAGAGCTGGATTTCAAGCTCATTTTGACTTCAAAGCCCAACCTCCTGCTCCTAATCCTTAGACCCGAATGGGCCCTCAAGAGGATGGGTGTATATAAACTGCTGATGCCATCCGCCCACCTCTTCATGATTTTCCTCCACGTTCTTTCTCATGGCCTGATAAATAAGGTGAGTAAATAATTTATTGGCCAGCCAGGACATTTTTGAGAGTGACAGGGGACACTTACCAGGACATTGATGTGAGTCACTCAGTGATGCCTATTTCAGGGCCTTGAAGAAGGCAGCAGCCTTAGCAAGTCATGGTTGAGGCTTATACACAGAGCGGGAAAAGCATCGTGGGACTCATGATGGGAGGCACTGGGGACCCTGCTGTCACAGGAACCCTGCTTTGCTGCTTTCAGTGATGAGTGATCATCTTGAGAAGGATGGTGACATTGCTGTTTTGAGGTCTTTTCTAGTTTAAAACATCTGAACCCCACTGTTTTCATGAGGCAGGGATAGGTGAGCCTCAGGGCATCATGAGAGTGGGTGGGGAGACGCCTGGTGAGGACACACCAGGTCCCATGAGACAGAAGCTCTTCACAGTCGGTGACTGGGAGACTGAGGCTGCTTGCCAAGTCCAGCCTGGATCACTTCCTCTCAGGAGCAGGACAAGAGAAGGCTTCCTTCATCTTCTATGTAAAGCTTGCAGTAAACGAGTACAAGGGATGGATTCTGCTTGCATTTACCCAAGCTTCTGCACTTGTCTTTGTTTATTATATTAATAAATACTATGCAGCTAATGTTCCCATCTGGCAGGGCAGAGAAAAGAGCATAAAAATGCAGTTGTGGTTACATCACTGAAATACTAATGAAGGTGATACCCACTTGGCATGGTGGAAAGGTGGGTCTTTGTCTTAGAGTTCTTAATTAAGAACTGCCAAGTGACTGCTATTAATTAGGAAGCCAGCTGTGGCCTTCAGTTTCATGGTATATTTCTTCTTAGGAACCTGTGACGGCAGTCAATCTGAGCCTTTTTTAATCAATCAGCCCATGAGCAATTACCTATTAAACATACCTTGCATGCATAGGACCAGGCTGTGTGGACAGAGATTTATAAGATATTGTCTTTGCCTTCATAATCTCCACCTAATCAAAGAGTGTGCACAGATAGAGAGCCAGTATTTCAGAGAGTGGAGTCAAAGCATTTTCAGAACACTGTAAGTGAATAAGAGAAGTGTGGCATTGGGGGATCACGAACTTTTCAAACTACACCAGTGCCCTCCTGCTCCAGGGATACAGTAGTGAGCCAGTGTAAGTGACGGGAGGCTATCATACCCCTGGGATGCTGGGGCACTAGTGTCATTCCGGACCACCTGGCAGACTGGAGAGCTGGAGTTCAGAGGGAGGATTCACAGAAATAGCTGAGCTGGGATAACTAGAGCTGGATTCTCAGGAGGAGGGATCGGATTTCCAATGGGTGAAGAGTGATGGGCAGGCACAGAGTGAGGTCAGGGCAGTGGGACCAGAAAGGGAAGTAACTGGCACTAAGATGGGATGACTACTTTAGCCCTTCAGCTCTGTACCAGCCAATGCATTATTGATTCTGCTCACACATACACTCACGCGCGCACACACAAGCAAGCTTAGCCTCCTGCAGGGACCTGATATCCTGAGCTAGAGGACAGGGGAGTGGTTATAGATGGGATTCAATAAACCACGTGTAGTGGACATGACCACCCAGCAGGTCCTAAAATCCTACCTAGAACAATACCTAGTTGTGGGTCATCCCTTTTCACAAACAGGGAGCCTGGATCTGAGGCCTTAGACTGAGAAGTAGAACTGGGTTTCAAACTCATTTTGACTTCGAGCCCAGCATCTAAGATCTAAGGAGTAAAAGCAAGAGCTCAAAATGAAGCACCTCAAAACCTATGTTTTAATGTCTCTTGACACTGTGTTAATATCCATTGAATTCTAGTCTCCTGAATCTCTTGTAACTGGAGAAGAGTTTTATGACAATAACTTGTAATGACGGGTCAGCAAACATGAAAAAATACTCAACAACACCAATTGTTAGAGAAACGCAAGTTAAAACCACAGCGAGATACTGTCTCACTCCAGTCAGAATGGCTGTTATTAAAAAAGTCAAAAAACAACAGATGCTGGTGAGGCTGCAGAGAAAACAGAATGGTTATACACTGCTGGTGGGAATGTGAATTACTCAATCACTGTGAAAAGCAGTTTGGAGATTTCTCAGAGAACTGAAAACAGAATTACCATTCAACCCAGCAATCCCGTTAGTGGGTATATGTCCTAAAGAAATAGTTCTCCCATAAAGACACATGCACTCGCATGTTGGTCACAGCATTATTCACAACAGCAAAGGCATGGAGTCAACCTGGGTGTCCATCCATATGCATTCAGATAGTGTATACGCAGCATCCAAATGTGGTGCATATACACTACTGAATATCGCACAGCATAAAAGAATGAGGTCATGTCCTTTGCAGCAACATGGATGGACCTGGAGGCAATTATCATAAGCTAATTAACACAAACAGAAAACAGGATTACTGCATGTTCTCACTCTTAAGTGGGAGCTCAACATTGGTCTTCATGGACACAAAGATGGCAGCTGTAGAAACTGAGGATTACTAGAGGCAGGTGGGAGAGAGGGAGCAAGGTCTGAAAAACTATTGGCCGGGCATGGTGGCCCAGGCCTGTAATCCCAGCACTTTGGGAGGCCGAGGCAGGTGGATCACGAGGTAAGGACTTTCAAGACCAGCCTGACCAACATGGTGAAACCCCGTCTCTCCTAAAAATACGAAAATTAGCTGGGCATGGTGACACGTGCCTGTAATCCCAGCTACTCCGGAGGCTGAGGCAGGAGAGTCGCTTGAACCTGGGAGGCAGAGGTTACAGTGAGCTGAGATCACGCCACTGCACTCCAGCCTGAGTGACAGATCAAGGCTCCATCTAGAAAAAAAAAAAAAATCTATTGAAAAACTATTCTCAGAACCTAGGTGACGGGATCATTCATATTCCAAACTCAGCATCACACATTTTGTCCAGGGAACAAATCCTTACATGGACCCCATGAAAGTTGGGGACAAAAAGATTAGTTAGAATGTACTTTTTCTGGACTTACACAGAGTGTTAATTATTAGTTTTTTTCAACTTGAGTTGTCTCACGTGCAGCTGTCTGATTTCATACCTAGACACTCCAATCATTGAACTGTATCTGCAAAATTGCAGTTGTTTTAAATTGCCTGCCTGAGTGCTGTGGGTCTTATTCCGGGATCCCGAGTCCAGGCATCTGTGACTCTCCATGCTGTTTGATCAACTTTCTTGAGTAGCATTTCTTTTAAATCATCCAAGAACAACTCCAGGGCAAGGATCCTTAATCTCGATCCTGGGCTGTGGCGATTCACAAAGGCTTATCCTTTGTAGGTTTAGGCTCATCTTTCAGGGATATCAATTCGATGTGCTTTTTTCTCCTCGAACTCTGCCATTCAACATTTTTCCCCCCATAGCTATTCTCACTGGGGGCTAATTTTAGTTCAGGTTGCACTTGTGTGTATGTATGTGTGTGTAAAAGCTCTCCAGCCCTACTTTATAGCCTTTTTCAATAAAATCAGACATCCAGAGAAATCTTTTTCCCACGAGCACTTTTTCAGAGTGTTTTCCAGAACTCTGCCTGCTGCTCTAAAGTCAACATCAGTTGCTCTCTTTAGAGCTCTTCCCTAATGCAATAGTTCTGAAATCCCTGAATATTGTTACAAGCACAGTTCCCTTCCGAAAAAAAAAAAAAAAGAAAGAAAAAGAAATCTTGGAAATGGTGGATCTATGCTTTGCTTTTCCATTTTGGAGCTTGGAGAATTTTGTTGACCTCATGTCATCAGCCTCAAATTGAATCTATTACATAGCCAGTGTGAATAGTATCTGTACAAAAACACAAGGCAAGCACAGAAATACTTTTTCAGGGGAGATATTTTGCCATATTCAAATAGCACCTGTATTGGGGTTTTAAAATTTTAATTTTCCCTGGTATATGAGTAGGCGTGTGTGTATATGGGGTACATGAGATGTTTCGATACAGGCTTGCAGTATGAAGTCATCACATCATGGAGAATGGACTAGCCATTCCCTCAAGCAAGGCACCTGGATTGTTATTTTTCCTTTCCTCAGTTCAGTTCTCAAATTTACTTCTAAAGAAACTTTATAGCAGTATTCTAAATGATAACTAAGTTTCATTTGCTATTCATAAAATTACATAGTCATTGATATGGTTTGGCTGTGTCCCCACCCAGATCTCATCTTGAATTGTAGCTCCCATAAACCTCACATGCCGTGGGAGGGACCCAGTGGAGGTAACTGAATCATGGGGGTGGGTTATTCCCATGCTGTTCTCGTGATAGTGAAGAAGTCTCATGAGATCTGATGGTTTTATGAAGAGGGGCTCCCCGGCACAAGCTCTCTTGCCTGCCACCATGTAAGATGTACCTTTGCTGCTTTTTTGCCTTGTCATGGTTGTGAGGCCTCCCAGCCATGTAGAACTGTGAGTTCATGAAACCTCTTTTCCTTTATTTATTATGCAGTCTTGGGTATGTCTTTATTAGCAGCGTGAGAACAGACTAATACAGTTAAAATTGACAGCTGGCATCTGTGTACGCAGAGTCTTCTCATAGAAGATTTTTGGGAACCACTACTGGAAGGAGATGTTATATTTCAGGGACTGAGGCTGGGTACAGGAAACAGAGCCAGTTGTCCCTAGTGTTAATATTCATAGGGGCCTCAGATTTAATTTTTGCCTGTAAGTTTTTCACACCGGAAATCTTCAGCCTCAGCACTGTTGATGTTTTGGGCCGTATACGTCTGTGCTGATGGACACTGTCCTCTGCAGGGTAACATGTTCAGTGGCATCCCCAGTCTCCACCCCGCTAGATGCCAGTAACACACAACACACCCCTACAGGGGACACTAGGTTTGACAGTCGACAACAAAAAATGTCCCTAGACGTTGCCAAATATCCCCTGGCAGGGGCAGAACTGCACAGGGTAAGAGCCATTGTGTCACACATAAGTCATGATGTTGTTTTGACTCTGACATGTGTCCTTGGCCTTAAACTGTTACTTGGCTAAGTATGCAGATTGAAAAAACACTGCAAGGGATTTCTGTACAGTCTCTCTGCACCTATTTTGCCTTCAGGGCTGCCCAATTTGTATCGCTCTTTGTTCAAAATGGAAAGAAGGGAGGGAGGAATTTTTTACAAAATAAAAATGACTATAATTTTTGGGACCACAGTTTTTTTGTGGTTGTTTGGGTTTTTTGGGGGGGACAGAGGGGCAGGGGATGGAGTCTCGTTCTGTCACCCAGGCTGGAGTGCAGTGGTGCATTCTTGGCTCACTGCAACCTCCACCTCCCGGGTGCAAGTGTTTCTTCTGCCTCAGCCTCCCGAGTAGCTGGGACTACAGGTGCACGCCACCATGCCCAACTATTTTTTTTGTATTTTTTGTAAAGACAGAGTTTCACCATAGTGGCCAGGCTGATCTCGAACTCCTGACCTCATCATCCCCATGCCTCAGCCTCCCAAAGTGCTGGGATTATAGACATAAGTCACCACGCCCAGGCAAGACCACATTTTAAAAACATTTTTGTCCATATGCCATTCACTCGCCTCCCCCAAAAATGGAAGATTGTTCTGGCCTCTCATGAGACCTGTTGAGGCTGCACCTGTTTCCCTGACTATAGAGGGGAGGTAGGTCTCTCCACTGACTGACAGTTCCTAAAGAAGCCCCATGGGGAAATGAAAGACCAGATCCTCCCTCCCCTCCTCAGGTGTTTTTTTGTTTATATATAGATATGATTCCTTTCAAGAAAAGCCAGTGAGAAATTACTTCAGTATCATCCAGTATCGACATCAACAGCAGCCCACATTTTTGCGAGATACTACTTACATTAAGTACATTTTTGCTTTTAACTTTCACAACACTTTAATGTTGCTGGTTAATATTATTAATCCCTAATTTTTTACGAGAAAAACTGATGCTTAGATAGGCTAGAGAACCTGCCCAAAGCCACACCACGGACATTGCTATTCTGATAAAACAGAAGAGTTGAAGCAGTTTCTTTGAAAACAGAGAAATGTTCACATTAATTATGAAACATAGCATGAATTCATAGGTAGCCTGTCAGTAATTACGGTTACGAATATATAGTTATATTGATGCCATGATTTTTATTTAAATTTATAAACCTCTTGGCACCCTGTGATTGTTACTGGTTTTTTTAAGAATGTTAGAAGAAAACTTGAAAGAAATATACCAAAATACAAGCAGAAGTTACGTTTAAGTGGGATACTGCTGCCGTTTCCTTTTAAACTCCCTTGTGAATTTCTAAATGGGTTGCAATATATTTTTACTTCTTTGGAAAATAAAATTTATAAGTTAAAAGTGAAGGGAGATGGAGCTAACATAACTGCGAAAGTTGCTTTGTCTCTGTAACTCTAGTGAGGAAATGACCATATTCTGTTCATGTCCAGAGGTGCATGTGTCTGTATGTCTAGGCTCAGGCTTCGTTCAGAGTAGATTTGATTTGTACCACTGAGCAGAGGGTTCTGTCCTGCCAACTATTGTTCAGGGAAACACACAAGAGTCCTTAGGGAACCCAGTGAAGATAACTACTGATGAGAACAGGGCACTGATGGACTCTGTTTCTGTTTTAATTCTACACTGGGGTGAGATTAAGCTGTGTCTCCCAATAGAAAGAGCAGGGCAGCTGATGTGTGCCTGGACTGGTTTACTCTGAATCACAGCAGTTGTCCTGTTGCCATCACAGAGAGGAAACTGATGCTAGATCATGTCACCATCAGCTCTCCCCAGTGAAGACTCGTATCTAGAACCACATGGAGAAGACGGTGAGGTGAAAACACGGTATCCTTTGTCACATACTGCCAGGTAGATGTTTGCTGCTGGCAGAAGGCATAGACTACTTTGTAAACTACGTGGGTATTCTGTCAAGTTTTATTGTTCTTAAGCAGGCTTCCATCTGGGTCTTTCCATTCATTTTTAATTTCTTAGCACTTCATAATAGATGTGTTTTGAATTAGAGTACTTCGGTAATAATTGTAAACATTGTCCTCAAGGGGAATCATTTTCAGTAAGGTGCTAAGTAGCTGATGTTCGGTCCTCATAACCACTCTGTTAGGTAGCAGGTGGAATGCCCATTTTATTTATAATTTTTGTTAAAGTTCTGGGATACATGTGCAGAATGTGCAGGTTTGTCATATAAGTACACATGTGCTGTGGTTGTTTACGGCACCTAGCAACCCATCATCTAGGTTTTAAGCCTACATGCATTAGGTATTTGTCCTAATGCTCTCCCTCCCCTTGCCACCCCACCCCCAACAGGCCCCCGGTGTGTGATGTTCCCTCCCCATGTCCATGTGTTTTCATTGTTTAACTCCCACTTAAGAGTGAGAACATGTGGTATTTTGTTTTCTGTTCCTGTGTTAGTTTGCTGAGGATGATGGCTTCCAGCTTCACCCATGTCCCTCCAAAGGACATGAAATCATTCTTTTTTATGGCTGCATAGTATTCCATGGTGTATATGTGGCACATTTTCTTTATCCAGTCTATCATTGATGGGCATTTGGGTTGGTTCCAAGTCTTTGCTATAGTAAATAGTGCTGCAATAAATATACTTGTGTATGTGTCTTTAGAGAATGATCTACAATCATTTGGGTATATACCAAGTAGTGGGATTGCTGGGTCAAATGGTATTTCTGGTTCTAGATCACTGAGGAATCGCCAC
This sequence comes from Cebus imitator, assembly GCF_001604975.1. NCBI lineage: Eukaryota > Metazoa > Chordata > Mammalia > Primates > Cebidae > Cebus > Cebus imitator. The sequence continues at coordinate 3,612,274 of NW_016107376.1, forward strand.
ACTGTCTTCCACAATGGTTGAACTAATTTACACTCCCACCAACAGTGTAAAAGTGTTCCTATTTCTGTACAGCCTCCCCAGCATCTATTGTCTCCAGATTTTTTTAATGATTGTCATTGTAACTGACCTGAGATGGTATCCCATTGTGGTTTTGATTTGCATTCTCTAATGACAAGTGATGAGGAGCTTTTCTTCATATATTTGTTGGCCACATAAATATCTTCTTTTGAGAAGTTTCTGTTCATATCCTTTGCCCACTTTTTGATAGGGTTGGTTTTTTCTCATAAATTTAAGTTCCTGGTAGATTCTGGATAATGGACCTTTGTCAGATGAATAGATTTTCTTGTATTCTGGAGGTTGCCTGTTCACGCTGATGCTAATTTCTCTTCCTGTGCAGGAGCTCTGTCATTTAATTAGTTCCCGTTTGTCAATTTGCCTTTTGTTGCCATCGCCTTTGATGTTTTAGTCATGTAGTGTTTGCCCATGCCTATGTCCCGAATAGTATTGCCTGGGTTTTCTTCCAGGGTTTTTATGGTTTTGGGTTTTACATTTTCTTTATCTTGAGTAATTTTTGTATAAGGTGTCAGGAAGGGGTCCAGTTTCAAGTCTCTGCCTATGATTAGCCAGTTTTCCCAACACCATTTATTACATAGGGAACCCTTTCCCCATTGCTTGTTTTTGTCAGGTTTGTCAAAGATCAGATGGTTGTGGATGTGTGGCATTATTTCTGAGGCCTCTGTTCCATTCCATTGGTCTATGTATCTGTTTTGGTACCATGCTGTTTGGGTTACTGTAGCCTTGTATAGTTTGAAGTTAGGTAGCATGATGCCTTGTACTTTTTGCTTAGGATTGTCTTGGCTATACGGGCACTTCTTTTGGTTCCATATGAAATTCAAAGTAGTTTTTTGTAATTTTGTGAAGAAAGTCAATGGTAGCTTGATGGGAATAGCATTGAACTCTAAATTACTTTGGGCAGTATGGCCATTTTCACGATATTGATTCTTCCTATCCATGAGCATGGAATTTTTTTCCATTTGTTTGTATCCTCTCTTATTTCCTTGAGCAGTGGTTAGTAGTTCTCCTTGAAGAGGTCCTTCATGTCCCTTGTAAGTTGTATTTGTAGGTATTTTATCATCTTTATAGCAATTGTGAATGGGAGTTTACTCATGATTTGGCTCTCTACTTGTCTATTGGTGTATAGGAATGCTTGTCATTTTTGCACATTGTGTATCCTGAGACTTTGCTGAAGTTGCTTATCAACTTAATGAGTTTTTGGGCTGAGATGATGGGGTTTTCTAAATACACAATCATGTCATCTACAAGCAGAGACAACATTACTTCCTCTTTTCCTATTTGAATACATTATGTCTTTCTCTTGCCGGATTGCCCTGTCCAGAACTTTGAATATTGTGTTGAATAGGAGTGGTGAGAGAGGGCATCTTTATCTTGTGATAGTTTTCAAGGGGAATGCTTCCAGCTTTTGCCCATTCAGTATGATTTTGACTGTGGGTTTGTCATAAATAGCTCTTATTATTTTGAGATATGTTCCATCAGCACCTAGTTTATTGAGAGTTTTTAGCATGAAGGGATGCTGAATTTTGTCAAAGGCCTTTTCTGCATCTATTGAGATAATCATGTGGTTTTGTCGTTTGTTCTGTTTAGGTAATGGATTACGCTTATTGATTTTTGTATGTTGAACCAGCCTTGCATCCCAGAGATGAAGCCAACTTGATCATGGTGGATAAACTTTTTGGTTTGCTGCTGGATTCAGTTTGCCAGTATTTTATTGAGAATTTTTGCATAGATGTTCATCAAGGTTGTTAGCCTGAAGTCCTTTGGTTGTTGCTGTGTCTCTGTCAGGTTTGGGAATCAGGATGATGCTGGTCTCGTAAAATGAGTTAGGGAGGAGTCTTTCTTTTTTGTTGTTGTTGTTTGGAATAGTTTCAGAAGGAATGATACCAGCTCTTCTTTGTACCTCTGGTAGAATTTGGCTTTTTTGTTTGTTTGTTTGGTTGATAGGCTACTAATTACTGCCTGAATTTCAGAATTTGTTATTGATCTATTCGGGGATTTGACTTCTTCCTGGTTTAGTCTTGGAAGGGTGTATGTGTCCAGGAATGTATCTTTTTCTTTTAGATGTTATAGTTTGAGTAGAAGGGTTTACAGTATTCTGGTGGTAGTCTGTATTTCTATGGGATCAGTGGTGACAGCCCCTTTTTTATCGTGTGTTTTTCTTTTCTCTTTTCTTCTTTATTAGCCTAGCTAGTGGTCTGTTTTGTTGATCTTTTCAAAAAACCAACTCCTGGATTCATTGATTTTTTTCGCAGGGTTTTTTGTGTCTCTGTCTCCTTAGTTCTGTTCTGATCTTAGTTATTTCATGTCTTCTGATAGCTTTTGGATTTGTTTGCTCTTGCTTCTCTAGTTCTTTTAATTGTGATGTTAGGTTGTCAGTTTCAGATCTTTCCAGCTTTCTGATTTGGACTTTTAGTGCTATAAATTTCCCTCTTAATGCTGCTTTAGCTGTCTCCCAGAGATTCTGGTACACTGTCTCTTTGTTCTTATTGGTTTCAAATAATTTATTTCTGCCTTAATTTCATTATTTACCCAGGAGTTATTCAGTAGCAGGTGGTTTAGTTACCATGTAGTTGTGCAGTTTTGAGTGAGTTTCGTAATCCTGAGTTCTGATTCGTTGACTGCACTGTGGTCAGAGAGACTGTCAAGATTTCCATTCCTTTGCATTTGCTGAGAAGTGTTTTATGTCCAATTATGTGGTCAATTTTAGAATAACTGCCATGTGGCACTGAGAAGAATGTATATTCTATTGATTTAGTATGGAGAATTCTGTAGCTGTCTATTAGGTGCACTTAATACAGAGCTGAGTTCAAGTGCTGAATATCCTAGTTAATTTCTTGTTTTGTTGATTTAATATTGACAGTGGGGTGTTAAAGTCTCCTGCTATTATTGTGTGGGAGTCTAAGTCTGTTTGTAGGTCTCTCAGAACTTGTCTTATGACTCTGGGTGCTCCTGTATTCAGTGCATACAAATTTAGGACAGTTAGCTCTTCTTGTTGCATTGATCCCTCTACATTATGTAATGCCCTTCTTTGTCTTTTTCGATCTTTGTTAAAGTGTGTTTCATCAGACACTAGGATTGCAACTCCTGCTTTGTTTTTGCTTTCCATTTGCTTGGTAAATATTCCTCAATCCCTTTATTTTGAGCCTATGTGCGCCTTTGCACATGAGATGGCTCCCTTGAATACAGCACATGAATGGGTCTTGACTCTTTATCCAATTTCTCAGTCTGTATGTTTTAGTTGGGGCATTTAGCCTACTTACATTTAAGGCTAATATTGTTATATGGGAATCTGATCCTATCATCATAATGCTAGCTGGTGATTTTGCACATTAGTTGATGCAGTTTCTTCTTAGTGTCCTTTATCTATATATTGTGGTGTGTTTTTGCAGTGGCTGGTACTGGTTTTTCCTTTCCATATTCAGTGCCTCCTTCAGGAGCTCTTGTAAGGCAGGGAATGCCCAATTTGGATATGAGTAAAGTAAGGCTCAGACCAGTTCAGGATTCCTGCGTCTGTGGCTCTGCATGGTGATTTATTCTTTAGCGATTGCTCTTGAATTTGGGGTAAGTCTATTTATTGTCTCTCATCTAAGGAGCTTTCTTTTTGGCTTCTGGTGCATATTAAAAGTGGCTGTTTCTTCTTTTAAAAGCTTATTTTTAATTTTTGTGGGTGCACAGTAGGTGTATATATTTATGGGGAATATGAGATACTGTGGCACAGGCATGCAATGTGTCATAGTCACAGCATGACCTATTGGGTATCCATCCTATCAAGCATTTATCCTTGTTACAAACAATCTAATGATATTCTTTTAGTTATTTTTAAGTGTACAATTAAATTATTATTGACTATAGTTCCCTTGTGGTGGTGGGACTATAGTCAATAATTTAATTATTCACCAAATGCTAAGTCTGGCTCATTCTGTTGATTTTTTCTTTGTAATCAATCACTACTTCCCTCCCAGCCTCCGGTAACCATCCTTCTACTCTGCCTCCATGAGTTCAATTGGTTTGATTTTTGGATCCCACAAGTAAGTGAGAACATGTACTCACTGGTTCTTGATTTAACATCTATAACATTTTCAGATTATTTTGCTTGTTTACAGTTTTTGTATGTTATACCTAATTTGAAATTGAGATATTGGTGAATTAACTGCTAAGCATGTTTCTTTCCATTTAGTACGGGGGAGCTTCGCTTACCTACTTTGTACTTCTTGTTCCTAAATGTTAGTGTTATCCGGCCTATCTCAGCACTAACATTATTCCTTATCCATATTTTGAACTTTTTTTTATGGCCTAAATTCTGTGTCCACCATCCCTGCGAGTCCCCCTGAATCCAACCCACTAGTTTTTCCTTGTAACCTCAAATCCCCAAGGAATATGGCCTGATATGAGATTGTCTTGTCTATTTTTTCAATACACGTGATCCTCACATCCATCAGTAGTCTTCTGCACTCACCAGAAGCACAGTGTCATGAGTGGGGAAAAGATTTTATGTATGTTTTTTAAAGAGCTGTAGACATTTTAATAAAAGTTTCTTCTCAGCTTTTCTCTGATGTGTATCAGGAGGAAAGTATAGTAACAGAGAATATAGCATTACTGCAGCATGCCTGTCTGAATACATTTCAGTTCATTGAGCTAGATTTCCCTGAAAAGGAAACATTCCCAGCCAAGTCTGCCCTAAAATCGTAACCACGGTGGCAAGCCCAGATCCTTGGTGCCTGCAGGTGTCATTTTCTTAATCTTTCATTCTCCAGCAGAGTGGCAATCAGGATCAAAGCTAGTAGTCCAATCAAAATGAAAGATGCCCAGGCTTGGATGGGGCTGGGATGAAGCCAACTGGTGTTTCCGACCAGGGTGCTGACTGTCGGCGTGAACCCACACAGTCTCTGAACTCTTGTGCTGGTTGTGACGACTAAGGCGTGGTAGAAAGGTGGTCTCTGTGGAGACCCAGAGCCTGCTTACAAGCAATCACAGGAGCAGAAAGCACAGAGACACATGGAAATCCCACTCTCATACTTAATATACAACTTGCAAAATGAATTTTTCATATTGACTTTTTTTTTTTTTAATGGAAGAGTTCCAGCTTTGCCTCGCTGGTGTGCCTTTTGGAGTTTGTGTCCTTTAAAGCAGCCAGAGGGGGAATAACTGTAATGTAAGCAGAGTGGTGTTTGAAAGAGGGAGCTGGGGGTGAGGCGATGATGATTTTGGAAACGTTATTCTTGTTGTTGAATTGAACAAAGAGTTATCACTGGTGGAAAAAATACCCGGAAACGTATTGTTAATGCTCTCTCGGATTTGGGACTGGAGAACCGTACTGTGAACTGAGTGGAATATGAGTGCAGAGGAAAATAGCAAATTAAGGGGACACATAACCAGAGAGAAGGGGATGGGGGAAGGTTGCCTGCTGGCATCAGGAGAGGAGAACATGTAAGCAGCGTCTGATGCATTTCCTTAAGAATCAGTGTGTTTGCAAATTGCTCCGTTGCATCTTAGCAAAATCTAATCTGGGTAACGAAGAGCTGACTAGCTAACATAGCTGGATGAATTCCCTAAGTACTCCTGAAATATAACAGAGCAAGGAACAGTATAATGAAAAATAACAGAGAGAATAGCTAGGGGCTTAACTTATGATCAGAGTTCATTACAACAAATGACATTTTCACTGCAGAGTTACCACAGATTATTGACTCTTACATAATATGGTTCCCATCTGAATAGATTCGAGAAGAGCCTAGCCTGTGAATGGGAGAGCTGCAGCCATAGGAGGACTGAAGATGTACTCAGTACCCTTATTCATGTTTTCAATTAGTCCTAGTGAGCTGCCTGTTCAGGACCAGGGACAGAGCAGAAAGACTGCACCTTCTTCCAGGCAGAAAGAATCTTGGTGACTTATCTTTGGCATTGACTGGCATGGTCATGTGTTCTATTCAGTGGAGACCAGGCTCCGAAAGTGACTAAACTTGTTGGTAGTTTCATAGCCAAGGCCTCCTCCTTATGTTCTCTGCCATTTGCTATTTTCCTCAAGCATACATATTGCAACATTTAAAAAAAAAATCTCTCTTTTGGAAAGAAACTGTGTTTTGTCTAAAACTTTGGGCACACAACCATATGGCAGGTTGCAACTCTGTCCTTCAATCATATTAGAATGGACAGCCCCAGTTCTGAGCACACTGTGGCATTACCTTGGTTTATTGAGCACCTGTTTGATACCTGCTGAGCACTCAGTATTCATGTTATGTTGTCCTCCCAACAACTCTATGAGCTATGTGCTATTATTATCAGTCCTATTTTACAGAGGAGAAGGCACTCTCAGAGAGGTTAGGTAACTTGTTCAAGGGTACCCAGCTGCCAGGAACCACTAAGGAATTTCAGAGTCATTTCTACCAGTCTGCTGTACATTCTAACTTCCACATGGGTGCTGAACATAAAGAGAGATTCATTCATATTCATTCTGTCTCTGGAAAAGCAGCCTGGGTAGTAAGTCTGTCCAGAACCCTTGCTTTCAACCAATATCCATGAGTCATACCAGCCTTGCTTGCTGTGTGTTGTAGAAGTTAACTCTACACAGGTATCTCCCATGAGAAAGGGTTTACTGTGGCTATTAGCTGGAGGTACCCATGGCAGCTCTCATTCTATGGGAGTTACAAGCAGAGCAAGGGAACACAAAGAGGCCAGTGGGTAAGGGGCTGTCTTCTTGCAGGGAAAGAAACAAAGTGGTATTTAGAAACAAATTTCAAAAGAATAATGAAGACCTCTATGGGAATGCACTAGTAGCTTCTTCAGACCTAACCTTTTCTTTAGTTTTCAGTTGTATATTTCTAAATTTTATGGGGGGAAAAGTACCTCAATTAAGAGTGGGGAAGTTAAAAATACAATTAGTCCGTTTATAACCAGGGGATTTCATGTTTGTCTCCTGTTTATAAAAGCCTGATTGGGACATCCCTCTCCCTGGCCACTATAGCCTGTTCTGGAGACCTCTCTGCAGCCCCTCTTCCCTGGCAATGTGCCCAGAGGTCAGAGCTGACAGAGGATAGAGGAGCCTGATGGGCCAGAGGCTAGACATAGCATGTCCACTCTAGGAGGAGATGGCTGCGTGAGGAAGTCTGGCCCACTCGGGAAATGGCAAACTCACAAATGCACCTGGCCTGTAGCCACTGCTGCCTCAGCCCCCAGGGAGGCCCTCTTGGATAAGGTACCCTAGCCTGCTGGGCACTGGGGACCTTTGGCTCCTAAAACTGCTTTTATGTTTTTGTGCTTTGGGGGAAGAGTTAGGCACTCAGTGTATTTCCCCCAACCAAGTAGCATTCATGGGCTTCGGAGTTACTCACTTTGGCCTAAAAAGCTTTCCAATATTTTAACTATTACAAATAATTAAGGATATTGGGAAAATCTCTAGGTAAGTGGGACTCTAACAGGTTTCCTCTGTGTATGTGTCCGTCTGTGTGTGTGTATTCTTCCTTACTCTAAACCAGCAGCTCCCCAGCCTTTTTGGCACCAGGGCCTGGTTTTGTGTAAGACAGTTTTCCCATGGACTGGCAGGTTTGGGGGCAGATGGTTTCAGGATGCTTCAAGCGCATTGCATTTATAGCGCACTTCATTTCTAGTATTATTACACTGTAGTATATAATGAAATAATTATGTGGTACTACACCGTAATGCAGAGTCACTAGGAACCTTGAGCTTATTTTCCTGCAACTAGACAGCCCCATTGGGGGGTGTTAGGAGACAGTGACAGATCATCAGGCATTAGATTATCATAAGGAACACACAACCTAGATCCCTCACATGCACAGCTCACAATAGGTTTCATGCTCCTATGAGAATCTACTGTCACTGCTGATCGAAGAGGAGGTGGAGCTCAGGTGGCAGCATGAGCAGTAGGGAGCGGCTGTAAATAAAGATGAAGCCTTGTTTCCCCACCCACCACTCACCCCCTACTGTGTGGCCCAGTTCCTAACAGGCTGCAGAGGTACCAGTCCACAGCCCAAGGGTTGGCCACCCCTGTTCTAAAGTACTAAAATAACCAAGTGCCAGGATGACAGGAGAGGGTCCACCAGCCTTTAAAATGTTTTTCATCGAAGTACAAGAAGCCGGCTCAACTCCACCATATTCATATGCAGATTGTCTGTATCTGCTGTGCAGTAGCGCAGTGGCTTTTTAGAGGCGGTTTCACTCCTGTTGCCCAGGCTGGAGTGCAGTGGTGCAATCTCGGCTCACGCAACCTCCACCTCCAGGTTCAAGCAGTTCTTTTGCCTTAGCCTCTCAAGTAGCTGGGATTACAGGCATACACCACCACGCCTGGCTAATTTTGTATTTTTAGTAGAGACAGGGTTTCTCCATGTTGGACAGGCTGATCTCGAACTCCTGTCTTCAGGTGATCTCCCCACCTCCCAAAGTGCTGGGATTAGAGGCTTGAGCCACTGTGCCCGGCCTGCAGGTGGCTCTTGATCTCTTGATTGGTAACTTGTCCGAGAGTGTCCTCAAAGTCTAAAATCCTCACCAGAGTTCCAAGACATGGTACTTAAAAAAATGGTTAAATTTATGTAATTTAGTAAATTAATTATTCATTATTCCAATTACAGCTAACATAGATCATGAATCATGTTTAAATTGATATGCTGAAATGATATTTTGGCTATATGGGGTTAAATAAAATATGGCATTAAAATGAATTCCATCCAGTCCTGTTATAATGTGGCTATGAGAAAATTTAAAGCTACATTCGTGGCTCAAATTATATTTTGGACAGAGCTATTCTGTAGAAATATGTGGAATGTGGAATGTGTCTCTGCAAATTGGACGTACTAATGTGTGTTTAAGAAGATTTTAGAAACAGCTTATGAGCAGAGAAGTTAACTCGCTGGAGGTATTCAGTGCAGCAAATGCTACTAAATAAAAGAGGGCTTGTTTTGCCTTTTGGGGGAGATACTTTGGCCAGAAATCTTCTTGGATGACGGTTGTTCAGTGAAGAATACTTTTCCATGAGAACGCTGTTGGGGCAGTAGGAGTCCATTGTTACGGAACATGGTGTGTGGATGTCTGAAAATAACGGGAGTGCACACGTTCCTTTGGAATGTTCCGTCCAGTGTCATCGTACGGGGCCTGGGAGGTGCTTTGCTTTGCAGACACCTGCTCCTCTGGCATCTCCGCCCCACACTTTTACTTCCACCTCGCTCTCACCAGCTGTATTTAGCAATCTCTAGCACCTTCCAGGGGTGTTTTGTGGGTGAGATTCTTCGACGAAACACTTGGGATTCTTGGATGCAAGGGGCTGTTATGACAAGCTTCGGCTTTTCCCTCCCCACCCACAGCCACAGTTTTGCTTGCAGCCTACGAGGCCCGTTTGGGGCATTAAGCGGCTAAGGCTCTGGCCCAGCCAGAGGCAGCTCCTCGGCAAGGCTTCCCACCCAGTTCCTTGCTGATGCAGGGAATCTTCTCATAGATCATTTTTAACATCAACCTTAAACCACAGACATCTTCATTTGTAAACTTTTTGTACTTGCAGACCATAAATTTTGCTGAGACTCTTAAAAATCTGATTTTAGGCTGGGCACCGTGGCTCGCACCTGTAATCCCAGAAGGTCTAAGCAGGAGGACATCTGAGGCCAAGGCGGGAGGATCGCTTGAGGCCAGGAGTTCCAGATTGGCCTCGGCAATATAATGAGACCCCACCCCTACAAAATATTTAAAAATTAGCCAGGCATGATGATGTGCACCTGTAGTCCCAGCACTTGGGAAGCCGAGACAGGAGGATCACATGAGCCCAGGAGTTTGAGGCTGCCGTGAGCTATGATCCCACCCCAGCCAGGGCAACACATCAAGACCCTGCCCCTAAACTAGGAGGAAATGGATGACAATTATTAAGTCTGCTGAATGTACCCAGGGCTGCATGGTTTCATTCTTTTTCGGGAATTTGTTTTTTTACAAAAAACTCAGAAATGTGAAAGTGACAAGGATGGATTCAAAGCCTCATCTCATGTCGAGCTCTCAGAGATGCCTTCTCCATTATCCCTTTGATAGATGTTGGCTTGCTCCCAAATACCACTTGTTTCTTTCTGCACACAAGCACGTTCCCTTGCCCACAAAGCTGGGCTCCTCCCTATCACTGGGCAGTAGTTCAAAGATAAGCATCCAGATGGAGGAGAAACAGACCCACTTGAGATGCTGTGTTTTGGGATAGGATTTGCCACTTCAAAGAGAACACAGCTTACATGAGGAAGTTTGTCTTTGCCAGGGAAGTGGAGAAAGGTGCCAGGTGCAGTTTCTCTGAACTTATTCTGCCTAAAGCCCACCTGGTGAGAGCCTCCTGGATAAAGCACAAGTAGGTAGTAGGTAGCTGGGTGTTCTCTGACTTTGATTCCTAAGGATTTTTAAAATATGACTCTATTTGTTTTGTTTTTAAGTAGACATGGGGTATTGCTATGTTTCCCAGGCTGATCTTGACCTCCTGGGCTCAAACAATCCTCCTGCCTCAGCCTCCTAAAGTGCTGGGATTACAGGAGGTATGAGCCATCGCACCTGGCCTGCTCCATAAGTGGAACGTGATTCACCTTCCAAAAAAATCCATGGATGATGGAGGAGGGGAAGATGTTACAATGCTGTCTAAAATCTCAAGGTACTGGCCGGGCGTGGTGGCTTATGTCTGTAATTCTAGCACTTTGGGAAGTCAAGGCGGGTGGATGGCTTGTGTCCAAGAATTCAAGACCAGCCTGAGCAACAAGGCAAAACCACCTCTCTACAAGAAATGCAAAACTTTGAGCTGGGAGTGGAGGTTGCAGTGAGCTGATATCACACCACTGCCCTCCAGCCTAGGTCACAGCAAGACTCTGTCTCAAAAAAAAAAAAAAAAAAAAACCTCATGATAATCATAGATTATCATGCCATAATCTAACCAGAGCACAGAAGGAATCTTAGAGGTACAAGCCCTGTAGAGTTTCACATAACATGATATGGTTACGGGTTAAATATGTGAATGTTGAAGTGATGTGCTCTACAGGGTTCCTGGGCAAAGCATGTAAGTTCCATTCAGATGCCCAACCCTGAGCAAGTTGAATCCTTTGCCTGAAGCTCTTTACCTTAGTGAGTTCTGGCTCATTCCAACAGAGCGCCTGCTCAGTGTGTGACAAATGCGGGGTAGCAGTGCTCACGCTGGAGAGTTACCACCGCTGTTTAAATCCAGACACCTCATTTTCTGTTGGGAGAAACACAGATCACCCTGCTAGTGGATTAATTCTAAAGCCTTCTGAATTCCAATTCACCATTCTTTGCCCTGCACTCTGAAACCTATAGGCCTGAACGTTGATTGAATGTGATGTCCTGCTTTCCACTGACACGGTATATTACTCCATTTTCACACGGCTACAGAGACATACCTGAGACTGGGTAATTTATACACAAAAGAGGTTTAACTGGCTCATGGTTCTGCAGGAGGTACAGGAAGTATGGTGGCTTCTGCTTCTGGGGAGACCTCAGGAAACTTAGAATCATGGTGGAAGGCGAAGGGGGCAGGCATACCACATGGCAGAGCCAAAATCAAACTGCGCAAAGGGAGTCAATGCTACATGCTTTTCAACAACCAAATCTCGCGAGAACTCACTATCACGAGAGCAGCACCAAGGGAACAGTGCTGAACCATTCATGGGAAACCACCCCTGTGATCCAACCACCTGCAACACTGAGGACTACAATTCCACATGGGATTCAGTGGGAACACAGATGCAAACGATACCACATGGACTCATGTCACCTGCTGTGGTGAAATCATCAAGTCACCAGGGTGGAGAGAAACAGAGAGAGGGACAGTGCCAAAAGCAGACGGCCAAAATAGCCACAAATAGGGAGAGGAGGAGGAACATCAGTAATGGTACTAATACGACCACGGATGCTTTTACTCTTTGTCCTTATCACAAAAATGCGACAAAGCAAAGGCTTCTCTCCAGATGCTGGCATTCCTTGTGATGGGACACCAGGTCTGTGTTTGTAATGCCACCTGCATCTACAGCCACAGGACAATGTGTGCCCCACGTGGCTTCCTTCACCTGATACTGCTTAAGACTTAGAGAAGCTTCCTGTGCACACGCTGCAGAAGTCCTGCCCTGGCTGTCACCAGCCTAATGACTTCAGAGGTCATGAACGACCCTTATGTGGCCATTCAGACTCTAACCCTTCCATGATGATAAAAATGCATTCTGATTTTTTCCAACAGCAAGGGAAGAAAGCACTAGTTTTATGTTAATGTTAGCTGGGCCTGGTGACTTGGACCTGTCATTCCAGCTACTCATGAGGCTGAGATCACTTGAGGCCAGAAATTTGAGACTAACCTAGGCAACACAGCAAGATCCCATCTATAAAAATAAAGTTAAAAAATAAAATATATATAATGTTCATTTTAACTGAATTCTCTTTCATAAATAACATTTTATAAAAGTCCTTTGTACCTTAAAGGAATTTACTAGAACCCCCTGGTTACGGTATCGTAGCCACCAGAAGACAATGGCCTGGCTCCCTAGAGGCCTCACAAAGCGGCGCTGCAGGACCTTTACGACTACCTGGTTTAGCCTTTAGCATTAAAAGCCCTGCAAGCTGGCCAGGCATGCCTGTAATCCCAATTCTTTGGGAGGCTGAGGCAGGAGGACTGCTTGAAGCCAGGTGTTTAAGACCAGCCTGGGCAACATAGTGAGACCCCCCTCTCTACTATAAAAAAAAAATTAGCCAGGCGTGGTGACACCTGCTCATAGTCCCAGCTACTGAGGAGGCTGAGATAGGAGGATCACTTGAGCCCAAGAGTTGAAGGCTGCAGTGAGCCGTGATCGCACCACTGCACTCCAGCCTGGCCAACAGAGTGAGACCCTGTCTCAAAAAGAAAAGAAAAATGAAACACTGCCTCAAACTGAGGAAAACACCTAAGAAACTGTTGGAGGAACCGGAATTTCACAACAGAGGATAACTACTCCCAAAGATGGGACCACTTGCCTTGGTCTGCACCGCACACAGCCCTTCAGTACACAGCTCCAAGCGGGAAGCTGATGGTAGTCACCTGACGAGCGTGGAATTGAGGACATCGGGAAATGATCCTTGGCTCAGAAGTTGAGTTAGTCCATCTTTTTTGGGGTGACAATTGTGTACGAGGCACCAGGAACTGGAGAAACAAAAATGATTTAGGCCTAATCCTTGTCCAGGGATCCATTTGGGATCCATGGATTTGGATACTTGTAATAATTCCTAATAAGTGCAGCTGTACACACTTTCATTCAGTCAATCAACAAACATTTCTAGTGTGTCGCAGAGACACTGAACAAGACAGATAAGGTTCTGTGTTCTAGGAGTGAACCAGAGGTGGCAGGAAGCAGACATCAAATGAATAACTCCACTGTGATGAGTGGTATGATGGTAATGAACATAGTCGAAGATGGAAAGCACCTGGCTAGGGGATGCACGGCTGCAGTAGACCGGGTGATGTTGTGTTACTTGGAACTCAGCATTGCTTTGATTGCACGGAACACAAGGCCTAAGAGGGAGGAGGATGATTTGATTTTATACTAAAAATCATCTGGCAATACAGCTGACTTTAGGCATGGGGACCCATACAACATCCTTGGGCCCAGGCTCTCTCTGTCCTTCACTTCTGCTTTATCTACTGGTTTCTCTCCCAGGCAGGCTGTCTGGCCACAGCGCTAGGACAGGGTCCCTGCAGATCTGGGCCTGTCACTGCTGCTTCAAGTAAAACAAAAAAGAAGGACTTTTCTTCCCCCACAGTTTGAGCTCCATGCAAGGTCTGTTGTTCTCATTGGCTCCCCTTGGCCCCATGCTTGTGTGCGAAGCACGTACGATGCCCAGGGTGACAGGACACCCTGACGGGCCTGAGTCATGTTTACAGTAACACCAAGAAGCACAGCCAGACCCTGGACTCAACTCCTGCCTTCACAACACCGTATTTAAACTCGGTGCCTCTGTTTCCCCACTTGTCAAATGGGAATGGTAGTAGCACCTGTCTCAGGGAGACCCCAAGACGAGCATTGCAGCCAGAGTGAGTAGCAATGGCAAACAGAAGGCCCTCAGGGGCCAGGATCAGAGTTGTGGAGGGTTGTGGCAGAAGACAGGGAAGGGAGCTGGCCACAGGCTGGACGAGGCAGGTATGGGTTGTGCATAGGGGGCAATGCCATGTTTGTTTTCTGTGCTTCCTTCGAGACACACAGTCCCGCCCGCCATCCACAGACCTCTCAGCTGCTGGTCCGCACTGCCTGCATTTCCCCTGTTTTCAGTACTGACTCTGATGGGCAGGTTCTCTCTCCAGCTCGGTTGCTACTGCTGGTCTGGGAATTACACTGGTGTTATTTTGGATGACTTTGCCTGTTTCTGCTTTGGTCTAATCTGTGTTGATTTTTATCACTGAACACACGGGGAAATCTCATTTCCCCATACATTCAAGTTTCGGGGTGGTGCCTCACTCTTGATGCAACCAGAGTCATCCCCAGCCAAGTCTGTATTGGCAGGGCATGAAATCTGAAGCGGGGTATGTTAATGTGGACCAAAGTGGTAATTGGCGACTGCATCGTATCATCCAGCTAGCCGTTTAAAGAGGTCCATTAGGTAATGACTGTTTAGGCTTTAAGAGCTAGGTTCAAGTTAGTGGATTTTCACAATAGTGTTTTTGACGAGTCATTTGTTAAATGGGTAAATGCCCATATAAAAATAATTCCTAACTTCCTTATATTTACGAATGGGTTTGTCTGTCATGTGACAAGCACATACGGACATATACAGTGGAATGTCTCTTTTTAATCTCTGCAGTTGCCAAGTAGGAAATAATTCTTTTTATAAGTAAAAGAAACCCACTCCAGGTATGAAGTCTATCAGGGAAGGAGCTTGTTTGGAAAACTTACCAGTGCCCTTGAACTGATTTCCTTTTGCCTCTAAGTTTATTCTGGAAATTGCAACATTTAGCACTTTGCAGTTTAATTTAAAAGAATTACCTATTTTCTTAAATGCTTAAGCAAGGAGGCTAGTTGCAGTTATTGATTTTTCTCTGCATGTATTCCGTGAAAGCTCCTTCCCCAGGGAACATACCTCCTGAACTGCATGCTTGCCGGTGACAGCTTGGACCTCTGATACATAACCAAAGACCTTGCCTAATATCCTTGCAACTGCTCCGGGAATTTTTATTAAGTAAAAGCATCATTAGAGTAGACAGGATGATGAAGTTTAATGAGTATCTTTTGTGCATGATATTGTTAGTTTTGCTCTGCCAGAGTCCTCATTTCTCCCCTCTAGTGGGGCAGATCGTGAGTCTAGAATGTATGGGTGTTTTGAAATCTGCATGATATCTTATAGCCTGTTTTTCATATAGCTTGTTATCTGTGTTAAGCCAACTACAGATTCCTTTTGGCTGTTTATATAGATACCATTTGCACATGCATGTTTATACTTTCTTTCTCCACTGTGTTGGGAACAGAAAGCAGGTTATAATGGAGAGGAATGTGACAGACATACGCTGTCGTTCCTCAACTGCACGGAACCATTCTCGGAGGCTTGATCTCAAAAAAAATAGTTTCCTTTTGAATTAATGAGACTTCTCACAGGAATTAGGGTAACTGTTAATTTTTTTTTTCTTTAGGGCTCAGCAATTTACGTGCTCAGGTTCTGTCACCAGCCCCTCATAGCTGCCAGAGAGGATAAATAAAGCTATTGCAAGTTCTTATTAATAATCTCAGCTTCACACTTTGTCCACAGATCTATTTGCGGAGATTTTAAATTTAGCATCCTACCAGAAGATTACAGATTAGAAGCAAAATTATTTCTCTCCATTATTTTCAGTGGCCATATCCTGAGATTTTCAAATTGGTTCTTTTCTTGGTCTGTATGAGGACTTTCCATGGAAACACCCAAAACAACAGTAGGGATACATATGACACGAGCAAACGACTTCAGAACAGCATATTGCACCTCTCATATACCTGGCATTCTGAAAGACAATATTTACACAGCACACAATGTGTTTCTAGCAGTGCCTGGAGTGTATAGACTACAAAAGAAGCCTGCACTCCCTGCCCTGCAGAAAATGATAGACTTCTTAGGAAAACAAAACCCAGATGGGAGATGATGAGATAACTTAGTGCTTTAAGAGTTTGAACTTTGTAGTCATTGCCTGGGCTTAACAGAGCCTCAAGCTTCTAAGCCTCAGTTTCCTCATCTGACCAGTAACGATCGTAATAGGAGGATCCTCGCTGGGTGGTTGCGAAAGCAAACAATGAATGTGCGTTAGCTGCATTGGAAATGTGCTATGATCCCTGTACTCTGCAGATGTTTTGAGATAACACGCCAGGGTCAGGAGTCACTTTATGTATCATCAAGGACTTAGTGATGAGATCCTGATACATCCCATAGGGCTTTGTGATGGCAGAAAGGAGAAGGGGAGGAGGAAGCTGTGAAAGTCCTCAAGGCCTCAAAATACGGATGGATGAGATCTCAGTTGCAGAGGGGACCTAAGCAGGCACTTCTGGCCGTAATAACACAGACAAGCAACCAAAACAGGCCAAAAGGAATGCTGCCTGTCAGGAGAGGCTCATCTCAGGCCTTGGATTCATTTAGCCCCTTTTTCATTTTCCAGAATACTTCAGTGAACCCAAAACTGATTACCCATGCACCTGCCAGAGAGATAATGGACGAATACTACCCTTTTCCAGTTCAGATGGCAGACGTTCTGGAAAGATAGAGGACTGCAAGGCTATTCAAATGGCAGAACTCACACACACTCTTCTTTCCTGCACTCTGCCCTGCCTGCCTCAAGCCCAGCCTTACCTTGCACATGCCTGTTAGTACACAGAGAGAGGCGACTTTGGGCGAGTCAGGTCCCCCAGCCGCATGCGCTGTGGCTGCTCTGTGCCAGGCTAGGGACCCAATCCAGGGGCCAGTCGTTGCTGTTTTCCATGCATGTACCAGGGAGAGTTGTTCTGCTATCATCTGTAGGACCCACTGGGAAGGGAAGTCACCTGCATCAGGAAGACCAAGAAGGGAACCATTGTAATAATTGAGTGGCCATGTGACTTGGCCTGATTAAAGTAGGAGAAAAAAGAAATGGATGATGGAAATAAACGAGGTGCCTTAAAACAGCTAATTAATGAGTTGTGGGCCTTTTAAGGAGCTGATGGAAGCCGTAGTCCCTTTCTGCTGAAATATACACGTACAGCTTTAGAGTTTCAGATGCTTCTGGGGTCCTAGGCTAAGAACTCCACTGTAGAACAAATGAAATTTCTATCAGATCTGATTAATATGGTGACAAAAAAAAAAAAAAAATAGGAGAATGTCAAAATGACTTCAGCATTCTCTCCTGAAGTTCTGGAGATGTGGAGGGACAGACCGGTGGATGGGGGGGTGAGGGACTCTTCCCTGCCTTTTGGGGTTTGATAGCCAAAGTGGCCCAGTGGGCTGAAGAGTATGGGGACTTGGAGGGAGGCTGCTCAGAGACAATCATTAAAGTTATAAAATTAGATGGTCTTTCTAGGGAGGAGAACACCAAGAGATACAAGGACCAAAGAGGTGTCCGGAGAGAAAAGAAGAACCAGGATGACATCCTAGCGCCAACCGAGGACATTTTAGGAACAGATGCCTCAGCGGGGTCTTCCTTGCTGCCGCAGCAAAGGGATGTAAGACCCTTGGATCTGGCATAAGACTCAGTAGTTTTTCCAAAAATGAACATGCCCATATTAAATAAAACCCACATATCAGCCACAGTGGCTGACGCCTGTGATCCCAGCACTTTGGGAGGCTGAAATGAGAGGACTGTTTGAGCCCCAGAGTTCGAAACACCGGCCTAGCAATATAGTGAGACCCCATCTTTAAGTAAGATTTTAACATAAGCTGGACATGGTGATCCGCACCTGTAGTCCCAGCTACTTGCGAGGCTGAGGCGGGAGGATCACTTGAGCCCGAAGGTCAGTGCTGCAGTGAGCTGTGATCATGCCACTGCATTCCAGCCTGGGTGAGAGAGCAGGACCTGTNAAAAAAAAAAAAAAAAAAATTCCACATCAGTAATAGAAAATCATGCATAATACATACTGCTTGATAAAAAAAAGTTGCAAAATTTATTCTGAGAACAGTGGACTGGAATTTTTTTGCTGTGTGATCTCAGCTGTCCATAGGCAGTAGTGGTCAGTTGCACGGAGCTTGAAGCAGCCCGTCTGGAGCCTGTTTTAACAGGATGTGGCCAAACTCACCGGCCTGCCGACCCACGCAGTCTCCAGGATCTTTTCCTCACGATCCTTCTATAGCCGGGCTTCAGCAGGGGTTCCTGGAGTGGCTGCTCCGAGCAGGGCCCACTCCCACGTAGGCCTCTGGGCTTCACAGTGAGATGGACAGCCTAGTGACATCTCCCACCGCTGAGCGCATCGCAGGCATCACATCTTTGAAACCATCTTTGGCAACAGAAGCATGTTCATCAGACTCTCAAGAGCAATTGATCGTCTCGTGTCACTTTGGAGCGCTCTTAGTTTTTTTTCTCACTTCTTATTTATCTCCCTGTTCTCCTCTCCCAACCCTGGGGCTCAGGGGAGAGATTTCTAGGACTCCATGACCAAAGGTTTCCACCACTTCCTGGGCTGAGCATTTTGCCCACCAGCCACTGCAGCCCAATGGGTGACCTTGCGCCAGGCTCCCTTTATACGCTCTCCAGCTGGCATAGCCAAGTGGCGGTGCCCACCAAAGCTGTCCCCAAAAGATTGGCACCAAAAGTACAGTCTGGCAGTGCAGATTCTGGGCTGTGTGAGGGCGCGGTAGCAGCCTGCAAGAGGCGGAAGGAGCTGGCCTCGTAGGACGCATCAGAGGAGCTTCCTGAGAGGTTAGAGGTGGCAGCTGTCATTCTGAAATGCCCACCGTGTGTCCCATGGACCCCAGTGGACAAGAGCATTCCCCTAATTGAATCTTCGCCAAAGCCCTCCATGGTAGCTGGGAATCTTCATCTTTTTGCAGATGGGGACATCAGACTGCGGTGAGTGAGGTTCCCAAGGACACATGACATTTGGGGCCGAGCATGGTGCAGAAGGCAGAGGTGATTGTCAATCCCAGGGACTGTTGTCCAGGAAGCCACAGTGCCGGGAGCCAGACGGGTGCCACATGAGCAGCGAGCTTCGGTGTCCCTGAGGGCACCTGCTGTCTGCGATGGGACAGTGGTGTTAGGGTCTGAGGGATGGCTGGGGTTTCCCAGGTGCAGGAGGTGGAGAAGCTGTGTTCAGCAAGGCCCTGGGGGGAAAAGGGCAAGTCATGAGCGGTCAGGAGGACAGAAATTTTTGTGTGCCTTGCATGGTATGGTACACTTTGGCCTCATAGGAACTGCAAAGAGTAAGATGTCTTTCAATGTCACTGATTGTTCTCTGTCATCCCGCAGTCACTGCTATAAATTCAGTCCAGGTAAAGAAAATGTGACACATATATACCATGGAATACTATGCAGCCATAAAAAAGGATGAGTTCATGTCCTTTGCAGGGACATGGATGAAGCTGAAAACCATCATTCTCAGCAAACTGACACAAGAACAGAAAACACTACATGTTCTCACTCATAAGTGGGTGTTGAACAATGAGAACACACAGACACAGGGAGGGGAACATCACACACCAGGCCTGTAGGGCGGTGGGGGGCTAGGAGAGGGATAGCATTAGGAGAAATACCTAATATAGGTGACAGGGTGATGGATGCAGCAAACCACCATGGCACGTGTATACCTATGTAACAAACTTGCACGTTCTGCACATGTACCCCAGAACTTAAAGTATAATTTAAAAAAATTAAACCCAGGTACATGCAAAACACAGGCCACCAGGGATAGCTTCAGAGGACGGGGGAACAGGGACCAGCCAGTTCATAGTAGCAAGAAGACAGTTTGCAAACCTGCTTTCACTTCCTCTGGTAGAAATAGCACTCATTTTTCCTTTGCACACCTTGCCTATCTGAATCTTGCTTCTTACATTTTTCCATCTTTTTAGTAAGCAGTTACCCCAGAAACTTTTCACTTTTCCTGTTGAAATTAAGCAGAATCCTCACAGGCCACCCTATTAGGCCCAGAGACGTTCACCTACTTTGTTAGTTTTCTATTGATGCTCTAACAGATTATCAAAAACTTAGTAGCTGAAAACAAATGCATGTATTACCTGATAGTTCTGAAGGTCAGAAGTCTGAAATCAGGAGGTTGCGTCCTACAGGAGATTCTAGGGAGGGATGTGCTTCCCTACCTTTCTGGTTTAGAGAGACCACCGTGTTCCTCGGTTCATAGCTTCTTCCTCCATTTTCAGAGGGTGCAGGGTAACGTCTTCAAATCTTTCATTCTGACCCTCTTTCCTGGTTTTCTTTTTGATTGTTAGAGTCAGGGTCTTGCCCTGTTGCCAGGCTAGAGCGCAGTGGTGTGATTATGGCTCACTGCAGCCTCAAACTCCCGGACTCAATGGATACTCCCAGCACAGCCTCCCAAGTAAGCCGCTGGGACTGCAGGTGTGCTCCACCACACCTGCCTAATTTTTTTTTTGCTTTTTGTGTTGCCCAGGCTGGTTAGGAACTCCCAGCATCAAGCAGTCTTCCCGCCTTGGCCTCCTGAAGTGCTGGGATTACAGATGTGTCTGCTCCTGGCCCCTCCTGCCTCTTTCTTTTAAGAACTCTTTTGATGACCCTAAGTCCACAGGATCATCTAGGTTCTTAGCTAAGTCACGGCTGCAGAGTCCCCTCTGCCATGTAAATTAACAGTCACAGATTTCAGGCATTGGATGTGGCTATTTCGGTGGGTGTGGGCTTTATTCTGTCCACTACCCTTACTTGAGGCCCCGTGGCTCATAAACTGGCAGAGCCACCAGACTTTACATCTTGTTGTGACTGCACTGCCACAGCCACAGCCACGTCCCCATGAAAATGGCCACTTATGGCCGCTTAGTAAAACACCAACTCTCATCTGCCCACACAGCTGGAGGAGTTAAAGGATCCTGCGGCGGACAGCAGCGTCATGCAGTCCTGCCGATGACTCACTGAGGAAGTGGGGCGATGCATTTAGCTCTGCCTCAGGTGCTTTCTTCAAAGAGGATTAAACCCTTTGTTCCAGAGGTGTTTGGGGATTTAGCGTTGATAGAAAATACTGTGTTATTTTGCAGGAGAAACAGCCCTAAAGAAGGAAGGTAATCATATAATTATATGGATTTAATCACTCTGGACTATAAACCGCGCCTCCCCCCCCCCGCCCCGTCTGCCCTATTTTTCAACAAGCCTTCGCTCGCTGCTTCCAGTAGGTGTGCCTTGGTGGCCGGCTTACCAAACCACCCTGCAAGGAAGACAAATGCCATCTCTAGCTTACAGATGAAGAAACTGAGGCACGGAGAGGGAGGCGAACATTGCTGATGACTTGCCCAGAGTCAACTGCTAATAAACATCAAAAGCAGGATTTGAACAGGAAGTTCAGAGCCACTGGCCCCTACCTGGCCTTGTGTAGTGACTTGCTTCGCAGCCGCAGGACGTTCAAACACACTCAGTGGGATCTGAATATAAAAAGGCAGAGACGGAAACATTCCAGTTCTCTCCGAAAAAGGAGAAGACCCCTGTGGCTTTTGCAACCCCTTCTGAAATCACTTGCTTGGATTCCCATCCTCAGGGCCCAGGTGAATATCCGCCCCTTCTGGGAACCCCCCACCCCCACCTCGGCCCTTCCCTCATTTAAGACATGACACACAGCAGCGTCTTGCCAATTCCTCTCAGTTCCGACTGCTCCTCTCCGTCTGCTGACCTCGTATCATTGCCAAGATAAGTATTGCTACGTTTCCATGTGCATGAACTGTGGAGTCATCTTTCTGTTGACTTTAAGAATTCTTAAACTTTGGAGGCTGGGTGCGTGGCTCATGCCTGGAATCCCAGCACATTGGGAGGCCAAGGTGGGCAGATTACTTGAGGTCAGGAGTTTGAGACCAGCCTGGCCAACATGGCAGAACCCCATCTCTACCAAAAATGCAAACATTAGCCAGGCGTGGCGGTGCACGCTTGTCATTTCAGCTATTCAGGAGGCAGAGGCTGCAGTGAACTGAGATAGTGCCACCATACTCCAGCCTGGGCAACACAGTGAGACTCCACCTGAAAAAGAAAAAAGAATTCTTAAAGTTGAAAACTGTCTTTGAATAAGAATGTGCATATGTATTTTTTTTGCTCTGTGTGAAAAACAGGTCAGAAAATAGAGGAAAGCTCTCTGAGGCTGTAGGGAAGCTGTGAGTGTAGCTGAAGTTGCCGAGGCCACGGGTGCCTGTGTGAAGGCACAGAACAGAGTCAGACCCTTGCTTCGTGCCAGGAGAGAGGAGCTCGGAGACCCCAGCCCTCCGGGGTGTATCCTCTGCAGCGTTAAGCCCCTGAGAGTTGTGCGAGTGGCTCTGGGCAAATCGACATCCCAGGACAAGGGCAGACGCTATTAGAGGAGTAAGTGTGTTTCGGAGCGTGCAGGATGAACAGAATGGAGGCACCTACTTTTCCTCTATTTGTTGTGTCTGGGAGAGATGTCCAGAAGGAAGAACAAAGGTTGGGTCCATGCGGCTAATGCAGGGTGAGCTTTCCGTCCAGCGCGGGGTGAGCCTTCCATTGGATGCGGGGTGAGCTTTCCATCCAGCGCGGGGTGATCCTTAACTTCGAAATGTCCAGAGCACCTTTTGCCATTTAAGGTAACATCCTCCCAGGTTTCCAAGGATTCGGATACAGATATCTCTGGAAATTGGGGGCAGCAACAGAGGGAAGGTTGGGCCCACTGAAGGTTCCTCCCTGTCTAAACCACTGATTTCTTACCTGGGACCCAGGACCTAGGACCCCCAGGTACCCATGGCCTCATCTTCAGGGGGACTTGACCCTTTTAAAAGTGTAGGTTGGGGGAGCCCCTATAGGTTGAAAAATGCGCTTTTATGGAACAGATTATCTTAAGGAGATATTTCTCCTGTGGCTTCAGAGAAGGCACAGGCAGGCTGGGCAGAACAGGGCTGCTGTCTTCCTTACACCAGCAAAAAGGCCTCTAAACTAATTTCTAGAGAAGTGGAAAGCCAATTTGCAGGCTCTCATGTTTTCTGTCTAGGACATACGGAACCTTCTTGATGCAAAAGAATGGCCTCCCCTTTTCCTGGAGAGCAGTCCCAGCACCTGGCTGCATGTGCCCGCCCTGGCTCGTGGGTCTGTCTCTGGCCAGCTCCGAACCCTGCATTCTACACTCTGTGAGAGAGACTGTGCATGCAACCTGCTTGTACCACTGCTAAGACACTGGGAAGACTGGCGAAGTTAGAACAGAGCATGCCCCTCAAAACCATAGTGTCCAGCTTTCCTGGGTCGGGTCACAGAATCAACAGGGCGGTTCCATGTGCCAGCCCTGCCCCTCTGCTGCAAATGTCACATCCAGAATACCACTATTGCAGGCTAGGCAGGGTGGCTCATGCCTGTAATACCAACACTTTGGGAGGCCAAGGCAGGAGGAATGCTTGGGGCCAAGAGTTAAGACCAGCCTGGGCAACAAAGTGAGACCCCATGTCTATGAAAAGTATTTCAGCTGGGCACGGTGGCTCACACCTGTAATCCCAGCATTTTAGGTGGCCAAGGCGGGTAGATCACTGGAGGCTGAGAGTTCAGGACCAGCCTGGCCAACATGGCAAAATCCTCTCTCTCCTAAAAATAAGAAATTAGCCGGGCATGGTGGTTTGTGCCTGTAAGCCTAGTTGAACCAGGGACGTGGATGTTGCAGTGAGCCAAAGTCACGCCACTGCACTCCAGCCTGGGCGACAGAGTAACAGAGTGAGACACTATCTCAGAAAAAAAAAAAAAAAAAAAAATAGCCAGATGCCAGTATATACTAAACTGCCCACAAGACCAGCATCCAGAGAATATGTATATTCCTTGCATGGATGTTGGCGCTGGGGCCGCCTGGTGGAGACGTGATGCTCTGTCCCAACCCTCCTTCACTTGGTTCAGGGCAACCACAGGCTGTGGAGCCCGGTAATGTCCTTGCTGTAGAGGACCTGAGACACCCCCCAGGCTCTCGTGGAAATGCAGGTCTATCAATAAAAGGAGCTAAGGTTGAGCTGTGTTTATTTTAGGGTGGCTTTTAATTTGGTTTAATCAGAATCACTCATAAATTATCGATTAATTACCTTCTGCTGTTCAGTTAACTCCTCTCAGCAATGGAGCCAGCTTCACTGTGCATTGAATGCCATCCACCGTAATTACAGGGCATGTTGTCAGCATTTCATCAGCGGTACTTCTTATTAACATGGCATTGATGTGTGGTAGCCAGCCGCATGCCATCCATCATGGGTGAGCAGCCAGTGCAGATTTGGACACCATTGCTCTTTGTCACATCACCCAGCTCCTGGGCTTTCGGGCCAAGCCTGATGCTCACTTGTCACTAAATGGACACTTTTTCTTCCATTCAACCCAAACACTCACAAGTTTTTTAACTTCAGTCCAGAACAGCTGAGCTGGGCCTGACTGGTTCTTCCAGTGAATGTAAAATCCCAAGAGACTGGTCCATGGTTGGACAGCATGGTATACGTGTGTAAGAGAATTTTATATTCCAGACAGTGTATGACCCAGAGAACACGCAAGTGATCTTTTGGTTTTCTTTGGCTTACTGAATATTTCCGGAGATTGTTCTATTCCTGAAAGCTCTTCCAATGAAAGCGTATCTTGTGTTGGCAAAATAGATCTGATGGTTTCCTTTCTCTGTCTTTGCAGCCTCTACGGCAGACACATGCAGGCCAACCCAGAGCCACCAAAGAAGAATAATGACAAATCGAAAAAGATCAGCCGGAAACCGCTGGCGGCCAAGAACAGATAAGGGAGGGGTTGGCATCAGGTGGCCTTCCAGCACCTTCTCTCTCCAACACTTCATTCTCTCTTGCTCTGTCTCTCAAACGCAATGCGTGTGTGGCCTTTTTTGTATTTCTTTTCACTCTAATGCTTCCCACCTTACGTTTTAGATTCTTCTGGTAGGTAGGAGATTGTTATAAGGTCTTTAAACCGTTCCCATTTGCTCCTTTTAAATTACCAAAAGCATAGAACAAAGCTCTTATTCAACTGCAAATTCCATAGTGGGCACAGGCTTTTCTTGAATAGACATCACAAGGTTGGTTATTATCCAAAGAATAATTAAAGTCACGTAACCATTTAAATGTCACTGTTAATACTTTTCACTCTTTCTGTTGATGCACATAACTCATTATTTTGCTTCATTAAAACTCTTCCTTCACCAAGATATGTTAATTTCACTTACAAATGATATTTTAATAAAATCTTGCATTTGTATCACATGTTACTTATTGACCTGAAATAAAGAACAGTCTGATCATGGGGTACAACATGTTTTCATTTACTTTTCTCCCCAAGATTATCTTATCCAATTTTATTGGTTATAGATGATAAACTCAAACTTTTCATGAAAGAAATGCAAAATTATATCACAGTTCGTTTCTTCTCACATTAATTTGTCAAGTTTTTTTTTTTTTTTTTTTTTTTGTCTTTTTTTCTTTGAAGACTTTCTAAATTAGGAAGCAGAAAAACAACTCTCTAGGAGAGTCTGCCAAAGGATTTTGGAAAGTAGCATTCCTTCGCCGAAGAAATGGTGATTTCTGCCAGGGGCTGGTAGACAAGAACTGTGAAAGGGAGAGAGAAAAAACCCTCAACTATGTTTTTTTGTCTCGGCAGAAAATCTGCTCACATCAGAGCATCCTTCTAAGCAACTTTGTTGCCAAAGAAGTTGTGTAAATGTGCACACACCACACCACACCCAGGGTGGAAACCACAGCTGCAGAGTCATTACACCACCCATTGTTTAACATCTGTGACAGACAGCTTTCCTTCGTCTCAACAGTGGTATGTCTGAAAATGAAAATAAATGCAAGCTGAGGTTTGGTGCCCACTCAAAGAGTTGCCCACTGCAGAAGACCTGCACAGAAGAAAGGTGTATGAAGATGCAACGTCTTTTCAAATGGACTGGGAGAAGGGGCCCACCCTTCTCTGCTGTGTCTTTTCAGCTTCTCACTTGTGCTCCACTGGGGTGTTTAAAAAGCCAAAATCAAAACCAAATAAAAAGTTCTGAGTTAATTAGGAAACAGACTTTGCATTTCAGTCAGAGAGGCCGCAGAGCAAGGTCTCAACTTGTAGCTGTGGACAACTTCCTGATAGAACTTTTAACTGTGGGAAGAGGCTTCCCGGGTGCCATCACCTGTTTTGGGATAGAGAGTTGATGATATTGTTTTTCTAGAGCCTGTGTTTGCCTCTCCCTCAATTTTTTTTTTTTTTTTTTTTTTTTTT
>NW_016107376.1:3638651-3646154 GCF_001604975.1 Cebus imitator
TTGACAGAGTCTAGCTCTGTCACCCAGGTTGGAGCACAGTGGCATCATCTTGGCCCAGTGCAACCTCCGCTTCCCAGGTTCAAGCGATTCTCCTGCCTCAGTCTCCCAGGTAGCTGGAATTACAGGCACCCGCCACCACACCCAGCTAATTTTTGTATTTTTAGTCGAGATGTGGCATCACTGTGTTGGCCAGGCTGGTCTTGAACTCCTGACCTTGTGATCCACCCTCCTGGCCTCCCATAATGCTAGGGTTGTAATCATGAATCACCGTGCCAGGACGGCCTGAATTTTTTTAGTTGATTTTTTAACTTGTGAAATTGCAAGAGGGAGAACAATGTCTCTGCCGTTGTGGGATCAGAAAAACTTAACCTAAAATTAAACCAGCAAGAAAGCATTAGTAAAAATACAACAATATGCAGGGCTCTTAGGAGTCATTTTTTTTCAAAAGATGAAAACTCTAGATACAGGAATGAAATACCTCCAAGAAACATGAAGCAGTCATCAAAGACTCACTGGTAATGTATTTTAAAAGTACACAAATCAGAGCAAAAATAAGCCATGTGTAACAATGGGAAATGTACAAATATTACAGCAGTATGAAGCGCAAGAGGATTAACATGAAATAAACATTCTCACACACTACTATTGGGAATACACATTTCTCTCCAGAAAGGACGTAGCAGTTTGACAATAGGTAGCAAAACCTTAAAACTGTACTTGGGCCTAGAATTTTAATTTCTAGAAATGTATCCTAAGGAAAGTATCAGAGATACACACAAACTGCAATGTTTAGGAATTGCCATTATACCATTGTATACGCAGAAAAACGGAGAAAAGCCTGATGCCTGTCAGTGGAAGAAGGGTTCGGTGAATTATGGTGTATCTGCGTGAAGCTTTTACGATGACATTAAAAACTGTTGAGCAACAGCCTGGTGCAGTGGCTCACACCTGTTATCCTAGCACTTTGGGAGGCTGAGGTAGGCGAATTGCCTGAGCTCAGGAGATCGAGACTGGCTTGGGCAACATGGTGAAACCCTGTCTCTACTAAAATACAAAAAAATTAGCTGGGCGTGGCAGCGTGCACCTGTAATCCCAGCTACTTGGGAGACTGAGGCAGGAGAATTGCTTGAACCCGGGAGACGAAGGTTGCAGTGAGCTGAGATCGCGCCACTGCACTCCAGCCTGGGTGATAGAGCAAGACTCTGTTTCCAAGAAAAAAAAAAATTGTTAAACAGTAAGGGCAAAGAGAGAGAATCATAACATGATTAAGTAGAAAAAGCAAGATTTTTTAAATTAACTATGTAAGGATGGTCCCAGCTGTGTCGAAAGGAAGCTGTGTTTTTAATATGTATGCATCAAAAATTAAATAGAGATGGAACACAATTTTAAGGCAGATAAATTATCTCTGTATATGGTGAACTGAGACTTTTTAGAATTTTATACTTATTCTGTACTTAAATTTTTTATAGAGCATACTTTTGTAATCAGAAAATATTAAATACATGTATTTTTCAAAATGAAATTGGCATATCATGGTATGTTATGCAATCCAGGAAATATATATATTTAAGCTCAAGGCATAATATAAAATGTCGGGGGGGGAGGGGCGGATTTTCACTTTTTGTTACCAAAACAGATTTCACATCTCTTCCTATAGTTTTTAGTTGCTTGATATCTGGATCAACAGAATATCCAAAGTTTGAAAGGTGCCCCCTATCCCCCTTCCTCCCCCCGTTTTTTTTTTTGAGACAGAGTCTCACTGTCACCCAGGCTGGAGTGCAATAGCACGATCTCTGCCCACTGCAACCTCCGCCTCCAGAGTTCAAGCTGCCTTCCTATCTCAGCCTCCTGAGTAGCTGGAATTACAGGCACCTGACACCATGCCCAGTTAATTTTTGTCATTTTAGTAGAGATGAGGTTTCACCATGTTGGCCAGTTTGGTCTCAAACTCCTGACATCAGGTGATCCATTCCGCCCACCTTGGCCTCCCAAAGTGCTGGGATTACAGGCATGAGCTACTGTGCCCTGCCAGTCTATGGCTGCTTTTATGTGACCACAGCAGAGCTGACTGGCTGCTACAGAGATCCTATGGCTCACAAAGCAAAAACTTTTTCTTATCTTTCCAGAGAAGCTTCTGCTGATGATTCTATCAGCTGTTACATTCCCCAGCACCCAGAGTGGTGCCTTGTATACAATAGGGGCTGAATAATTATTTAATTGAATAGACTACAAAGTGATACTTGTTATTTGGATGATATAAAGCTAATATTAAGGAAGAGGGAAGTGAAAAATTCCTCGACATTCCTTTAGTGTTTTCTACTTTGTCATTCAAGGCTACTTTATTAAAGCCAAATTCCTCTACGGGAAACAATCTGTGAGTATTATTATAGGTGAGAGTTTATACAACCCTGTAAAAGTTCAAACCTTTACCTGATTTTTTGGTGGTTCTTATAATTACCCAATTGTTACATACTTAACCATTTAACCTTCCTCAACCATCAATTTCTTCAGTAACAGAACCAGAAAGGGCTGGCACCCCCATTTACCTGTATAAACCTAGAGGAAGCAGTTCATGTCAAAGGCAAATTCCAAACTGCCCCTGTCAATTTGAGTGAATTTCAAATGTTTAGAGGCAGCAGACTGGCAAGTAAAGTGAAAAGTCCTGTTCTGCACTGGACATTTTGTGACCTAAAATTAGCCATTAATTATTCATGTGCATATCTCTCCATTTATAGTATCATGTGATCCTACCGTATATGGTGTGAGCCTATTTTTATAATTGATCTCATCAATAACAGCTTTGGGAGACTCCTGGGTTCAAACGTCATGTTTCTGATAAGACTACATAAGCATTTTGTGTATTACCTCTTACCACATGCTGCTTTTATACACAGAATTTGGTGATTTGCCATTGTTAAATTTCCACCTTAATCTATTTTCTTTTATCAGTAATAGAACTCGTTGACTGAGGCCTGTTCTTCTATCAAGCACTTAGCTCAATGGACATCCTCTTTTGTGGGACATTTGACCTCAGAGAAGGAAATTCCTTGAGGGGCCCACAGCTGGCAAGGGGCAGAGGAAGGATGGAGAAGAACATGCCTGTGACTCCAAAGCTAACATCCTTTCCGCAATCCCACATCACATTCTGCTGTCAATCAGTACTCTCCTGGCCTATCCAAAAGGCAGCAATTTTCCTTTCCATCACCTCTTACACTGGAGTTTCTGCTTTT
This sequence comes from Cebus imitator, assembly GCF_001604975.1. Taxonomy (NCBI): domain Eukaryota; kingdom Metazoa; phylum Chordata; class Mammalia; order Primates; family Cebidae; genus Cebus; species Cebus imitator. The sequence continues at coordinate 3,641,882 of NW_016107376.1, forward strand.
GAGCTCCTGAAGTGTTCATTTTATTAACACGTTTAAGTCAGTGCATGATGACAGCCAGGTTAGGGAAACTACGCCATTTCTGTAAGTGACAGACCTTTGGTTTCTGCTGTCTGTTCCCATGTTTGGTCAGACAACAGCATCTCTGATGGTTCACTGATGGACTGACCAAAGCGGATGAAGCCTCACTTCTGAGAGTAACTTTGCCCTTTCCCCATCTCTTCTACAAATTCGCTTCCAAACACTGCCCCATCAATGAAATTTTTGTACTCCAAAGGAGGTTCCCTCATGTGACCCACTCAAAGAGCAGTGCTTCCTGAAAGAGGCAGAAAGTGGCTTTGGGTTTCATTTTGAAGCAGATGTGGCCTGGCATGATCAGACCCCCCTGGAGACTTTGTTCTTAGTCATCCAGACACGTAGGGCTGGGCGACGTGGCTCACATCTGTAATCCTGGCACTTTGGGAGCAATAGTGGGAGGATCACTTGAGCTCAGGAGTTTGAGACCAGCTCAGGTAACATAGTGAGACCCTGTCTTTACAAAAAATACTTTTTAAAAAATGTTTTACATTAGCCAGATGTGGTGGTACATGCCTATGGTCCCAGCTACTTGGGAATCTGACGTGGGACAATCACCTGAGCCTGGAGATCAAAACTGCAGTGAGCCATGATCTTGCCACTGCACTCCAGCCTGGGTGACACAGTGAGATCCTATCGCAACAAACAGGAAAAAGAGCAATCAGACTGAGACTCCATCTCATCCATCCGGGTCTCACAGCTAGTGTAGCACCTGAAACACTAGACATTCCAATATTGTTGCATGCACGTTCTGTTTCCACGAGATATTTCTAATGCCCTATTGACGTTTTTCCCTAAGCATTTATCCTCCCTCTAAGTGGGGAGACCATGTCCTATCATGAGCTAGGAGAGTCAGGCAATACCTCTATTAAGTTTTCAGAATCAGGAATTGGGCGTGAATTAAGAAATCAAGGTTGGATAAGAATAAAGCATTATCAGAAAGGACCTGTAATTAGAATTGCTCATCTCCACATACTTAGGGGATGTGTCAGACCCTTCTTAGAATTGACAAGCCTTCAGTTACATAGTGGATATACACATAGCTCCCTAGGGTCAAGAATTGTGCTGTCCCCAATGTCTACCCCAGGAAGGCCTCCAGTGTCTAAATTCAAAGGGCCAACATTATCTGTCTCTGGAGACACAGTCTTCTGGATACATCTGCTGTGCAGCACTCAGAAACTGGCATTTCCAGTGTACAGATGTCAGCAAAACTGACTCCTTCCTGCCCCAGGAAAAAAAAAAAAAAAGCGCTTCCACTGATAAATAGCTGAAAACAGGGAAAGAAGCACAATCCATTCATAACTCCCCCAGAGCACCACCCAAAATAGCCCGGCCTCACGAGGTGGACAATCGCGCTGTTTGTGTGGGCTGCTGTATTTGTCACGGGGCAATGCGGATTTTAACAAAGAACCACTTTTTAACTGCACAATGCAGCTGCAAAGCCAGTGTGTTCATTAAGAAGGGCTGGGTGTGAGATCCAGATCATCTAACCATTCAGCAACTCCAGTGTGAGGAGGAGCTTTGCTGTGGTTGGTTAGGATCAGTAACCAGAAGGAAGTGAATGAAAGGCCATAAAGATGACAGGAGGCCAGGCACGATGCCTCATCCCTGTGATCACAGCACTTTGGGAGGCCAAAGTGGGAGCATCTCTTGAGACCAGGAGTTTTCAGACCAGCCTGGGCAACATAGGGAGAACTCGTCTCTACAAAAAAAACTTTTTTTTGTTTTGTTTTTGAGACACAATCTTGCTCTGTCTCAGCTCACTGCAACCTCTGCCTCCCAGGTTCAAGTGATTCTCCTGCCTCCACCTCCCAAGTAGCTGAGATTACAGGCATGCGGCACCACACCCAGCTAATTTTTTGTATTTTTAGTAGACACGGGGTTTCGCCATGTTGGCCAGGCTGGTCTGGAACTCTTGACCTCAGGTGATCCACACGCCTCAGCCTTCTAAGGTGCTGCGATTACAAGCATGAGCCACTATGCCCAGCTTACAAAAAGAAATCCTAAAAATTAGCCAGGCATGATGGCATGCACCTGTAGTCTTGGTTGCTTGTTTCCTAGGTACTCTATATTCAAGTACCATTAATGTGGTAGGTTGGATTCTCTTACATTGCTCTTCACCATGAGAAGCAGTTACCACAAGGTGAGTTCACCACTGCACCAATGTTTAACAAACTCATAAAATCAGAGCTCTACAGTGACACTAACATGAAATATTCAGAAATAGTCTTTCCAGATGTCATTAGTGGTGTTAATTACATCACTAACTAGATAGGCTGGGGCTGGAGGATTTCTTGACCCCAGGTTTCCAAGCTGCAGCGAGCTATGATTACACCACTGCCCTCCAGCTTGGGTAACAGAGCAAGACCCTATCTCAAAAAACCACCACCAACAACAACAAATGGTATGAGAAAGTAGTTGTTTAAACCTCAGGTGTGTAAGATACTGGTGTCCCTGCTGGCTGAGACCCGGCAGAGGGTTAGTCACACTTGCCGGCCTTGGCCACTACGCTGCCTTGAAGAGTGTCCCCCGAAGACTCAGATCCACCAGAACTATCAGAATGGGACTGTATTTAGAAATAGTCTTTGCAGATATAGTTAGCAATGTTCAGATGAGGTTATTGTGGATTAGGGTGAGCTCTAAATCCAATGGCAGGGTCCTTATGAGAAGCCTGTGTGCCAACACAGGGATGCACAGGGAAGAGGCCACGTGATGCAACAGGCAGAAATTGGAGGGATACAGTTAGAAGCCAAGAGAGTCTAGGACTGCCAGAAAAGGGGGAAGCTGGAAGGGGCACAGAAGCGTCCTTCTCTCGAGCCTTCAGAGGCATCATGGTCTTACTGACACCTTGATTTTGGACTTCTCACCTCCAGAAATGTAAGTAAACACATTTCTCCTAGTTAAGCCACCACGACATGGATGGTACTTGCATAAAGCTAGGAAACAAACACAGGTACCCAGAAGGAGCTCCAAGCAGACGCTGACATGAATCATTGCCTGCAGTGGTTGCTGCTGTACTCAGAACAGAGAAACCAGAGCAAATGGGCGTTGTCTGGCTCTGCATTCCGTTGGCAGGCGCAGAACTGTGTGTGACCAACTGCCTGGGATGCGGCAAATCAGCCTGGGCAGCGAATCTCCCGAGTGCCTTAGAGACCTGCCTTTCCCCCTTATGGCCTTGTGTATCTGGCTCCCAGTTAAGAACGCTGCGAATGGGCTGGGGCGTGGTGTCTCAAGCCTGTAATCCCAGCACTTTGCGAGGCTAAGGTGGGCGGATCACCTGAGGTCAGGAGTTGGTGACTGGCCTGGCCAACATGGCAAAACCCTGTCTCTACTCAAAATACAAATGTTAGCCATGCATGGTGGTGGGCACTTGTAATCTCAAATACTTTGGAGGCTGAGGCAGCAGAATCACTTGAGCCCCAGAGGTGAAGGTTGCAGTGAGCCGAGATTGTGCCACTGCATTCCAGCCTGGTGACAGAGGGAGACTCTGTCTTGGGGAAAAACAAACAAAACCAAAAGATTCCTATTTCATCAGGTACCTTCTGTTGCTAAAATAGAGTCTAAGAACAGAATTATCTCTTCTGATGAAAGAAAAACTTTGGGTTACCTCATTAAAGAACTCTCCTTTCTTTGTGGACATTGGGTGACATTCTGTATTCATGATTTTCTGGTCCAGGGCAATAAACAAAGACAAAAAGAATCAATTTGAAAAGGTTTTTTTTTTTTTTTTTCCTGAGCTGGCTAAACTATATCTTTTTGTTGTTGTTGTTGCCTGGGTAAGGCTTACTCAACACAGTTTTACAACAGAATGGGACGTTCTCATCTGACTGCCCCCGTGAAAAACTTTCACAATGGGTTTGCAATAATCGGAGTGATTCATGAATTCATTCATCAAAAGACTATTTGTTGAACATATGTGAAATATATGCTCATATATTCACAGATTATCCCAAGAATGAGATCTAAGCAATGTAACAGAGGTTGCATCTGGGGATAGAAAATCAAGACTTATTTTTACTGTAAACCCTTTTAAAAAAATCAGTGTGGCAATCATCACCGTGATGTGCATTATATGTGTATGTATATGAAGTATTTAGAGTATTTAAAATAAAATCTAAGTCTTTAATATGGCAATGGTTTTTCTAAAAAAATACATATATATATGTTAAATATATATATATATTTAATAATATTAATAACA
>NW_016107376.1:3646344-3690165 GCF_001604975.1 Cebus imitator
GATTTTCCTGCCTCAGCTTCCCCAGTAGCTGGGATTACATGGGTGTGCCACCATGCCCAGCTAATTTTTTGTATTTTTAGGAGAGATGGGGTTTCACCTTGTTGGCCAGGCTGGTCTTGAACTCCTGACCTTGTGATCCACCCACCTCGGCCTCCCAAAGTGCTGGGATTACAGGTGTGAGCCACTGCGCCCAGCCCTCTAAAATATTTTAAAAATAAATATGTATTGGGTGCTATACTGTACTAATTATAAAATATACATATAGGGTTTAACTTTTAGGTTCAGGGGTACATGTTCAGGTTTGTTACACAGGTGAACTCATGTCACAGGGGGTTGCTGAACAGATTATTTCACCACCCAGGTACTAAGCCTAGTACCCGTTAGTTATTGTTTCCGATCCCCTCCCTCCTCCTGCCCTCCACCAGCAAGTAGGCCCCAGTGTCTGTGGTTCCCTTCAGTACGTCCATGTGTTCTCATCATTTAGCTCCCACTTGTAAGTAAGAACATGCTGTATTGGGTTTTCTGTTCCTGCGTTAGTTTGCTAAGGGTAGTGCTCTCCAGCTACATCCATGTTTTTGCAAAGGACATGATCTCATTCTTTTTCATGGCTGCATAGTATTCCATGGGATATATGTACCACGTTTTCTTTATCCAGTCTTCCATTGATGAGCATTTAGGTTGATTCCATGCCTTGAGCATATCATTTTAAAGGAAGCGGACACAATCTCTGCCCTTGTAGAGCTTAATAGTCTAGTCTAATGGAAGAAACTATAAACTAATATTCACAGAATAATTGTGTAATTCAAACTGGATAATTATCTCAAAGAAAAGAATTTGGTACTGTTAAAGAATAATGAAAGGGACCAAATGAGATCAGAGCATCATGGAAAATTGCTGAGGGAATTCTGAATCATCTGAAAGAAAGCAGAAGTAAACTAGACAACAAGGAGGAAATAAGTGGCCTGATGAAGCCCTTGAGCAGACAGGAGTGTGGTCCGTTTCTCTAAATGGAAGAAGGTCAGTGTGGCTGAAGCAGAGGGAAGAGGTGGGAAAGACAGAACGGGGACAAGCTATTGCAGGATTTCCATTCATTCAACAAGCAAATGCACCTACTCCACCGACTGGGCACCTGCTCCATGCCTCATGCTGTTTCCAGCACCCGCGACAAGAGCAGTAAACAGACACAGGGCTATTCCAACCATCTCTCAGAGGATGGATGTGCTTGCAAACCCAAAGGGAACCCACTGAAGGATCTGAAGCAGAGAATTCATATGATCCCATGTAGCTATTTAAAAGACCACTTGGGAGAGGTTGGAGAACAGATGTTTCAGACTGTCTTGCACAGTAGCTCAGTGATGAGCTTCATCAGGCCGTTTTACTGCACAGAGACCAAGGTGAACAAGACCAGCATTTATTTTACTGGCCTTAAATGGCAAAATGGCAGCCATTCTATTCCACAGCAATGGTATATCCATACCCATTTCCATTCTTGTAGGAAACCAGTAGCTGGGAAGACGACATATAATCTGGTTATCTGCTTTGACTGCTAACTTTTGTAAAAGGTAATAAACTTCATTTCACCATGAAGAGCAATTAGCACAAATTGAGTTCACCATTGCACCAATGTTTAACAAACTATCATAAAAGCAGAGCCCTACAATGACACTAATATGAGACCAGGCATCAAATCGTGACACTGAATCCGATAGTGACATTCCTGTTATAGGATAACGTTTCTTTTGCCATGTTACTCTTCAACGGTGCTAACATGGCCCTCCTACCCTCTCATTGATTTTTCTTATGATTTCTGACTGTAAGAGAACAGAGATCACCAACTTTATACAGATCATATGTACACATTATAAAAGAGTTCTTACCACATTTACATTTTTCACATTTTCCCAAGAAATGCTTCCTTGCATATAGTTAGCAACTTATGCCATTATATATGGAGACAAGAGTAGATAGATACAAGTTCCCTACTCAGCCAATTTCGTTTAATCAAAGTTTTGGGGAAGAAAAAATACTGTCATCATCTTATCCACAACCCCCTCCTCCTCTTACACAAAGATCATAGTCTGAAAAGTGGATGTCAGGGAACCTTGAAGGATGTGCTCAGGCAAGACTTCCAGAGAACATCTTGTTCCATCCCTTTATTTGGCTGATGAGAAAATAGAAGCACAGAGACAAGTTGAGTGATCCCAGAAATTCAAGAGTCTCACAGCAGATTAGCGACAAGATCAGGACGAGAATCTGGACATCCAGACATCATTAAAGCATCATTTCTCGGCCCGGCACAGTAGCTCATGCCTGTAATCCCAGCACTTTGGGAGGCGGAGGTGGGTAGATCACGAGGTCAGGAGATCGAGACCAGCCTGATCAACATGGTGAAACCCTGTCTCTACTAAAAATACAAAAATTAGCTGGGCTGTAATCCCAGCTACTCAGGAGGCTGAGGCAGGAGAGTTGCTTGAAGCCAGGAGGCGGGAGGTTGCAGTGAGCTAAGATTGTGCCACTGCACTCCAGCCTGGGTGACAGTGTGAGACTCCGTCTCAAAAAAAATAAATAAAAAAAAGGAATCATCTCAATAAAATGCTAAAGAATAGAAACAAACCAACAAAATGTATGCTAATGTGGTCTATCCTCAAAATTGCATCAATCTTTTTTTTTTTCTTTTTGAGACAGGGTCTCACTCTGTCACCCAGCCTGGAGTGCAGTGGGGTGATCGTGTCTCACAGCAGCCTTGACCTTCCAGGTTCAAGCGATTCTACCACCTCAGCCTCCCAAGTAGTTGGGACCACAGGCATATATGAACGTGTGTGTGTGTGATCTATATATATATATGTGTGTGTATATAATATATATATACACATGCATATGCACCTCACGCTCCTCATCTGAAAAGCAGGAAGGACAGTATCTGTAGCTTTTGTCTCTTTTATGAGGAGTTGACTGATTTAGGAGATTTGCTATTTGGGAACTGCATAGAGTCACCAACAGCAAAGTGTCAGTAGCCTAAGAATGTGGCATAATGGTTATTTTGCCACAGTGAAGAACATTCAGCCCACAATTGGGTTTGAAAGCAAGCAAACCTCCAGGGTCAAGTCAAGCTGACTCAAAGCCTACCTGGCAACAGCCCCGTTATCTGGAACATGATTTAACAATATGTGTATTTGGATGTCAGAGACTGATTGAGGTTAGGGTGAAAATACAACCCGAAAGACCAGAAACAACCCCCTTTGATAAATTATCTCAGAAAGGTACAGTAAGAGCTCATGCGAAGATAAACATATTTTGTTCAAAACCATTGAGAGAGATAAAATAAACTAAAGGGCTAGTCAGATCTGGTGGTTTCCTACACCTTTTGAAGACTGCCTAAGGCAGAGAACTATATTTGAGTTAAAAATCCATCTCAGCCAGTCACGTTGGCTCTTGCCTGTAATCCCAGCACTTTGGGAGGCCAAGGTGGGCAGATCACGAGGTCGGGAGTTCAAACCCAGCCTGGCCAACATGGTGAAATGCCATCTCTACTAAAAAATACAGAAAAAAAAATAGCTGGGTGTGGTGGTGCATGCCTATAGTCTCAGCTATTTGGGAAGCTGAGGCTGGATAGAATTGCTGGAACTTAGGAGGCGGAGTTTGCAGTGAGCCAAGATCACACCTCTGCACTCCAGCCTGGGCAACAGAGCAAGACCCTGTCTTACAAAAATAAATCTATCTCAGTCTCCCCAGCAGAAATATGTATTTCCAGCAGATCTCTTGTGGACCAGTCTGTTCATTTGGAACTAGATTTCTCTCCCAAGCTAACAAAGAGCCAGAAGATAAAGGAAGAGTACTTTCTATGGTTTTACCTGGTCTCTGATAGGTTACTGATGCTTTCTGCATTGTTTCAGCTTAACTTAAATAACCCCTGCATAATATGGCAGTGCTAAGTGGTATGATTACGTATCTCCACCCATTGGTCTTTTTCATTCCCCTGGGATGGGACAAACATTAAACCTGGTTGAAATGCACAGTGGCATCCTGTTACTCCTTCTCCTCCGCTGGCTTCTCTCTCTCCCAGCCCTATAAACCCTCAATCTCCTCCAAAACAATGATGCGAGCCACAAGCAGCTTTCCCTGAGTAAGAGTGAGCTTGAATCCATAAAAAATAAAAAAATCCCCAGATTAAGTAATTGCCCAGAAAGATGTTCAATGGAGAGCCCTTAAGTAGCCCTGTTCATGGGCATCAAAAGCCTAGAACTTCCAAAATAACATGGAGGAGGCAGGCAAAGTCATTAACAACCAGAACGATGGGAGTCACATTTTTATTCAGTATTGTTTGAAGTAAAGGCAAATAATTCTAGGTTGCCTTCATCACAGCCTCTATTTTGGACATGTAAATTTGGTTAAAGTTTTGTTTGTTTTCCAGCCAGATCAACTGAAACCCTCCTCTTAAGGGTGTTCATTCTCCTCCCTCTGGATATACACAGCCAAGCAGTGGACTTCCACCCTCTTTTCAACAGAGAAGTTTAACATGGCAGAAGTTTTGAGAATGATGTTGTCTACCATAATTTTATGCTTAGATCTGTGTGTGGCGCAAGAGTTGTTAAGCATCAGTACAGGCTCTAGCTAAATTCTCCTGCTTCAAAAGTGCCCAGGGAGTGAGCTCTGAAGCTTGCAGAGTCACATAAGGGTTCTGCACTGGGTGGAGGGGGCTGATATTACAGAAGAGTCTGTTATAGATGTGAACCTCTTGCTGTATTTCAAAGGCTGTGTTTCTTGAAACATTTTAATGTCCTCCCTCAGTTGGAATCATCTGTGTCCAAAATAACAAACGGTCCCCCTATCTTCTCCCACCCCTCCCGTTCTGTATCTCAGGAGGCTTGCTTTTTTGAAGTAGATGGAAATTGGTGTGGAAATCATGAGGTTCAGAGAAGAATCAAATCAGCCATTCAAAGCTGCCATCAACCCCTGGGCCCCCTCTAAATTGCTATTTCCATGTCACAGAATTTTTTTCATTTTAAAACATTCTGAGATATTTTCATGGTGTTGTGGCTAACCATTTTTAGTCAGTTAAAAAAATGCCTTTATCACCTCCCACCAGGAAACTCATGGAACACACTGTTGGAGATGTTAAAACTTTTTTTTTCCATTTTCTCCTTAAAAAATATTAATGGTAAGCATTAAAAAAGAAACAAAAAGTCTTTAATTTGGTTTTCACACAGCTTAGTTTGAAATTAAAAATTGTTCATGTCACCGTGAATCAAGCATCTGTGAGTAATCACCGTGAACCAACCTGATCATTTTTATCAAACAGCAGGGTAGGTGCCAAGTTCTCCATCCCACCGAGTGGGCGTAAAGTGCCAGTGTGCACTGGTGGAAATGGCTCTGGGTTGGAGGGCTCTGATTTACAAAATTAAAAAGCTTAGTTCACAAACAGTAAGATGCTTGGTGGATGAGAAAGACAAAGGAAGACAGAGGTAGTTAGGAGCTGGGGTAAATGAAGAAGGTGAGGCCAGACAGCCTGTCAGCTTGGCCTAATAAAGAAGCCTGCAAGATCCACCTTATGAGCAGGAAGGAGTCTTTGTTAGGTCTCCTCTCAGTTTCCATCTCTTTTGAGAAATAAAACCCAGGGCTCTCTCCCATCCAGCTTCCCTCCTGGCCAAGGGCAGAGTGACTGAGGTCCTAAATGACCATCGAGATGTCTTTGTGTTTCTCCCAAGCAGCTGAGGGCGCTCACTCAACTTTTTGTAGCTTACAAACCCTTCCTGCATCCAGGAGAGCTTGTAAGTTGGTAAAAGGTGTTATGCTTTGTTTTGCTTGGTAGACTCAAACCATGGCAATGTCCAGCCACAGTCTCATAGAAGAAAAGGATGGCAACAAGACAAGCACTCACAAGCTCCTGGCCATTGATACTGTCCTCCACAGTGAGAGGAAATGCAAATGAACACAATAGGATTTTCCCCCTTTTTCTTAAAAAGAGCAAGGAAATAAATGAAGCTGGAAGGGAAAAGAGTGACAAAAGCAAAACCAAGGAAGATAACATAATTATTTATAGAAAGAGCTCAGTATATGCAAAATTTCCACAACAGCTTTCACCTCCAAGTGGATCAGAAATCCACCCATAGTCAGAGAAAGGGAATGTGCCACATAGAAGGGAGACCCGGTACACCAAACACTTGGCCAATTTCTTTTTCTTTTCTTTTTTTGAGACAGAGTCTCACTCTGTCACCAGGCACCAAGCTGGAGTGCAGTGGTGTAATCTCGGCTCACTGCGACCTCCACCTCCCAGGTTCAAGCAATTCTCCTGCCTCAGCCTCCTGAGTAGCTGGGACTACCACACCCAGCTAATTTTCGTGTTTTTTAATAGAGACAGGGTTTCACACCACATGGGCCGGGATGGTTTCCATCTGTTGACCTCATGATCCACCCACCTTGGCCTCCCAAAATGCTGGGATGACAGGCGTGAGCCACTGCGCCTGGCCCCACTTGGCCAATTTCTTATTTCCCCACTTATTATCTCTCTCTGGAAAGATTCTTTTAAAATCATTAGTAAACAGACACATGAACTAAAGCACATAATGAGTAATGCTCTCGGGGTGATTGTACCTCCCCAAAAATTCGTATATTGAAGCCCTCAGCACTAGAACTTCATAATGTGACTTTATTTGGAAATAGAGTCATGGCGTATCTATTTAGTGAAGATAAACTCATACAGGAATAGGGTGAGCAACGAATACAATATGACTGATGTTCCTTTTTTTAATATTATTAAAGAAAGAGACACACATAGAGAGAAAATAATGGGAAGAGACACATGGACAAGATGGATCTATAAGCCAAAGGGAGAGATTAAGATGACGGATCCTTCCTTCTAAGCCCTCCAAAGGAACCAACCCTGCCATCACTTTCATCTCAGACTTGTAGCCTCCATAACTATGAGTCAATAAATTTATGTTGCTTAAGCAACTCAGTCTTTGAGACTTTTGTAGTCTATTCTCACTCTGCTAATAATGACACACCTGAGACTGAGTAATTTACAAAGAAGTTTAATTGACTCATACTTCTGCAGGGCTGCAGAGACCTCAGGAAACTTACAATCATGGCAAAAAGGGAAGCAAACACGTCTTTTTTCACACGGTGGCAGCAAGAAGAAATGCTGAGCAAAAGGGGGAAAAGCCTCTTATAAAACCATCAGATCTCATAAGAACTCACTATCATGGGAACAGCAAGAGTAGCCACCTTCATGATTAAATTATCTCCAACTGGCCCCTCCCACAATATGTGGGGACTATCAGAACTACAATTCAAGATGAGATCTGGGTGGTGACACAGCCAAACCACATTACTTTGTTATGGAAGCTCTAGCAATCCAATGTAAGAAATTTATTCAGAGCAAGATAGTATCACATAATATGAAAAGTAAATGAAAGCTAAAATCCATTGAGCAATTTCCATGTGCCAAGACCTGTGCATTTTACATGCATTACTTCTGTTAATCCTCACAGTTTCAATCTTCAGTCGCATCAGGATTTGAAGGTGGGAGCTGTGGCAGCCATTTTTATCCACTAACCTGAAGACTCAAGTCAACATGCTGAGCCTATCAGCATTGAAAAACAGAAAAATCTGAGTCTTTCATGATGACACTGGGCCACTGAATAAACCAACTCTAGAACCCTCTATCTTGAGATGTTTTAATACAAGATAATATCTGTATTATTTAAGCCATATTTTGTTGGAACTTCTGTTACTTGCAGTCAAGAGCATACCAGTTCCAGTAAATGTTTTTTACTAACTTTCTCCAAAGGTAAGGGTTATGTCACGCTCATTTTTACATTTCTAGATCCAACCACAGACCATGATAGGGAGGTCAAATTCAATCAGTGTTTGTTGAATCAGCAAACGGGTAAATTTCTCCTCAAATAGATGTCAGTGGCATTTGACAGATGGTGAGATGGAAACTATGGATTGAACTGATTTGCCGTAGACCATGCAGTAATTCAGTGATTCAGTGATAGGGTGGGGGTCCCCTGACCACCTCATTTTCACACTGCACTGCCTCTTGTATCATTTTCTGTGACTATGTTCTCTTTAATTCTGTAATACTCTTTCATTCTCCTTGCCAATACTTTCAACCTGTATATAATGTACATACATACTTCCTACTTGGGCATTGTTTAGAATTTTATTTTTTCTGCCTGTGAATACTTTACCCATTTGTATAAGTAAGAGTCTCAAAGCCAGGGACCCTATCTGTGCTGTTATCTCTCTGCAATACGTGATACAGCTCAAGTTTAATTTGGCAATAAATAAATCCTCCTGGATGATGATGGTATCTGAAAACATAAAATAAACTCTGTAGAGAAATAATCTTCTCTTCTCAGCCCTTATGCTATATCCTCTTCGGGAGGGAATGGCTAAATGAGAAATTAATAGGATCGGAAACAATTTGTATCTGTGGACTGAACCATATAGATTTATTTTTAAAGTTTGTGAGTTCATGACCTTTGTACTTTGTGTAAATCGTAGTTATAGAGAAAGTATTCACATGGTTTTGGGGTCCTATCTGCACATTTAGGACTGGTAAATGTGGAGTGATTACCTTAAAACTCTGGTCTTCATCACCAATAGCCTAATTGTCATTTCTATTGGAATGTCTCATTGTGACCTCTATTTCAATACGGTTACAAAAATACCCACAATCACCTGTGAACACAAATTGGCTTTTTCTCCCAAATCTTGTCACTTTTACTCCCATTCTTGTAGCCACCAAGATCAAAAACTTTACCTTCGCATGATTCCCATCTTTCACCTTCCATATCTAGCCAAGTTCTGTCCGTGTTCCCTATAAAATTCATCCCTTCTGTTCCCCTTACCACCACCTAATTCAGTCCCTTAGCTGCCAAGGAGACTGCTGTATCTTCCCAATTTCTTTCCTTGAATCCAATCTGACCCCCGTGAAATCAACCCTTACAGTGCAGGCAAGGCCACTCCCTGACACATATTCACCAAGACATTTCCCTATTCCAGCTTCACAGTGACCTATTTTTATCTAAATACATTTGTATTTCCGGTCCTATCCCAATTCTCCTATGTAACCATATTTTCTTCTATTCACTCTTGTATATTAGTCCTTGCTGATGGATTGGTTTTAGCATATTCTTAAGCAAATCAGGGTTGAAAGACAGAAAAATTCAGGCTCTCTCATGACGACACGGAGTCACTGCATTAACCAACTCTAGAACCCTGTGTCTTGAGCTGTTTTTCTAATATGAGATAGTATTATTAGTATTTAAGCCACACTTTGTTAGAACTTCTGTTACTTGCAATCAAGATCATACCAGCTGTTACAGGGTAACTGAGACAGGCCTTGGGAACTGGTATATTCCCAAGCCATTTGAGACACAAGAACATGCCTAGGTGTGTTAAGAAAACCAAAACACTCCATTTTGTTTGGTAGAACCAAGTATTTTCAGTTGTAAATATGTTGCTTTGCCCAACAAGGTAAAAGTCATGCTACTCTGTCTATTGGAATAGTTGATAGAGCCAAATCCCAGACAGGAGACTGTTTCCCCAGGGACGCATATAGTTTATTCTGACTCTAAAATCAATCCACATTCACTGGGGAAAACTTTTAAGTTTTTGTATAAAAATATATACAGCTCAAAATTAAAAACAAATCTTAGTCTCACCCTCCAGGGATAACCACTGTTAATATTTTGATTTATTCATTCAGTTTTTAAAAATGTATATACTGGGAGGGTGGAAGGAATAGGAGAGATTTTAAAAAACTACCTATTGGGTACTATGTGTATGACTTGAGTTTCAGGTACACTAAAATCTCAGACCTCACCACTCTATAACTCATCCATGGAACCAAAAACCACTTATACCCTTAAAGTTTTGAAATAAAAAAATTAAAATGAAAATTAAACAATGAGGACACACACCTGAATATATTATAAGAAGTAAAGAACACTGTGAATTCAACTACTTTGCATCTGTTTACTTATTTATCGATTTGGAGATGGAGGCTCCCTCTGCGGCCCAGGCTGAAGTGCAGTGGCACGATCACTGCAACCACCACCTCCCAGGTTCAAGCCATTCTCCTGCCTCAGCCGCCCAAATAGCCGGATTACAGGCCTATGCCACCATGCCTGGCTAATTTTTGTATTTTTAGTACAGATGGGGTTTCACCGTGTTGGCTAAGCTGATCTCAAAACCCTGACGGCATGTGATCCGCCCACCTCGTCTTCCCAAAGTGCTGAGTTTGCAGGCGTTAGCCACCTCACCTGGCCTACTTTGCTTTTATTTATTATTATTACTTTTTTGAGACAGAGTCTCATTCTGTCACCTAGGCTGGAGTGCAGTGGCATAATCACAGCTCACTGCAGCCTCTGCCTTCCAGGCTCAAGCCATCCTCCCACTTCAGTCTCCTCCGGAGCTGGGACCACAGGTGTGTACCGCTACACCTGCTTTTCTTTTTTTGTACTTTTAGCAGAGATAGGGTTTTGCCGTATTACCCATTCTGGCCTTGAACTCATGAGTTCAAAATGATCTACCTGCCTTGGTCTTCCAAAGTGCTGGTACTGTAGGCATGAGCCACTGTGCCTGGCCTACTTTGCTTTTATTTAAAACACGCACATTTTTATTGCAGACATCTAGAGTATGTAAGATGACAAATTATATATTATCTTCCTTCCTTATATTCATCTCATCAATATTTTCCTGCCGAGATAACCTCTGTTAACAATTAGCATCTATCTTTCCTGGTTTTTCTATGCATATGCAAATATATCTTCATTTTTACAAAAATAGCAAACATATTGTTATGCATCATATGTTTTACATAGTATATTTTGGATAACTTCCTACATGGGATAACTCTATCTCTTTTAAATTTACACTGTAATGTCACTGAATAAATGTAGCAAAAGATTCTTAACCAATCTCCAGTGACGGCTTGTTGGATTCTGTTTTTTCTCCTACAATCACTTTCACAAAGAATGTTTCTGAACACACATATTTCTTTCTCTTTCTTTTCTTTCTGTTATACTTTAAGTTCTGGGGTACATGTGCAGAACGTGCAGGTTTGTTACATACACGCCTTGGTGGTTTGCTGCCTCCGTCCTTCCATCCTCTACATCCAGTATTTCTCCTAATATTATCCTTCCCCAATCCCCGCACCCTCTGCCATTCCTCCCCTAGCCCCCTCACCCCTCTGACGGACCCCAGTGTGTGATGTTCCCCTCCCTGTGTCCATGTGTTCTCACTGTTCAACACCCACTTATGAGTGAGAACATGCGGGAACACACATAGTTTAATATTTGAGCAAGTTTTACTGTCACACAGATTTGAGAAGTAAAAATACTGGGTCAAAAAAATGTACCATCTACATTTTGTAAGATACTATCTGCCCTCCAAATATTTTCTGATTAGTTCTTAAAATGAATTTATTTGGATCAAACTTGTTGAAAATTAGACTTTTAGTATTCACTTACGTAAATACCATTCTTATTTTGATTTGCTTGCAGTATAAGGTCAAAATGATATCCCATATTGACTTTAAAAAAATTGTGGGTGGTGTGTATATTGATGGGGTACATGAGATGTTTTGATCCAGGCATGCAATGTTTAATAATCACATCATGGAAAATGGAGTTCCCATCCCCACTAGCATTTATCCTTTGTATTATAAATAATCCAATTATACGCTTCTAGTTATTTTGGAATGCACAATTAAATTATTTTGACCATAGTCTCCCTGTTGTGCTATCAAATACTAGGTATTATTAATTCTCTCTGGGGGTTTTTTGTAGCTGTTAACTATCCCCACTTCTCCCCGCTACCCTTCCTAGCCACTGGTAACTGTTTCTTTACTCTCTACCAGATTTTTAGTTTTGGGTTGAATCTTTCCTTATTGTCCGTGTAAAATCTTTCTCCCATTAAACGGAGCTGAACTGTCTTTGATGTCTTAATAAGTAGGTACCCAAGGCCTCCAATAAAAAAAAGTAATATACCTTGGTGACTCTGAAGTCAGACAGATTACATTTAAATCCTACCTCTTTTAATCATTAGCTGTGTGTTCTTGGGGAAATGACATGACCTCTAAGCTTCAGTTTTCTTCTCTGTAAAAATGGAAATGACAACACTCATTGCTACCTTGTAGGGAGGTTTGGAAAATTAAAACTCGCTCTACAGTGCCTGGTACATTGTAGACACTTGTTGGATGGTTTCCTTCCAAGGGTGCAATGCATATGGCTCAAACAAGAATGAAACCTATTACTGAATATGATCCAAAATAAGATGCCACAAGATAGACGTCAGACCAAAACAATCCCAGTTTCCACATCAGGCAGGCAATGGCCATTGGATAACTCCAGAACACTTTAAAATCATCCTTATCATTCAGCTTCCCTAATAATAACCAATAAAAACAAAGTAGAAAGTGAGATTCCTAGATTCCCCTTCAACTAGATTTATCTTGGGACTAATGGAGACCTTTCCACCAGGTGTTGGTTGACAGTTATAAGCCTCGCACCTCTAGGATGAAACAGACAAGGATCATTTCGCAAAGATTAAGGCAGCAAAGAAATGCTGTCACTCTCAGCTAGGTGAAGTCTATGTTATTCTGTTGTAACCAGAGCATTGAGCATTTGTGCAACAATTCTTCCTCTTACGGGTACACCAGAGCTCAAGTTTGTCATGAAAAGGTAATGGCAAGAAATTCTACAAAAGAATGAGTGACAGTAATCGGAAGGAATTTGAGTAGAAGGGTTATGAAAAAGTAGCTTTTGATTATCAATTCTCTTTTCATAATATAAACGATCACTGGTAACACATTTAATTTGACAGTAGTCCAAGGCCTTAAAAATATTCTTATGAACCAGTTATAAACTGTAATAATCAATTTCTCGGCGATTATACTGATTAAGGAAATTATTCATCTACTTTATTTTTCATCTCAGATATTTTTCAAATGTCACTTGAGTCTCTTAAGCTTAAAAAACCTTGCTATTACCAGTGAGCACGATAAACGTAAAACCGATGACACCAATATTATGAATAGTACCTCTTAGGACAAAAATCTGATTTGTTTGAAGGCAGATGACATTATAAAGGATAGTCAAGATGTCACTAGAGGGACTTGGTATGCAGCTTGATTTACTCAGCATCTTTGTCACTTTATAGATTGAGATATGATTGATGGTAACATTAATATAGAAAGTATGTTAATATTAGAACAGGCTTTAAGATCCCCTACTAGAAAATTTTCCCCCTCCTCAAATTGATAAAATTTGGATTAAAATGCCCTAAGGATGCAATGATTCTTAGTCTTGCTAGCTCCTTGATATAATCTTTTTTTTCCTAGAAAATTAAATGAGTATTATTGAGGTACACTTTATATACAATAAAATACACCTAATTTAAGGATACATTTCAACAGGTTTTGACAAATGTGCACGCCCATGTAAGCATTACCATCATCAAGGTATATTTCATCACCCCAAAATTTCTCTTTTGGCCTTTCCCAGGCATCATCCCCTACCCCTCAGCCCTAGGCAACTGCTAACCTATTTTATGTCACTATCAATTGGGTTGGATTTCTGTTTTCTGAAGTTTTATAGCAATCAATCTTACAGAGCGTAGAATTTTGTGCCTGCTTCCTTTACTCAGCATAATGCTTCTGAGATTCACCCACGTTTCCTGTATCAGCCGTTCGTTCTTTTTCTTTTTTGGCTTGTTAGAATACAGCATAAAGTGAGTAGACATTCAATTGATGATGGCCATGTGGTTAGTTTCCAGTTTGGGGCCATTAGCAACGAAGCTGCTTTATTCATAAATAAATCTTTGTTGTGGCCATGTTTACTTCTCTTGGGTAAACATTTAGGAATGGTATGGTAGGGCAGCAGTCCCCAACCTTTTCCGCACCAGGGACTGATTTTGTGGAAGGCACTTTTTCCACAGACTGTGGGTCGTCGGGGGATAGTTCTGGGATGAAACTGTTCGACCTCAGACCATCAGGCATTAGATTCTCGCAAGAAGCACAACCTAGATCCCAGGCATGCGCAGTTCACAATAGGTTTCCCCTCCTATAAGAACCTAATGCCCCTACTGATCTGTCAGAGGGTGAAGCTCAGGCAATAATACTGGCTCCCAACTCGCCTCCTGCTGTGCAGCCTGCTTCGTCACAGGCCAGGTACAAGTACCAGCCCGCAGCCTGAGAGTTGGGGGGCCCTGTTGTATAGCTCTTGGTAATGATACAATTTTATAAGAAAGGATCAAATGTTTTCAAGAGGGGTTGAGCAATTGTATATCCTCACCAGCAGTGTACAAGACTTCAAGTTGTTCCATGTACTTGCCAACGCTTGGTGTACTTGCCAACGCTTGGTGTACTTGCCAACTTTTGGCCATTCTAGTGGGCCTGAAGGGGGATGTAGTCGTGGGTCATGACCAGTGATGTTAAGCTTCTTTGCAGGTGCTCAGGCATGTGGATATTGATTCTTACCATTGCTCATTTAAAAAAATCAGGTTATCTTATTATTGAATTGCGAAAGTTCTTTTTATTTTCTAGATGTAGTCCTTTGTCAGATACATGTATTGCAGGCTGCGTGTGATGGTTCACACTTGTAATCCCAGCACTTTGGGAGGCAGAGGCTGGTAGATCACTTGAGGTCAGGAGTTCAAGACCAACCTGGCCAACATGGTGAAACTCGGTCTCTACTAAAAAATACAAAAAAATTAACCGGATGTGGTGGTGGGCGCCTGTAATCCCAGCTACTCAGGAGGCTGAGGNAAAAAAAAAAAAAAAAAAAAAAAAAAAAAAAAAAAAAAAAAAAAAAAAAAAAAAAAAAAAAAAAAAAAAAAAAAAAAAAAAAAAAAAAAAAAAAAAAAGAGCTGGGATCGATGGCGCACACCTGTACTCCCAGCTGTTGAAGAGGCTGAGGCAGAAGAATTGCTTGAACCTGGGAGGCAGAGGTTGCAGTGAGCCAAGATTGCGCCACTGCACTCCAGACTGGGCAACAGAATGAGACTCTGTCTCAAAAAAAAAATATATATATATATGTATATATCATATACATATATATATATATGATTCTCCAATCTGTGGCTTGCCCTTTCATTTTCTTAACATTGTCATTTGAAGATGAGAAGTTGTGAATTTTGATGAAAAGGGATGCTTCTCCATATCTACTTCTTTATCTCCTCCACAGCCTTGAACTTGGAACTGAGCTTTTTTGAACACAAAAGTAGAGCCTTAGTGAATCTTTATTGACAAATTCACAAAGGCAAAAACATTCACCCTGAATTGAGAATTCTATTTTAAATATCGGCGTTCTCGCTTCAAGTAAATTATGCACATTTTTTAAAAGCAGTCCCATGAGGTCAAAAAATATCACTGCTCCCATTTCAGAGAAAAATAACCTGAGGTGTGAAAACCTGAAGCCCATGACCCGAGGTGATGAAAAGTGACTCAGGCAGATCAGGGGATGTGGTGCTACTAATCAGTCACAGCGAAGGGTCGCAGCCGAGCCTGCTGGGGGCTGGCGCTGGTGCCCAAACCCACTGAGCTAAATAATTATAGCAAGGCTGGGGCCTGGAGGGATTCGCCCAGATCTGCTGCTGTTGACTCTTCTCGCTTTATTTTGTTTCTCTTTTTCCACCCTCCTTCCCTCTCTTCTTTTCTTCTTCATTCTTTTTTGTCTGCCTCTGGCTCCAAATGAACTCCACTCAGCTGTGCTCACTTCTGCACTTCTTTGTCTCTCCCTCTTTCTTCCTTCTCTCCTCTCCCTCCCTTTTCTTTCCCTCTGTGTGTCTCTCTTCCCCCCACTCCACCCCGCTCTCTCTCCTTCCCCCTTTCTCTCTCCCTCCCTCCTATGCCCCACTTCCCTCTCTCTGCCTCCCACCCCACCCCTCTCCATTTCTCTCTCTCCCTCCCTCCCTCTCTCTC
This sequence comes from Cebus imitator, assembly GCF_001604975.1. Classification (NCBI taxonomy): domain Eukaryota; kingdom Metazoa; phylum Chordata; class Mammalia; order Primates; family Cebidae; genus Cebus; species Cebus imitator. The sequence continues at coordinate 3,662,279 of NW_016107376.1, forward strand.
TCTCTGCCTATCTTGAATGAGGAACTCTCCTTTCATAACTGATCAAAGCCCGATCTCCATGTTGTACGGTAATATATATGTGTGATTACATCTACATCATCTTCTAAGGCTGTCAGGACCCAAAGCAAAGGTCAGAGTCCCTTTTAGGGGCAGATACCAGCCTGGGTGAAAATGCTGACTGCTGAGCAGCATCCATTGGGACTGAAGAACACAACTCATTTCAGCGGAAACCCCAATATGTTCTGGATTGCTGTTCTCTCAAGTTTCCTAGAAATGATCATCTTCTTAAGACTACACACACACACACACACACAAAACCAGCAGTCACCTCTCTAGACTTTAAACATAGTGACCTTCTCATGACAGGACCTCGTCACATTTCCCTGCTTCAAGCTTGAAGTCCTAGTCCTCAAAGCAGCCTACAAGGTCCTGTCTACTTAGGATCTCTCTCTGTCCTCTCCTCCTGTCCCGTCCTGAACACTCCCTCATGTTCCACTGCTGCATTGTTTCCTGTGATGTTTGCTTGCTTGTTTGTTTCGCACCAAGCCCCTCCCACTTCAGGCTATTCCCATGAGAACTCCCAGTTCCAAAAATGCTGTTCCTTCTGTTCAATTGACTTCCTGTCCCTCACCACCCTCATAGTGACAAATAACTATGTTTGTTTACTAAAAATGTAGTATGCTTCAAATCATCAAACTCAAGTAATAGAGTTCTAAATAGAATCTGAAAAAAATCAGCCCACCACTAATTTCTATCGTTCACATTTAACATTATGTCAAACCTTGTTTATATACACACAAATATATATATTTATACACGTTTAACATATGTAGTACACATAAAATATACACAAAAATATATAAACACATAAAATACATTTAATATACACATATGTATATACATTTAAATGTCTGTAACACATATAAAATGTGTACATATGTATATTTTATATATGCTCATGTGATATATATACACACAGATATATACACGTAAAAAATACTTCATCCTGGGCGCAGTAGCTTATGCCTGTAAATTCCAACAATTTGGGAGGCTGCGGCGGGTAGATTGCTTCAGCCCAGGAGTTTGAGACCAGACTGAGCAACTTAGTGAGTCTTTGTCTCTACCAAAACAACATTTTGTTTTAATTAGCCTGGCAGGATGGTGCACCCCTGTAGTCCCTGCACCACTGCACTTCCGCCTCGGCAACAGAGACCTTGTCTCAAAAAAAAGACCAGGTGCGGTGGCTCACGCCGCGTCTCAAAAAAAAGTTCAATTGTATTGTCTACTGATAAATTTTTCAGAATGGAACCATCTGAAATTACCAGTGGTTGTTTTCTTTCTTTTAACAAAGGAGGTTAAAAACAAAAATCCCAATCCATGTCATACTTTGGAATTAAGAAACAACAAACCCTCATAAGAGAAAGCCAGGAACTGTGCATATTCTCTAAGGAGGTGCTTGCATTTTCATAAACAGCTAAAGGGCAGGAGCAAGAATGACGGCTGTGTGGCAAATAAGCCCTGTTCTTAATACTTCCCCCAAGTGTTCCTCTTCTGCCTGGCTGCCACCCCCCACCTCTCCAGGCATTTTGTCAACATCTAGTGCCTCTTCCCTCACATGTAAGAAACAAGCAGCTAGGTGTGGGGGTTCATGCCTCTAAACCCAGCACTTTGGGAGGCTGAGGTGGGTGGATCACCTGAGGTCAGGAGTTTTAGACCAGCCTGGCCAACATGGTGAAATCTCATCTTTGCAAAAAATACAAAAATTAGCCGGATGTGGTTGGAACACGCCTGTAATCCCAGCTACTCAGGAAGCTGAGGCAGAAGAATCGCTCAAACCCAGGAGGCAGAGGTTGCCTTGAACTGAGATCACACCACCGCACTCCAGCCTGGGCAACAAGAGCAAAACTCCATCTCGGAAAAAAAAAAAAAAAAAAAAAAGGAAAATCCCCCTGAAGTTAATAAAAACATGGACTAGTAAGTAGACTTATTCTGTTTTATAACAGCTTCATGGAGCTGTACTTGAACAATAAACTGCACAAACTCCAAGCACTGAAGGTGGTAATTTCTGTGTTTGTACCATCTCCATACTCGGGACAGTGAACAAATCCTTCACGGTCCAAAGTTTCCACTTGCACTTTTGCGGATTCCTTTCCTTTACCCTTCCCTGCCCCCTTTCCCCAAACAGATTTGCTTTCTATATCTATAAACTCTCAGTTACTCTGAATTTTTTTTTTAGCATTTTCTATAAATAGAATCATATAATACACATTCACTTTCTCTGGCTTATTTCACTCACATAATTATTTTGAGGGTCATCTGTGCTGTTCCATGCATCAGTAATTTATCCCTTTTAATTACCATATAATATTTCATAGCATATATACCACAATTTGTTTATTGCTACTTGATGGACATTTGAGTGCTTTCCAACTAGGGGCTATTGCAATGATAAATTGGACTCCCTCAAAAATTTAAAGTATCTGCTCTTCAAAGTACATTGTTGAAATAATGAAAAGACAATCCACAGACCAGAATAAAATATTTTCAAAAAGCTTATCTGATAATGGGTATTCAAGATACATAAAGACATCTCAAAACTCAGTAAGTAAACAACCATTATAATTTTAACAGATTCTGTTGACTCCTTGATAGAAAAGTTTAGAAAACTGCATCCATGCCTTCTCCTATAATTTTTCCTTCCTCAGTCTACTTTTGCAGTTTTATTACTATTTCTATGTTGTCAAAGTTTGTAACATTTTCATTTATAGCCCTTACCAGAATTGCCATTGTGTTTACCCTTAGACCTTTATCTAAACAGATTCAGTGCTCACAGCTAGTTCTTCTACCATATCATCTTAATTACTAAATTTATTTTATTTATATATTTATTTAGTGACAGGGTCTCACTATGTTGCCCAGGCCAGTCTTGAACTCCTGGGCTCAAGTGGTCCTCCCACCTCAGCCTCCGCAAGTGCCGTGACTATAGGCATGAGCCACCACACCCAGCCTAATGACCAAACGTAGACTAAATTCAGTAATTTAACTAAAACTTCCAATTTGTATTTATTCATGACCTGCTGGATCTTATCAACAAGCAACTTTGTCCAGAGGGCTCACAGCACTCTGTTCCTTAAGTCCTTGAATGCTTAACATAGCTTTCTGTTGCTCTCACTTCTGATGTGTGGTTGTGTTTATGTACCTTCTGTCAAATCTCAGATTAAAAAGTAGTGATTTTTAATCCTTTTCCTGTTTGACCTGAGAATACTCACTGGCAGAGCTTGTGACAGCAGCATTTACCCCAGGATAACTTTACCACAAAGTAGTTCACTTTTATTATTATTATTGCATTGCTCTGCTGTATTGACTTTGGAAACAAAACACATTATTCTATTTAGAGAATTCTGGTTTTAGTAGTGATGTTTCCATTTACAAAATATAGTAATTCTCAATTGCTGAAAGTGTCAGATTCTAGAAAACATAGCATTCCTATGCATGATGTTAATATCATTCTCAAACAGTTGTTGGCCAAAAATTCATTTCATGAATCTGATTTTTCCAAAACAGACAATTCTGATGACTCAGATGATTCTGATGTTAGTTTTGTTTACAAGTAACTCCAAGAACAATTTTTGTTTTGTTTTTCTTTTGAAACAGTCTCTCTCGGTTGCCCAGGCTGAAATGGAGTGACACAATCTCAGCTCACTGTAACCTCTACCTCCCGGGTTCAAGTGATTCTCCTGCCTCAGCCTCCCAAGTAGCTGGGACTACAGGCACCTGCCACCCTACCTGGCCAGTTTTTGTAATTTTAGTAGAGGCGAGGTTTCACCATGTTGCCCAGGCTGGTCTCAAATTCCTGACCTCAAATGATCCACCTTGGAGCAGCTTGGCCTCCCAAAGTGCTGGGATTACAGGTGTCAGCCACCATGCCTGACCCTGTTATTTTTATATTTCATTTTCATATTGAAAATCAGTCAGATTTGCTTCGACCTCAAAAGGCATGATGTAAAATTAAATGAGGGCTAGCAGCAGGCTGTACTTTTCCTAAATGGGAAAAGGGTAAGTAAGGTGGGATTAGTCCATTCTCAAACTGCTATCAAGAAATGCCTGAGGACCTGTAATCCCAGCACTTTGGGAGGCTAGGGCAGGTGGATCACTTGAGCTCAGGAATTCAAGAGCAGCCTGGGCAACATGGCAAAACCTCATCTCTACTAAAAAATACCAGAAAATAACTAGGTGTGGTGGTGCCTACCTGTGATCCTAGCTACTCCGGAGAATAAGGTGGGAGGATCACTTGAGCCTGAAAGGCAGTGGTTGAAGAGAGCCAACATTGTGCCATTCTACTCCAGGCTGGGTGATAAAATGAGACCCCGTGTCAATTTAAAGAGAGAAAAGAAAAGGAAAAAGAAATGCCTGAGACTGGGAAATGTATTAAAAAATAGGTTTCATCGGCTCACAGTTCTGCAAGCTGTATAGGAAGCATGATACTTACATCTGCTTGGCTTCTGGAGAGGCCTCAGGAAACCTACAGTCAGGGTGGAGGACAAGGGCAGAATGGGCACTTCACACGGCCAGAGCAGGAGCAGGGGGGAATGCAGGGGGAGGTGCCACACACTTTTAACAACCAGGTCTCATCAGAGCTCACCCTTGTGAGGATAGCACCAAGGGGGATGCTGTAAAACCATGAGAAACCTCCCCCATGATCCAACCATCTCCCACCAGACCCCAGTTTCCACACTGGGGATTATAATTCAACATGAGATTTGGGTTGGGACACAAGATCCAAGCGTATCAGAGGCCTTCCATGAGTTTAGGATTTGGCTTATCAGCCTGTACTTTACTTTCAACTTACCTAGGACTGTAACTCAGCAATGATTTACGTGAATTTTTTTGTTTAATGGCCTTTCTAGACAATGTAAATTTTAAGGGCAGAAATTTTATCTTTTTACCACTCTCAGAAGAGTTTATGTTTGAAGTAGGTGCGAAATACATTGGCTTCTGTCTTTGATATCTACTGATTGAGGACGTGGAGATACTTTAAGCCAAAAGGGCAACAAAAAATCTCTACCTTCATGGAGCTTATATTCTGGTAGGGCATGGCAGAAAATGAACCCATAAACAAATATATGTACAGTGCTTTGGAGAAATAATAAATGTAATTTCTATATATATAGTGTGTAGAGTGTTTCAGAGAAAACTAAAGAAAGCTGTAGGGATAATGGTGATGTGATGAGATGCAGACTGTTTAAATATGGTGGCCAAGGAAAGCCTTTACCTGCAAAACGACATTTAAGAAAATAGCTAATGCAGGCAGCATTCACTCAGGACAAGGACAAAGATGGTAAGGAATGAAGACAAAGTATTATTAATCTAAACATGAGGAGGAAGAAAGCAAACTTAGAGTGGATATCTAATCTCTTATTACAGGAGTCTACCTTCAACTGGGAATTTGTACTGAGCTAAGTAGCAGAAATATAATTTGGATTTTCTGATTCACTTCTTTCCCTCGGGCATCCCTGTTACTGATCAAGAAAGGAATGGATGTTGGAAAGCACTCTCAGCTGTCTGTGGGATTGCTAGATCTCAGTCACAAAATAGCAATGAAAAGCAACCACCTCTCTAAAGCTAGGAATTTTAAGAAAATAACTCCCAAAAGGTTAGGAGCTTCTGTTTTCTGTTCATTTCACAAGACGGAGGATAGAGAGGATTTATTCTTTCCATAAATTCCTGGTGAGCATCTTTCGTGTACCATAAACTGTAAAACGTCTAGTGGATACAGCTGTGTGCAAAGCAGTTAAGGTTCTGTCCTCCCCACATCAAGCTTCCAGCTTAGTGATTAATGCTAGGGGGTTACACATTAGATTTACACCACAGAAATAGGCAAACCCTCTAAATCAGAGCTTGATTTATCATTTGTTGATTTTTCAGGCTTAAAGTGATGAAGAAAATGTTAATCCTGCCAATTAAACTCAAAAATGTATTGTGCATGTAGCTGCTACATTGCATCCAGCACAGAAAAATGAGGCAGTATTCAAGAATTATTACCTGAGAAGATAAAAAACAACACCAAAGGGGAAAAAATGGCACATAGGAGGCAGGTCTAATCTGCAGCTCCCATTTTGACAGACAGAGCAGCATGTGGAGACCTACATCATGAACTTCTGATCCAAGGACTACCGCAGGAACATACCAGGAAAGCCAAGGGAATCCACAGACCCTTTCAAGGAGGTGGCTAGCTGCTATAGGCTCCATGGGACAACTGAGGAACTATGAGTCTGCTTCCTTTCTGAGCTGGGAGGCTTATAGTCTGGGGCAAGTTCTCAGCCCTGCTCACTGGCTACCTGGAAATAAACCTGGTGCTGTTGGTGTTGTGGGGGGCGTGGTTGTATATAGAGTAGACTGGTCTTTTGGATGCAGGCTGTGTGAGAGCTGGGTGCAGTCTGAGTCTGCCCACTTTCCCTCACTTCCCCGGTGACCTGTGTGATGCCGCAGAGACAGCCATAATCCCCCTGGGAACATAATTCCATTGGCCTGAGAACCGCATCCGCATCCCCATCCCCATCCCCCACAGCAGCCACAGCTAGCCCCACTCAAGCAGAGTCTGAACTCAGACAGGCCTATCCCTGCCCCCACCTGATGGTCTTTCTCTACCTGTCCTGGTAGCCAAAGACAAAGGACATAATTTTAGGGGAGCTCTAGGGCCCCACCTACCACCTGACCCTCCCTATACTACTGCAACTGATGTCCTCTTGAAAGTGCCAACTCCTGGCTGGAGGCCAACCATCACAAAAGCTGAACACTTACTACAACCAAGGACCCTCACAGAATCCATTTCACTCCCCTGCTACCTCTACCAGAGTAGGGACTGGAATCCAGGCCTTAGAGACCTGAAGACAGATCACATCACAGGACTCTTTGCAGACACTCCCCAGTACCAGTTCAGAGCCTGGTAGCTCTGCTGGGTGGCCAGATCCAAAAGAGAATTAACAGTCACTGAAGTTTGGCTCTCAGGAAGCCCCATCCACAAGGGAAAGGGGAGAGCACCACATCAAGAGGGCACCCTGTGGGATAAAAGAATCTGAACAGCAGCCCTTGAGTCCCAGATCTTCCCTCTGATATAGTCTACCCAAATGAGAAGGAACCAGAAAAATAATTCTGGTAATATGACAGAATGAGGTTCCTTAACACCCCCAAAAGATCACACTCGCTCACTAGCAGTGGATCCAAAAAAAGATGAAATCTCTGAACTGCCAGGAAAGGGATTCAGAAGGTCAATTATTAAGCCAAACAAGGAGGCACCAGAGAAAAGTGAAATCCAACTTAAAGAAAAAAAAAATGATACAGAGTATGAATGGGAAATTCTCCAGTGAAATAGATAGCATAAATTTAAAAAAAAATAACTTCTGGAAAGCAAGAACACACTTAGAGAAATGCAAAATGCATTGGAAATTCTCAGCAGTAGAATGGAACAAGTAGAAGAAAGAACTTCAGAGCTCAAAGATGAGACTTTTGAATTAACCCAATCCAACAAATACAAAGAAAAAGGAATTTTAAACAATAAACAAAGCCTCCAGAGGTTTGAAATTACATTAAACAACCAATCCTAAGAATAATTGGTATTCCCTAGGAAGAAGAGAAATCTAAAAGTTTGGAAAACATGTTTGAGAGAATGATCGAGGAAATCTTCCTGGCCTTGCTAGAGACCTAGACATCCAAATAGAAAAAGCTCAAAGAATGCCTAGGAAATTCATTACAAAAAGACCATCACCTAGGAATATGTTCATCAGGTTATCTAAGCTCAAGAGAAAGGAAAGAATCTTAAAAACTGTGAGGCAAACGCATCAGGTAACCTATAAAGGGAAACCTATCAGATTAATAGCAGCTTTCCAGGACAAACCCTCCAAGCTAGAAAGGATTGGGGTCCTATCTTTAGCCTCCTTAAAACAATTATCAGCCAATAATTTTGCATCCAGCCAAACCAGCTTTCATAAATGAAGAAAAGATAGTCTTTTCAGAGGAATGCTGAGAGAATCTGCCACTACCAAGCCAGCACTACAGGAACCGCTAAATGGAGCTCTAAATGTTGAAACAAATCCTTGAAATACACCAAAATAGAATCTCCTTAAAGCATAAATCTCACAGGACCTATTAAAAAAAAACAAAAAACAAAAAAACAAAAAAAAGCAAAACAACAACAACAACAACAGCAACAACAAAAAGAAACATGATATTCAGGCAACAGCTAGCACAATGAATAGAATACCTCACATTTCAATACTGACACTGAGTGTAAATGACCGAAACGCTCCACTTCAAAGATTCAGAATGGCAGAATGGATAGGAACTCAATAACCAAGTATCTTCTGTCTTCAAGAGACTCACCTGACACATAAGGACTCACATAAACTTAAAGTAAGGGGATGGGAAAAGATTATTCCATGCAAATGGATGCCAAAAGCCACCAGGAGTAGCTATTCCTGCATCAGACAAAGCAAACCTTAAAGGAAATGCAGTTTAAAATGACAAAGAGAGACATTATATCATGATAAAAGGACTAGTCCAACAGGAAAACATCACAATCCTAAAGACATATGCACATAACATTGGAGCTCCAAAATTTATAAAACGATTAAATCTAATAGTAATGACATAGGTGGCAACACAATCATAGTGGGGGACTTTAATACTCCACTGACAGCACTAGACAGTCATCAAGGCAGAAAGCCAATAAATAGACAATAGACTTAAAGTATACCCTACAACAAATGGACTAAACATATTTACAGAGTATTTTACCCATAAACTGCAGAATCTACATTCTATTCATCAGCATATGAAATATTCTCCAAGACAGACCATATGGTAGGCCACAAAACAAGTCTCAACAAATTTTTAAAAATTGAAATTGTATCAAGTACTTTCTCAGACCACAGTGGAATAAAATTGGAAATCAACTCCAAGACGAACCCTTAAAACCATGCAAATACATGGAAATTAAATAACCTGCTCCTGAACGATTGTTGGGTCAACAATGAAATCAATACAGAAATTAAAAACTTCTTTGAACTGCATAGTAATGACAACCTATATAAACTTCTGGGATATAGCAAAAGCAGTGCTAAAAGTAAAGTTCATAGCATTAAATGACTACATCAAAAGGTCTGAAAGAACACAAATAAACAATCTAAGCTGACACCTCAAAGAACTAGAGAAACAAAAACTGAAACCCAGCAAAAGCTATGCTATAAGGCCATAGTCACCAAAACAGCATGGTACTGGTATAAAAATAGGCATCTAGACCAATGGAACAGAATAGAGAATGCAGATATAAAGCAAAATACTTACAGTCAACTGATCTTCAACAAAGCAAGCCAAAACAAAGTGGGAAAAGGAGACCCTATTCAACAAATGGTGCTGGGATAACTGGCAAGCTATGTGTAGAATAAAACTGGATCCTCATCTCTCACCCTTTACAAGAATCAACTTGAGATAAATCAAAGACTAAAATCTAAGACTGAAACCATAAAATTCTAGAAGATAACGTTGGAGAAACCCTTCTAGACATTGGCTTTGGCAAATACTTCATGACCAAGAACCCAAAAACAAATGCAACAAAAACAAAGATAAACAGATGGGACTTAACTGAACTACAAAGCTTCTGCACAGCAAAAGGCAATCAGCAGAATAAACAGAACCCACAGAGTGGGAGAAAAACTTCACAATCTATACATCCAACAAAGGACTACTACCCAGAATCTACAAGGAACTCAAATCAGCAAGAACAAAACAATTCCATCAAAAAGTAGGCTAAGGATATGAATAGACAGTTGTCAAAAGAAGATACACAAATGGCTGACATATCAAAAAATGCTCAACATCACTAATGATCAAGGAAGTGCAAATCAAAACCACAGTGAGATATCACCTCACTCCTGCCATGGCCGTAATCAAAAAATCAAAAAATAATTATAGATTTTGGAGTGGATGTAGTAAAAAGTGAACACTTTTACACTGTTGGTGGAAATGTAAACTAGTACAACCTATGTGGGAAACAGAGTGGCGTTTCCTTAAAGAACTAAAAGTAAATCTACCACTTGATCCGGCGGCCATCCCACTCCAGGGTATCAACCCAGCAGAAAAGAAGTCAATGTACAAAAAAGATACTTGCACATGCATTTTTATAGCAGAACAATTCACTTGCAAAAATATGAAACTAGCCCAAATTCCCATCAGTCAATGAGTGGATAAAGAAAATGTCGTCTGTATGTATATATTTGTGTGTGCATACACACACACACACACACACACACACACACACACACACCCCATAGAATATTACTGAACTATAAAAAGGAGTAAAATCATAGCATTCACAGCAACGTGGATTGACAAATGAGTGAAATTCCAATATACATTTCCTTTGTTGTTTCACTTTCCTTTTTCACTCATGAAGGTGAAGGAACACATCAACATTCATGTCAGAACTATGCTCCTTCGTCATTCACATAGCGTGGCCATGGATACAGTTATTCATCTAAAGGCAGCATTCTGAACAATCAGTTGGCTCACAGTGAGATCCATTGTTGCTTTTTCTGTCCACAGCAACATCATGATGTTGAAATCAAAAGACAGAAGGGCGAATGCTTTGCACTGCCTGCTGGTTTGTAACCAAACATCTACCAAGGCCAAAGGTGAGTAACAGCGGCGGCTAAATATGCAGAAGTGTTAGCAACACTGGATAGACTGACCAGGATAAACTGTAGGAAGTTTGGGGGATGTGGCTGTGTGCAGAGCAGACCGAAGTCTGTCCTCCCCACATCAAGCTTCCAGCTTAGTGATTAATGCTAGAGGGTTACACGCTAACATTTACACCACAGAAATGGGCAAACCCTCCAAATCAGAGCTTGATTTTTAAAATTTTATTATTATTTTTTGAGACAGAATCTCACTCTGTCACCAGGCTGGAGTGCAGTGGTGCGATCCCAACCACTGCGATCTCCACCTCCCAGGTTCAAGCGTTTCTCCTGTCTCAGACTCCTGAATAGCTGGGATTACAGGGTGTGCCACCATGCCAGGCTACTTTTTCTATTTTTAGTAGAGACGGAGTTTCACCGTCTTGGCCAGGCTGGTCTCGAACTCCTGACCTCACCTGATCTGCCTGCCTCAGCCTTCCAAAGTGCTGGGATTACAGGAATGAGCCACTGTGCCGAGCCCAGAACTTGATTATCTGATTTTTCAAGGCTTAAGAGATTAATGGAGAAAATGTTAATCATGCCAATTAAACTAAAAAAATTTGTTCTGAACTTGCATCTGAGAAGGTGCCTCATGAAGAAGCCTCCATCATGCAGGTTTCTTCCTGGCTCCTGATTGTGAGTTCCATTGTGTTGAATTGTTTTCTCCTTCTGTATCTGCCTAAGGCTACAATTGAGCATGGGTGAGGCAACAAGCTAGGTCTAAGGATCAAGTCAGCATTCATAAAACAGTGTTATCTCTGTGAGAAATGAGAGCCCACCTAGGGCACTAATCCACAGCCCAGGCTACTAACTCTTTAATAGAGTTTTATATATATATATATATATATATACACACACACACACACACACACACACACACACACACACACACACACACATTTATTCATGCAGACCATGGAGCTGGGATTACTGGAGACAGGAGTCAGGAAAAAGATGTGATGAGCTTCTCCTCCATTCCTCCTTCCCCACTTCTCTTCCTGAAGGTATCTTTCAGTATTTCAAACCCTGACATTTTGAGAAGGGAGAAGAAAGAATGTTGGGAGAGACAGTTCTGACCTGATAGAAGTCAGAACCATTGGGAAACCCCCAATGATTGTCTCAGCAGCCATCCTCAGCAGAGGGTTGGGGGGACATCCCCTCCTGGATTTTTCCCCTCAGTCTCCTTCAAAGAGGCCCCCAGACATGGGAACCTGGGAAGCAGCCTCCCAGAACCAACCCCTTTGTGTTCATGTTTTTCCTCTTATTTAGTTTTGAGAGATGAGGTCTTGCTCTGTTGCCCATGCTGGAGTGCAGTGGAATGATTATGGCTTATTACAGCCTCAGATTCCTGGCCCAAGTGATTCTCCCACCTCAGTCTCCTAAGAAGTTGGGGCTGCAGGCATGTGCCAACAGGCCCAGACAGACAAGGGTCTCGCTATGTTGCCCAGGCTGGTCTTGAATTCCTGGCCTCAACCAATCCTCCCACCTTGGCCTCCCAAAGCACTAATATTACAAGGCATGAATCTTAAAATACTCTTTGGTTTTCTCTTTTAAAAACTTGCAGCTTGGTTTGGCATTCAACTGAGGAATATCATCTATTTTATCTCAATGCATCAGTTGAAATTTATTTTCTCCAGATGGGGAATCTTAGAACTAAGGGAATCCCCTGATTGCATAAAAAGAACATACCCGTATCTTGAGGGAAACTGATGGATCTTCCAGCCTCTACTTTTTTCTCCCATTCTGAAGCTGTCCCAGATACAGCCCTGGAGATATCACTTGACTTTAGAGACTAGAATCCCAACACCACACTCAACAACGTTCCCACCTATGTAGGAATTCTAATAAACTTAGTAGCAACTTGGACAGTGTCTGTGAGCATTATAAATCAGCAAACTATCATAAGCAGCTTTAGTTGACTTACAGCTCAAAAAAAAAATCAACTTCATCTTCCCTCCAGCATTCATGTTATGCCTTGGTGTCACAAAGATTTCTCATGTCTCAATGCTGAAACATCCATCTTGACTCATGGCAAAATTATACCCACAGGGTTTTACAAAAGACCAAAATTTGTCCTCATTTTCCATCAGACTATCTCCTAGAATGTTTGAGTCCAGTATCTTTGAAATAACATGTTTCATCAACTATATTTATCTACATGTAGCTGTTAGACCCCTTACGGTTTCCCTTGTCTTGCTGATAAAATTCCGTATAAAGGTTTTTTTTTCTCTTTTTTCCCCTCTTGTCTTTCTGATAAAATTTCATATGAAGGTGTTTTCTATGTTACAAATTAAGAGGAAAATATCAAAGTTTTATCAGGAGAAGAGAAACAAGTTGTTCACAGAAGAAAACAAAAAGCCTACATAAACAAACAAACTGCACTTCCAAAGTGGCTATCATACGGTAAGTGATTTGTTAACCTAGGCACAAGTACCCCTTTCCAAGCCGGATCCTGCCATTCTCCTTTGCACTTCTTGTCACTCACAGTTCACCTGTTCTCCAAATATCCATTTTCAATCAGAGTTCCCCAATTATAAACACATTTCTCTCTGCTTGGAATGGCTTTCTTCTTTGTGGCCTGACACCCAGCAATTAATTCAAATGTCTCTTTCTCATATTTAGGCAGAATTAGTTTTCTATTCCTTGTAATTCCCTATAACTACAGTCCTGTGGATCAAATCCAGCCCACCATCTGTTTTTATAAATAAAGTTTTATTGGAATACAGCCACCTCATTCACTTACATACCGTTTGTGGCTGCTTTCTTGCTAGTATGCAGAGTGGTTCCCTCAGGGACTGTTTAGCCCACAAATCCTAAATATTAATTTTCTGGCCCTTAACAGAAGAAAATTGCTAACACCTATTAGTCCATTCTCATATTCCTATAAAGAATTACCTACACTGAATAATTTATAAAGAAAAGAGGTTTAGCAGGGACATGGATGAAACTGGAAACCATCATCCTCAGCAAGCTAACACAGGAACAGAAAACTAAACACTGTATGTTCTCACCTATAAGTGGGAGTTGAACAATGCGAACACATGGACACAGGGAGGGGAGCATCACACACTGGGGCCTATTGAGGGGGAAAGGGTAGGGAGAGCATTAACACAAATACCTAATGCATGCAGGGCTTAAAACCTAGATGACAGGTTGATACGTGCAGTAAACCACCATGGCACATCTATACCTATGTAACAAACCTGCGTGTTCAGCACTTGTATCCCAGAACTTAATATAAAATAATAAAAGAAGTTTAATTGGCTCAGGGTTCTACAGGCTGTATAGGAAGCATGATGCTGGCATCTGCTCAGCTTCTGGGGAGGCTCAGGAAACTTACAATCATGGTGGAAGGCAAAGAGGGAGCAGGCAGGTCACATGACCAGAGCAGGAACAATGGAGGTAGAAGGGAGGTGCCACACGTTTAAACGACCACATCCCAAGAGAACTCGTTCACTATCACAAGGACAGCAGCAGCAGGATGGTGCTAAACCATTCATGAGAAATCCAATCACCTCCCACCAGGCCCCACCTCCAATATTGGGGACTAGGTTTCAACAGGCGATCTGGCCAGGGACACACATCCAAATGTTATTACCTGCCCTAATACATTGCATGTGTACAATAGGACTCGTCATCCTGGATGGAAATTGTTTGCTAACTTACAAGTTCACCTACCCACACAGTGATAGTCCTTCAATGGACAGACCATAAAGAACAAGGTGTCTGAAGTTTTCAAGTTTTAGCTCTGCCGCTTATGAGTTGTGCGGCCTTGAAAAAAACTACGTCATCTGTCTGGGCTACTGGTTTTCTCATTTGCAAAATCGGGATAATAATAACCGCAAAGGTTTGCTGTGAGGATTAAATGAGATATACCAAAAGTGCTTCCAATACTGTCTGGAACAACAGCAAAAAAATGTTAGTGTAAGTAATCCTTTTATCCCACATACCATGGAAGTAGCCCACACTAGTAGAGTGCCTGAAATCTACTGCCTTCTCCATCAAGTTTCTTGCATTTGTTGGCAGAGTGAATGAAAAAAGATATAAATATTCCTGGAAGATTAAAATGGAAAATATCCAAAGTCATAGACTGATTCCATGCACAAAGCAGAAGCCTGACTCAACATACTTAAAGGAGGTACAATAAAGCCAAGACAGAAAAATCTTCATAGAAGGATGTATCAGTCCATTTGCATTGCTATAAAGAAATACCTAGGGCGGGGTAATGTATATATATATATAAAAGAGGTTTATTTGGCTCATGGTTCTTCAAGCTGTGCCAGCATGGTGCCAGCATCTGCTTGGCTTCTGGTGAGGCTTCAGGAAGCTTAGTGGTAGATGAAGGGGGAGCAGATATGTCACATGGCAAGAGGGGGAGCAAGAGAGAAGACAAGCTTTTTTAAAGCACCAGTTATTGTATGAACTAACAGAGTAAAAACTCGCTCATTACCATGAGGGCATCAAGCCATTCATGGAAAATCCACCCCCATGACCCAAACACCTCCCACTAAGCCCACCTCCAACACTGGCAGTCACATTTCAACATGAGCTTTGTAGGGGACACATAACCAAATCGTATCAAAGGAGAAAAACTGGAAAGCTCTGTTAAAGAATAGAAATTCTCCTGGAGTTACATGGCTAGTTCGATGTCAGAGGGAAATTATAGAAATGTAGGAGGAAAGTCGACCCTCTGCCTGCCTCTGCTATTCTGTTGAGTTTCAAAGAAGGAAGACAAGACACCAACGTGATCCTCACCTGCAGCTCATGCTAAGTGGGGCGCCTCCCTAAACCCTTATGTACCATGACTATTGAATTAACCATACACGTGTTACACAAGTATAGATGAAGGGGGAGCAGGCATGTCACATGGCAAGAATGGGAGCAAGAGAGAAGTCAGGCTCTTTTAAAGCACCAATTATTGTGTGAATGAACAGAGTGAGAACTTGCTCATTACCATGAGGGCATCAAGCCATTCATGAAAAATGCACCCCCATGACCCAAAAATGTAAAATATCCAAGTTGTGGGTATTTTACCCACAACTTGGCCCCCAAATAGGACTAGAAACTCCTTCAGCTTGTGCTATACCCAGGCCCTCACATGCTCATCTCTTTCCTAAGCCTGCGGGTTCCTAGGCTCTTAATTCTGCAGCGTCTCTGGGTGTTACCCCAAGCCGCAGCACTGTACCTCTGTCACTGCTAAGGGGAACTATGCCAATTTGCCATGATTAGAAGATCTTTGAAGGTCTTTGGCAGTTTTTATCAAGGCATGAAAAGCAATTATTGCAATTAATGCAATTTACCATGTGTTACTCTTCCAGAAAAGCTATTTCAGGGAAGGTCTGCCATCTGTCCCTGTCAGAGTGACAAGCCTTATCATTTAACACTGTCCAGAGCCCCGGGGTTTGCATGCAAAACCTCAGGGAGTCTCCTCAGAGAAATCCACTCCAGCATGTCCTGATGGGCTTTTCCAGGTCTCAGGTTCATAGACAGTCTTCACCTCCAATATGAGAAAGGCTTTTGTGTCTGGGTAGGAAGAAGGAAGAACACGGTCTCTAAGTGGATATTCAGACATTTGTGTCTGCGGAGGGAGCCCTCAACCGGCAGAGGGAGCTGACTTTTTGCTGTCAACAACCCTTTCCCTTAACACAACACTGATGCTTGAAAATGCAGTCTACCAACGTCGCTTCTGACAACCAGGAAATCTAGAGAAAACACCGTAACTGGCGTATGTTGTTGCAGAAGCCAAGGCAAATAGAAGAGTTCCTGCCAAAGAGATCCAAGCTAAACAGGAAGGAAAGGAGGCAAAAATCACGACTCCTAGTTTCTATCGGGTGAGTTTTCAAACGAGACAGTGGACATCTAAGATCAAAGTCCAACTACCCAAGATCAAGTTAAAAATCTACCTATTTTTATTCTTTTTTCAACAACGCCATCAAACACTTGATTTCTGTCTTCGTCTTTCGTTTTACATAGATGAACTGGGGTTCTTGGGAAACATGAATTGGTATAAACCACTTTAAAAAACACAGTGCCAGCCAAATGGCTGGAAAACTCATACTTTGCGTCTCACCAATCTCCCTCATTCCTCTCAGAGAAATCTGGCTGCAGGGCTGCTAAGCGTATACTGAAAAGAGAAGCAGGGCAGGCTTTCCCCCATGAAAACAAGATTCACAAAGGCACTGAGAAGCAAACCAGCTTTTCTCTTAGTTCACACATTTGGTAAAAGCTGCCATTTTCCAAGTTTGGCACCTTTTTCCTTTCCAATAACCAAGAAGATTTTATGTATAAAATATTTATATATCTATCAAGTACTGTCTCTATGCTTTTTAATGACTAAATGTTTGTATAATTCTTAAAATCCCAGTGCTTTTGGTTTGTGCACTATATATATATATATATATATATATATATATATATTTTTTTTTTTTTTTTTTTTTTTTACTGTGAGCCATGTAGCGCTCAGGTTTGTGAGGAGTTGCTGGAAAATAAATTAGGCTCTTCAAGATGGTATTTGGAACCCTCTGCATTTATCAGGAGACAGGCTGTTCCCTCCTTGACTACCTTTCAATGAGGCCAAAGGACTGGGGCAAGGGCGTTTGTCTGAGGCGAAATGACATCGTGCCCTTCTTCAGTGGGAAGGACAGGGGTGGGGCAGAGAGTTATGCTGATTGTTTCTGAAAACTTTCCATTTCCCTCCAATCGTCAGCCAATGCAAGGCTCTCATTTACTTTTAAGACTTTTCTTTCCTTTTTTTTCCCCCAAAAGATACTTCAGTCCTAAGGGCTCTTATTTACATGGTAAGGGAACTAGAAATGTCAGTTTCGTTGTCAGTTTCTTAAAAAGATGGTTTTATTCACAATGTTTGAACAGCATGTCCACTGTTATATTTTATATTTGCTATCAAGCATCTGTTGACAAGATAGATATTTAAAAATTACTACCAGGGCAAGGTGCAGTGGCTCATGCCTGCAATCCCAGCACCTTGGGAGGCAGAAGCGGGCGGACTGCTTGAGGTCAGGAGGTCGAGACCAACCTGGCCAACATGGTGAAACCCCCTCTCTACTAAAAATAAAAAAAAATTTGCTGGGTATAGTGGCGGGTGCCTGTAATCCCAGCTACTCGGGGGGCTGAGGCGGGCGGTGGAGGTTCCAGTGAGCTAAGATCGCACCACTGTACTCCAGCCTGAGGGACAGAGTGAGGCTGTCTCCAACAACAAGAACAAAAATTACTACCAATATATTACATTTAAGTTCAATATCTGAAGCTTTCAAGTTTTAAATTACTGAATACTTGAAGTTTGCAAACAAGATTGAGTTTTGCACATCCAGTGTGCAAATGAAATGTAACTTGCGAAGTAGACGAAATAAAGTTGATATGAAAATAACCAATAAAGAGACCATTATTGTGGTTCCAGCAACGCTCTGGCTCCCTTTTGTTTTCTTCACACCCTTAGGCCATTACAGACTGATGAGCGTTAAAGAACTCAGGTGATAAGAGATTCAAGTGAACAGAGTATGGAAGCAAGGCACCCCAGATGCGCATGTCATGGTCACAGACAACTCGACCGTTCCTTCTGCAGCGGCGGCCACTGACCGGACCAGTAGCTTGTCAGAGGCCCACAGACTTCCCCGGAGCCACGGGGCACAACCCATGGAGCCCCACAAAGTGCCCTAGACAGCCTGGCCGTAAGCATGTCCAATGACCTGACAAGGCCTTACACAAAAGACTCTTCCCAAAGTCGCTTACTAACAAACTAAGCAACGAAGACGAAATCTCTCCAGAATGGAAGACTACATAAAGGCAGGGTCAGTGAGGACCTACAGGCGAACGAAGAATCCAGGAAACAAGAAGCATTACTTAAGAGAGAACACACCGAGCAGACGATAAAGCCAGCAGAACGCCTGTCTCTGAACACGCCCCTCTTCCTAGTGGTTTTTACTCTAGTCCACACGTGCTTTTATGCTCTGGGCCGCTTTGCTTAAGCTGCCCAAGGGCGGCTGTGATTCTTGTTTCCAGGTAAGCCTAGCACCACAGGTGAGGGCTACGGCAGACGGCTCAATTGACTCCCTGGAACAGAGAGTGTTGTTATTCTTAAATACCCCATAAACAGGCTTTGAAACCTGTCGTATTCATCCATTTTCACACTGCGATGCACATATGACTGGAGGCTGGGTAATTTATAAAGGAAAGAGGTTTAACTGACTCACAGTTCCACACGGCTGGGGAGGCCACAGGACGCTTACAATCACGTGGACGGGGAAGCAAGCACCCTCTTCACGAGGCGGCCGGAGTAATAAAGCAGCCCGGGGAAACTGCCGTTTAGAAAACCATCAAACCCCGTCAGATCTCGTGAGAACTCCTCACTATAATGAGAACAGCATAGGTGAAAGCACCCCCAGGATCCAATCACCTCTATACCTGGGAATTACAATTGGAGATGAGACTTAGGTGGGGACACAAAGCCAAATCATATCACCTGTACAGAATAAAGACGACACCTTTCATTTTCACTTAGTACTCTGTAAACTCAAGTTCTGGTAATAGGGTATTTTTTGCTATATCAGCGCTATACAGATGATTCAACAGTTCTCTGGAGAACACAGTTACCTGCTGCATACCCACCTAGAGAACCAGGTGCCCCTAGAGGCTTTTCTAGTGCGAATGGGAGAAAAAACATGGCATCTATTTGCTTGTAGCTGTTCTTTTTATTTAGGTGATTTCAAAAATAAATTTGGAGGTCAGGTGCAGAGGCTAATGCCCATAATTTCATCACTTGGGAGGATGGCTGGGAGGATTTCTTGAGGCCAGGGTTGAAGACAAGCCTGGTAAACATACCAAGACCTCGTCTCTACTAAAAATTCTTTTTTTATTTTTTTTTGAGACAGAGTTTCCCTCTTGTTGCCCAGGCCAGAGTGCAATGGGGTGATCTTGGCTCACTGCAACCTCCGCCTCCTGGGTTCAAGCAATTCTCCTGCCTCAGCCTCCCAAGTAGCTGGGACTACAGTCATGCACCACCACGCCTGGCTAATTTTTGTACTTTTAATAGAGATGGGGTTTCTCCATGTTGGTTAGGCTGGTCTTCAACATTTAACCTTAGGTGATCTGCCTGCCTCGGCCTCCCAAAGTGCTGAGATTATAGGTGTGAACCACTGCACCCAGCCTAAAAATTCTTCTTAAAAAATTAGCTGGGCATAGTGGCACATACCTGTGGTCCCAGCACTCAGTAGGCTGAGGCACGGGGATCACTTGAGCCCAGGAGGCCAAGGCTGCAGTGAGCTGTGACTGTGCCACTGCACTCCAGCCTGGGTGACAGAGTGAAGCCCTGCCTTGAACTCCTGTCCTCAAGCGATCCTCCCACCTTGGCCCCTCAAAATGCTGGGATTACAGGTGTGAGCCAGTACGCCGGGCCTTCAGCAGGTTTTCCTACAGCAGGTCTTCACAGCTGTCAGGAGTTTACTAGGGCTGCCATAACAAAGTACCACAGACTGGGGGGTTTAAGCAACAAAAATGTGTTGCTCCTTGGTTCTGGAGGTTGGAAACCCCTAATTCAAGATATTGAAAAGCCTGGTTTCTTCCAAGGGCAGTGAGGGAAAGACCTGATCGAGGCCTCTCTGCTGGACTTGTGCACGTCCATCTTCGGGTTTATTCAGTATCTTCCCTGTATATGCCTGTCTGTGTTCCTATTTCTCCCTTTTATAAAGACACCAGTCATGTCAGATTATGGCCCACCCTACCCCAGTGTGATCTCATCTTAACTATATCTGCAGCGACGCTATTTCCAAAAAGGCTCACATATTCTGAGATACTGCAGGTTAGGACTTCAGTATAGGATTTTGGGGGGCGGGGGGTGGGTAATATAATTCAGCCCATAACAACTTTTGTGAACTTGAGTCTTTCAAAATTGTACATCAGACCAAGTCAGTCCCATCCTCCACCTACACTAAGATTCCTTCAATGAAAGCTTCAACCCTAATGTAAATTATAGATGTTATAATAATGTGTCGGCACTGATTCCCCAATTGTAACAAATGTGCCCACCAATGCAAAGGTTAATATGTTTAATAATAGGGGAAACTGAGGCAGAGGACAAGGAGAGAAGATACACGGGAACTCTGTACTCTCTATTTTTAACTGCTCTTAACAATAGTCTATTAAGTTTTTTTTGAAATGGGGTCTCCCTGTGTCACCCAGGCTGGAGTGCAGTGGCACGATCTTGACTCATTGCAACCTCTGCTTCTTGGGTTGAAGCGATTCTCCTGCCTCAGCCTCCTGAGTTGCTGGGATTACAGGTGCACAACACAAAGCCTAGCTAATTTTTGTGATTTTAGTAGAGATGGGGTTTCACCATGTTGGCCAGGCTGGTCTTGAACTCCTGACCTCAGGCAATTCGCCCGCCTTGGTCTCCCAAAGTGCTGTGATTACAAGCATGAACCACCATACCCAGCCCATTTTGTTAAAGGAAAAATCCTACGTAAACGGGAAAAAATGTACCCTTTGGCTACAATGACAGAGCCTCCAGGGACCTGGGGAGTTGCTCCCTTCCCTCTGTGACCCCTCCTCCCTTTCACTTCACTCCAGGCCAGCTGTACTGACCTTCCTTCTGTTTCCAGAGCCTCACAGTCTTGTTTAAAACCAGGTCGGGCGCGGTGGCTCAAGCCTGTAATCCCAGCACTTTGGGAGGCCGAGGCGGGTGGATCACGAGGTCAAGATATCGAGGCCATCCTGGTCAACATGGTGAAACCCCATCTCTACTAAAAATACAAAAAAAAAAAATTAGCTGGGCATGGTGGCGCGTGCCTGTAATCCCAGCTACTCAGGAGGCTGAGGCAGGAGAATTGCCTGAACCCAGGAGGCAGAGGTTGCGGTGAGCCGAGATCGCGCCATTGCACTCCAGCCTGGGTAACAAGAGCAAAACTCCGTCTCAAAAAAAAAAAAAACAAACAAAAAAAAAAAACAACCAAGGGCCTTACACAAAGTTGTTCCCTCTTACTGGAATCTTTTTATCTCCCCAGATTCTCCAGGTCCTGGTTTACCTGTCAGTCTTTGGAGTGGGCAATACCCCAGCTCTCATTTTCCTCACAGAATTTATCATTGCTAGGTTTGATTCCCTCGTCTATTACCCGTTCCTTCCTTCTCTGTCTCTGATTCTTGCTCTCACTGGGCCCCCTCTGTCTCCACCAAGACCTCCTGGTCTAAGCCACCATCGAGCTTGATCCACGGCAACTGCCATCTCACTGGTTATCAATAAGAGATTAATGAGAACAGGTGGAAGTCCTTGAAGATTGGTCCAACAATTTTCTTTTTTCACTGCAATCTGAATTTAATTTAATGCGCAAGGATTTTTTTTCCTCCCTCTTTTCCTCTTGAACAATGTTGCTGTAAACACACACACACAGGCACACACACACACACTCTCTCTCTCTGAACGCCCTTCTTCCCAGAAGGATCTTTGTTTAGCATTTCCGATTGAACATCTTGGAACTGTTAGGGTAACCACCTGACTTGATCTCAGCTGGTAGAGTTGAGAAAGGTGATCCTGAGAACAGCAAGAATTTATGAGGCAATTTAGAAAGAGATGGATTTAAAAACACCAAGTGCTCCTGGTAGATTTGGGAGCACAGGTGTACTATCTTTGATTTGGAAAGAATTGCAAAGAAATGCCGTCCAACACTGTACATGAGCGGATGTGTGGGAACAGCTCCTACATTACTGTGGAGTCAATGCGCTTTAATAGGTGATTTGAGGGGTAGAGGAGGCTGGCGTTTTTATGCTTTGTTTCCAAAGGAAATCACCCTTATTTCTCAAAGCACGATCACAGGGATGAGTGAGCTAATGGTTTTGTTTTGGTTTTTGTTTTATGTTTTTTTTTTTTTTTTTTTTTTTTCAAACAGCAGAAACAAACTCAAACCAGTTTAAGCAAAGAAGTGGCGGTTGACAACAGGGACCCAAGAGCATCAAGTGGAAAGGAAGGGCAGGGACAGACACTGGCCCCAGGAAGCTCCCATGCCCGCTGCCTCTGCCCGACTGTCTAGTCATCTTTCTCTGTGAACTGCCTTCCTTTCTCTGTTTCACAAGGTAGGCATCTGCCGCCCCTCTTCCATTGCCTACATATAAAAATAGAAGTCTTGCAGCCAGAAGAGGATGATGTGACACTCTTGGTCTCAGTTCAAGTTCCTGGAAGAAGCAATCTGCATGGTACAGTGTCCATCTGTGGTCCAGTCTACGGTGGCCAAGATGAGGGCTGTGCAGAGACTCATGGTACAAACACTCCTACCTTCCCTCCGTGCTTTGCACACTGTGGAGGGGAAATAGAAAGACAGAGAAGGGCGCTGTTGGAAGCTCAACTAATATTCCCCAAGGGTCCCACGGAATGGGTATATGTGTCATTCATTCATTAAAGATTTATTGAGCCACTATTACAAGAGGGCAGAATCTCAGGCCTTAGGGACAACCCTCCCCTTTAGAAGCTGGGATGCTAGCTGGTAATCAAAACATGCATGCATGAAATAGTCAGGAAATATGTAAATAGGACCTTATTTAGGAAAATATTCACCGAGTGTCTGCCATTGGCAAGATACTGCAGGGAGTTAGGGAGCACGAGAACTAAGAACTAGCACCCCTTCTCCTTGCCCAAGTTCTAAGTCAATTGAGAAATGAGATAAAGCCAACAGAGACCAAAGCACTACCTCTATGACCAACAAAGGTTAGGTTGGAGGATGTAGTTAATAGCAGCAGATGGATGCGCTTCCTGTTCTAAACCCCAGAATGAGGCAGGGATAAGCAGAGCTGGGCACGTCAGAGAATGATCTTCCAAACTCCATTCACTGAGCACCTCCTACATGCCAGGCACTGCTCTAGATATAAACACACTGCAGTGAACAAAACTATGTTTCTGCCCTTGTGAACTTTATTTCTAGTGCGGGAATATAGAACCCCCCTAAAAAAATCAGTTAGATAGTGATATACACAGCTGTGTTGCTTCACTCAGGCTGCCATAGCAAAGTAGCATGGACTGGGCAACTTAAACAACAGACATTAATTTTCTCAGCTGGGTGCAGTGGCTCACGCCTGTAATCCCAGCGCTTTGGGAGGCCAAGATGGGCGGATCCCTTGAGGCCAGGAGTTCAACACCAGCGTGGCCAACATGGTGAAACCCCATCTCTACTAAAAATACAAAAATTAGCCAGGCGTGGTGGTAGGCGCCTGTAATCCCAGCTACTTGGCGAGGCTGAGGCACAAGAATTACCTGAACCTGGGAGATGGGGGTTGCAGTGAGCCAAGATTGCGCCACTGCACTCTAGCCTGGGTGTGACCCTGTCTCAAAAAAAAAAAAAGGAAAGAAGAAAGGAATGAAGGAAGGAAGGAAAGGAGGGAGGGAGGGAGGAAGAAAGAAGGAAATTTTCTCTCAGTTCTGGAGGCTAGAAGTCTGAGATCAAGGTGTCGGCAGGGTTGGATTCTTCTGAGAAGTTTCGAGCGAAGGGTCTTTTCCAGGGCTCTCTTCCAGGCATGTAGACGGTCTCCTCATGGTGTCTGTACACGTCCTTCCTTCTGTGCATGTGTGTGTTGTAATCGCCTCTTTCTTATATGGACACCAGTCACACCAGATCAGGGCCCACGTGAATGACCTCATTTTAAAGATCACCTCTCTAAAGCCCCTATGATTAACAACGCCTAGGTTGGAGGATGTAGATTTTCGCTGCAGGCAGATGGGCTTCCTTTGCTAAACCCTAGAATGAGGCAGGGATGGGCAGGACCAGGCACATAGAATGGTGTGCCAAATACAGTCTAAAGACCCTCTCTCCTTTCCTTCCAAGATTGGGCTCTAGAAAAATAATAATAAATAAAATAAAAAATGAATAAGTAAAGACCCTATCACCAAATCACCTCCCTTCTGAGTCTGAGATCGAGGTGTCTGCAGGTTGGTGACTTGTAAAGTCCCTGTCCCTGGCTTGTAGATGGCCATCTTCCCCCTGTGTCTTCCTATGGTTTTCTCTCTGCACATGTCTGTGTCCTAATCTCTTCTTAGGAGGGCACCATGTGACCCTATTTGGCCTTATTACCTCTCTAAATATCCTTTCTTCATGTACAGTCACGTTCGGAGCTCACTAGAGCTCAACATACAAATTTGGGGTGAGGAAGTACACTTTAGCCCATAACATCATAAAGAAAATGGAAAGCAGTGTTATAGGATTTTGGCTGATGGAGCACTATTTTACAAAGAATGACCCGGGAAGACATTTCTGAGAAAGTAACATTTGAATCAAAGTTTTCTTTTTGGACGGGTGTAGTGGCTTATGCCTGTAATCCCAACACTTTGAGAGGCTGAGGTAAGGGGATTGCTTGAGACCAGCAGTTCAAGACCAGTCTGGGCAACATAGCAAGACCCTGGCTCTACAAACAATAATGAATGAATGAATGAATGGAAAAATTTTCTTGGGATGAATAAGTGCCTTGAGACCTGGAGCATTCTAGATGAGTAGCATAAACAAGAACCTAGGCCTTGACATGTGTGAGAAATATCTGTGGAAAGTAAGGAAATAGATCTGGGGGTCATAGAAGAGTTCTGTTTTTTTTTTTTTTTTTTCTGTAGCAATAGAAATTAACATCATATGCAGGGTCACATTCTAAAGTCATAGCAATAGAAATTACAGTCGTAAGTCAAAGACTAAAGAAAGGCATCGTTAGGTGATAAAGTACAACTAGTGAAAAGTTAGAGATCTGGGATTTATCTTAAGGCAACTGGGTTGAGAGAGTTTTTTGAAGGTTCAGGGAAAAGGGAGGAATCATGAACACGGTTTCATGGGAAGAAGAATCTCAACTCTGTACATAGAATGAATGAGAATTGGGATACATTGAAAGGCCAGATGACCATACAGATGACCAAGCTATTCTGAGCCCCCATGTACGTGGTCATAAAGGCTTTAGATAGCAACTGAAGTGAGAAAAATACAAAACTGGAGATAATTTCAAAGGA
Organism: Cebus imitator; assembly: GCF_001604975.1. Classification (NCBI taxonomy): domain Eukaryota; kingdom Metazoa; phylum Chordata; class Mammalia; order Primates; family Cebidae; genus Cebus; species Cebus imitator. The sequence continues at coordinate 3,687,983 of NW_016107376.1, forward strand.
AGAATAGACTGAGTCAAAACTGGCATTGAAATCTCTTGGTTACATGAACTAAGTCACACTCATTAAACTCCCTGGAAATGGTAACATAGAAAAGAGCTATGCCGTATCTGCAGCTCATCTGACACCACAATTAAAATGCAAGAGGCGCAGCCAAACTCAGATTGGAAAATGCTGAACAGGTCTCTGGTCTCAAGAGATTGCAAGTTCCCGGCCATGCTGTGATTGGAATTTTCATCATTCCTTTATCTGTCAGGCATATTCACACCTAAACCACTTGTTATTGGCTAAATTGTGTCTCTCCCAAATGTGTACCTTGAAGGCCTAATCCCCAGTACCTGAAAATGTGACTGTATTTGGGGATAGTTTCTTTAGCGAGGTAACTCAAGTAAAAGGAAGTCATATGGGCACTTTTCTAAGAAGAGATCAGGACACAGACATGCACAGATGGAAAGGCACGTGAAGGAAGACACGGGGAGAAGACGGACATGTACAAGCCCCAGAGACAGGCCTTACAATAAACCAACCTGCTGACACCTTAGTCTCAGGCTTACAGTCGCCAGAACCGCGAGAAAATTAATTTCTGGAGTTAAGCCACCCAGTCTGTGATACTTTGTCAACGCAGCCCGAGCAAAAGAATACACCGTTCTACTCAATGCCACTTCTGAACCTGCCAGGGGCTTCCAGGAACCTTTCTTGATCTTCTTTTCTTGCAATTTGGCTCACGGCCAATACATAGCCTCATTGCTTCCTCTTACATCCACGTTCTCTTCTTCTGTCCTTCAGTAGAGAAAGTGAATTCATATCATCCTCGTCATGCTGCATCATCTAACACGTAACCGCTGGCCACTTATGGTTATTTATTTATTTTAGACGGAGTTCCACTCTAGTTGCCCACGCTGGGGTGCAGAGGCGTGATCTCAGCCCACTGCAACCTTCACCTCCCAGATTTAAGTGATTCTCCTGCCTCAGCCTCCTGAGTAGCTGGGATTACAGGTGCCTGCCACCACGCCCAGCTGATTTTTGCATTTTTCATAGAGACGGGGTATCACCATGTTGGCCAGGCTGGTCTCAAACTCCTGACCTCAGGTGATCTGCCCGACTTGGCCTCCCAAAGTGCTGGGACTATAGGCGTCAGCCACTGTGCCTGGTCTATTTATGGCTATTTAAATTCAACCTAATTAACATGAAATGCAATATAAAATCCAGATTCTCTATTGCAGTAGCTACATTTTAAGTGTTCAGTAACCGCATGTGAGTAGTGGCTAACTCATTGGATGGCACATCGAGAACATTTCCATTATCATAGAAGCTTCTCTTGGACACACTACTGAAGAAAGCTTAAATCCCCTCCCTTAACGCCCTGACCTGGTTGTATTTGTTAAGGTTCTTTCAGCTGTAAGCAACATAAACCTGCTCAAGGTGGACTTTTTTTTTAAGGTGGAATAGGAAGATAGTGATGGGCGTTATTGGGAGATACAAATATCCTATGAGGTCAAAATAACAGCTGGGAGAACCAAGGGCAGCTCTGATGACTTTGACAGCAGGCTTTTGTGGCCTTTTCTCCATGTGTGTTTGTTTTGTTTTATTTTGAGACAGAGTCTCACTCTGCCGCCCAGGCTGGTGTGCAGTGGTGTGCTCTCAGCTCACGGCAATCTCCGTTTCTAGGCTTAAGCGATTTTCTTGTCTCAACCTCCCCAGTAGCTGGGACTGCAGGCGCCCGCCACCACGCTTGGCTAATTTTTGTATTTTTAGTAGAGATGGGGTTTCACCATGTTGGCCAGGCTGGTCTCAAACTCCTGATCTCACATGATCCACCTACCTCAGCCTCCCAAAGTGCTGGAACTACAGGCATGAGCCACTACTGCACCTTGCTAAGTTTCCATGTTTTTTTTGTTCCGAGGCTCAAAAATCAGGAAAGAGAATCTGATTGGCCCATGTCAGACGAGGGTTCACTTGGTCAAATGTGGCTGGTGAAAATATGGCACCTGGATCCTCGAGGACAGCATGGCTACCAGTTGCCCATCCCAGTGTCTTCCCAATGATCCTGGAGAACAAGGAGTCACTGTGAGTGGGGCTGTGACCTCCACAAGGACCCAGGGCACTGGATGAAGGTGTCCCCTCAGTGGCTGATCCAGAATGCTTCATTGTATCATAAGAACTGCAAATGCTGTGATCTTAGCTTT
>NW_016107376.1:3691270-3796525 GCF_001604975.1 Cebus imitator
TAACTAACTAATTAATTTATGAATGAGGAGGAGGACTCCTGCTGTCGTCCAGGCTGGAGTGCAGTGGTGCAATCTCAGCTCACTGCAACCTCTGCCTCCTGGCTTCCAGCGATTCTCCTGCCTCAGCCTCCTAAGTATCTGGGACTACAGGCCTGTACAACCACAACCAGCTAATTTGTATTTTTAGTACAGATGAGATTTCACCATGTTGGCCAGACTGGTCTCGAACTCCTGCACTCAAGTGATCTGCCTGCCTCGGCCTCCCAAAGTGCTGGGATTACAGCGTGCACCACCGTGCCCTGCTATTGTTTTGTATTTTTAGTAGTGACAGGGTTTTGCCATGTTGGCCATTCTGGTCTCAAACTCCTGGCCTCAGGTGGTCCACCTGCCTCCATCTCCCGAAGTGCTGGGATTATAGGCATGAGCCACAGCACCTGGCCTGCCTATTCGTTATTGTTAATTGCACTGAAAAGTAGTGTAACCACTGTTTCAAAGAGGTTCCGGTTTTTTGATATGCTCACTGTGCTTCAAAATCTTTCCTTGACCATGATGGGATTCAAACATTGAACTCAAATATGCTGCCATTTTTGAAACTTGCGTTATTCTGAGAAAGCTTGTCTGAAAATCCCTCAAATAAAGCAACAGCAAAATCATTTTTCTCCCTCATTTCGATTCTCCTTTACTAACGCAAACTACACATATTTATTCTCGCTTTTTTTTTTTTTTTTTTTAAACAGAGGCTTCTCTGTCACACAGGCACAGTCCTGGCTCAGGGCAGCCTCAACCTACCAGACTCACGCAGCCCTTCCACTTCAGCCTCCCAAGTAGCTGGGACTACAGTCACATGCCACTGTCCCTGGTTAATTAAAAAAAAATTTTCTGTAGAGACAGAGTCTCACTATATTGTCCAGGCTGGTCTCAAACTCCTGGACTCACGCTATCCTCTTGCCTCGGCCTCCCAAAGTGCTGGGATGACAGGTATAAGCCACCATTCCTGGCACATTCCCGCATTTTTCTCTCCATAGCTCCATTCTCTTGTGTGTTATGTAAAAGTATTTACTTCCCCTGTTTGGATTAGTTAGTTTATTATTTTGCCTGTTCTCTTTTGCTGATGGGGGAGTGTTACCTTTTGAGCAGTTTTTGGTCCTGGGTATGAATGCAACCATCACGGGATGACATTATCTTCCACTGAACCCATTTTCAGTTCATTTGCATTGCACAATACGTATTTCTATATTTGTGTGTAGATCCAAGAGGAGCTGAAGATCATTAAAATTCTTACTATACTGAATGCTTCAAAATCTTCAGAAAATTCATTGGCTGTCTCTAGAATACCATGATGCCTTTATCTTGCATAAACTTGTCTATATTTTGGAGATTTTGACTAATTATGCAATGACTTACTAGAGGGTAAATTCAGGAGTTACTGAGGTTGAAATAAATATTCTAAGTTACAAATTAAATGGGAAGGGGAAAATGGCTTTTATATTTGCATTAAGTAGATCAGTGCTTGCAAATTCAAAGGGGGTGCATACAAGTGTTAATTTTTTATTAGTGGAGTTCCCAGCGGTTATGAATATTATTATCAAATAGTGTAGATAATCATTTTCTATTTTCAAAATTGGACGTTTCAGTGTGATTTTGTTAACTTCCAATTTGCTCAAGGTTGTGTTTTTATAATACAAGTAGTAACACTTTGATATCTGTAGTAATTCATGGGTCAAAATATTGTAGGCATGACGTGGGAACAAATCTGCCAAATTGTTTAATTTTTTTTTCCTGTAGCTAGTCACACACATTTGACTGATCTTTTCAAATTACTTACTGAAAAGAAACAGAAATGTGGAATTTATTTGCATTCGTTCTAGCTGAGTTTCATGGCTCCAGTGATAGCATTTACTGCACTTTTGCTTTTTATTTGAAAACGAGTTGTCACTCCTTCTGGTGGAAACTTCAGTCTCTGCTCTTCAATCTAACCCATCCATTCTGTTCCTGCTAATTGTGCATTTTCTGGGAGTAGTGTTTACCTCTTATTCAACGTGTCAGCTTTCTTTGAATGAACTTCAATGTGTTCTAGGAAATGGTGAGCTGGGTAAGACTTGAACTGCTTTAGTTTGCCATGGAGAAACATTTCTTTATTTTCTATAAAGCCACCTTTAATTAGTAACCGTGACATTATTTTATAACCCTCACTTGATAAATTAGTCTCAGAATTCTGTGATAGGTAAAAAAATCTCCTGTCTCATGAAAGACTGGAATGTTTATTTAAAAAAATCCTAAGATAACAGTAACTTGTAGTGTTTCCCTTTTAGCCTTGGCTATTGGGAAACTCAGAAAGTATTTTTATTTTCTATACAGGAGCTATCATCCCTGACATAGCACTTCTGGCACAATTCTGTCTTTCTTCTCCATGGCCCTTCTTTCAGCCACATAACTGTAGGTCTCTCATTTTTATTTTAAAAAACGCTATTTTATGTGTCTAGAGTATAGACAAAATGCCTGTGCACAAACCTTAAAGAGATGAGGTGAAGAACCTCATAGAATAGTCACTGAGGTACATAAGATAGGTGGTACATGCGGACACCATCTTGGGCAGAAATCGGTGAGAAATTCATGTTCTCTTCCAGGGATCACAGTGCAATTTCTGCTTCCACCACAAACGTGGTGTGAGGCATGTTGAACATACAATAGTCAAACACCTCTAATCACATATTTAAGCTATTAGAACCAGTTCCAAGTATCAGCGGATCTGCAAGCATCCCTTCCCAGCACCTGTGAGGTCTGACATCCAAGGCCCTAACACATTTTAAACTCCGGCTCTTGTGCAAGCTATCTCTCTGTTCTTATCTTTACTTCTTTTGAAAAGTGTTGACGTTAAGCTGGTTCTTAATCTAACCTTTCTGGCAGAGTTGAAAGAGTGTCCCGTCCTTTAGGGAAGGTCGTCATAGAAATGTCTAATTTTCAGTCCAGGCTTGTTCACTACATCTAGATGTGTTAAATTGATAGCACATTTGGCTGTTTTTTCCCCATTCAGCCATTCAAATAAACAAACGTGTATTTAGCCCTAGTAAACATATCTTTAGTGCCTGGGTGCGGGAGTGAGGGTGGGGTGGGGGACCAGACATGAAGACACTTGGTATTTCTCTGAGTAACAGGAAAAGGACAAGAGTATAGGACAGAGCAGAATGAGGAGGAGACACTCAATGTGCTTGGGAACACAGGGAAGAAAGGTCCAGTGCTTGGGAGTTCGGGGCTCAGGGTGGAGAGCTAGGGGAAGGAGGTGGCTGTGCAGGAGGGTCTTGAAAGGGGGATAAGATCAGGAGGAGTGACAGCCAGGCGTGGTGGCTGACGGCTGTAACTGCAGCACTTTGAGAGGTGCAGCGGGGAGGATCACTTGAGCCCAGGAGCTTGAGACCAGCCTGGGTAACACAGTGAATGAGACTTCATCTCTACAAAATTAATTTAAAAAAAAAAAAAAATGCCGGCCGGGCGCAGTGGCTCACACCTGGAATCCCAGCACTTTGTGAGGCCCAGACAAGCAGATCACAAGGTCAAGAGATTGAGACCATCCTGGCCAACATGGTGAAACCCTGTCTCTACTAAAAATACAAAGATTAGGTGGGCATGGTAGTGCGTGCCTGTAGTACCAGCTACTCAGGAGGTTGAGGCAGGAGAATTGCTTGAACCTGGGAGGCAGAGGTTGCAGTGAGCCGAGATCGCGCCACTGTACTCCAGCCTGGTGACAGATTGAGACTCTGTCTCAAAAAGAGGAAAAAAAAAAGGCTAGTGAGGTGGTGAGTACCTCTGAGTCGAGGTATTTGGTATGCGGAGATGGGAGGATTGTTTGAACCTGGAAGCTAGAGGCTGCAGTAAGCCATGATCGTGCCACTGCATTCCAGCCTGGGCAGCAAAATGAGACCCTGTTTCAAAAAATAAATAAATAAATAAATAAAATAAGCGAGGGAGGAGGTGGGTTGAAAGAGTCAAGGGGAAGGCAAAATGAGAACTGACAAGGCCGTTTAAGGTGTGAATACCTGATAACTGCACAATGGAGAAGAGAGGGCCAGTTATGAAAATGAAACCTGGGAGGTTAGAGAATCTTTGTGCCAGTGGTGCAGGGCCTGGCCACGGACTTAGACCTTCTGACAGCATGGACAAGATGGACATGACTGTCCCTGAGCCGAGTGGGCACAGGCTGCGAGCCGTTGATGCAGGAAGATGCCCACTGATGCCTGGTGTGAGACAGTCTGGAGATGGGCAAGACTGAAGGAAGGGCATGGATAGCAGAGTCCACTTCTCTTCTGCACGTTTTAAATGAAATTGAACTAAATAGTACACATAAATGAGAAGATAATAGAATGGATATACCCAGAGAATTCATTCTAACCATTGCAGTCAAACATTAGATTAAAACATTGGATTAGGGCCTTCTGGCTCTTTCAGAATTTCTGAAGGAAAACTTGATTGTATAGTTTAGACTTAGTGCATGATTTTTTAAAAATGTTTTATTTTTGAGACTCAGAGGGTCTCAATTTGTTGCCCGGGCTGGAGTACAGAGACACTATCACAGTACCACGCCCAGCTAATTTTTTTTTTTTTTTCATTTTTCATAGAGATGAAGTCTTCCTGTATTGCCCAGGTTAGTCTCAAACTTCTGGGCTCCAGTGACCCTCCTGCCTTGGCCTCCCAAAGTGCCAGAATTATAAGCATGAGCCACCGTGCCTGGCCCAGTGCATTACGTTTGCTGAGAACACTTCTCCTAAAATCCCTTTTAATTTGCTCCTAATTTTCTTTCTCTTTTCTATTCAAGAACTTTTACAAAAACTGCCACTGAGGCTGTATGCCACCCTCCGTCCCGGGGGATATGGGCAGAGGACCGATGCGTTATCTGTGTCATGACAGAGCTATGTCCCTATGTACTGGGGCTTTGGATGAAAATAAACCATCATGGGTAATCAATATGGGACCCTCTGAGCCACTGACACCTTCTGCTCACCTACAAAAACAAATTCTTAACAGTAAGTGTAAAATATGTACACATATGTGTAATGGAAGGTACACACACAAATGGAAATACATAATGGTCGCTACTGGGTAATAGACATGTTCAGGTAATCCCCTAATTTAATCGATAGTTTTAACCTTTTTCACAAAGGCGCTCATTGAAAACAAAATGAAAAACAAACAAAAAACCAACCAAACAAAAAAAGCCGTACCTTTGTCCTTGTCCCTGCAAAGTCGCTGGCTTACTGGAAAGGTTCAAACGCCGCAGCAGCAGGCAACAAAAGGCTGAAATTCCCAAGATCATTAGCATCTCGGACGCCGCTGTGGCTAGAGCCGGGAGAAACCTCTTAACTGCTGATGTGTAATTAGAGGGGCCTTCGTGAAAACATAGACACCTTTGTGGATATCGGCAGGTGTAAGGACTTCTACTTGTATCTTGACTAATGCAGGAAAACGAAAACTCAAAATCTCCATCTACGTAGGACCATATTTTATGGACTTTTTCTACTTTCCAGAGCCAGAGATGAAATGATTGAATAATCAATTAAACCACGAATTGTTACAGCTACTTTCAATGGGAAGCACTGAGGTATACAATGACTTACATGGGACGTACAACTACTTGGAATAGGTTACTTTTGTCTCCTCTCTTCTCTTGCAATTTATTACAAATCTAAAATACCTTCACAATTTACTTTTAGGATTATGGTTTCAAATTATATCTATTTTTACAAGGTATAGAACCATCCCCAAGAGACTGCCTGCATTAGGGAAAAGCTGATATGTCTATTTGCACATAAGTACCCAAGGGGCACGGTATTTGTTCGCAGGACGTGCTGCTCCTAGTTGAAGGTGACTTGCTGAGGCTACATTCACACAGGAGTGGGGCTGAATACACCTTCCCTTGGTGTTCATGTCTCCTCCAGCCTTATTACTTTCAGGGCCAGATTCTAGAAATATCACTTGCTCTTAATAAGTTCTGCCTCTTGTCAGGGGCTCTCTGCAAACTCTCCTTTCAAAATGCATGATGCTTTAGGTTTTTTAAACAAAACAGAACAGTATGTGACAAATACGATTCTCATCACGGCCTGCCCAGTTGACGGTTTCTCACCTAACTTCCTATGACGTGTCTTGTTTGAAAGTTCCCTCTGATCTAATGGCAGCTGCTTTTCTGGGAATTCACTGATTTTCCTTGTATGATGAGTTATCATGGTCATAGCTAGGCTCTCAAATATCATTTGCAGTAGGTCTTCCTTTAATTCTACATCAAGTAGGGTCATACCAATTGAACATTCTTCCCATGGCAGGTACAAAGTGTCACATCCATACTTGAGATTTCATCCTTCTATTGACTGATATAGTTAGAATTTTGGACCAACACAAAGCCATACGCTGGCAACCATCTCCATTTGGCATTTCAATAATTTTTGACAATACACCTGCCAAGCTAGCTTTCCAACTTGTCTCGTATGGAGAGTTTTGTGTTGAAAATTCCCTACAGATGTAGCTATGACTTAGGTCTCTTTCAGAGTGGCTGCTCTTCTGGTTCATGTACAAAGCAGGGCCTAGCGCAGTGGCTCACTCCTGTAATCCCAACACTTAGGGAGGCTGAGGCAGGTGGATAATTTGAGGTCAGGTGTTCAAAACCAGACTGGGCAACATTGCAAAACTCATCTCTACTTAAAAAATATATATGTGCAGCCAGCCGAGACCACACCATTGCACTCCAGCCTGGGTGACAGAGAGAGACTGTCTCAAAAAAAAACCCCAAAACCTAACAACTATACACACACACACACACACACACACACACACACACACACATTTATATATAAAAGCTGGGTACAGAGATGCATGTCTGTAGCCTTAGCTATTTGGAAGACTGAGGCATGAGAATCGCTTGAACCTGGAAGGCAGAAGTTGCAGTGAGCTGAGATCATCCCACTGCATTCCAGCCTGGGTGACGGAGTGGGACCCTGACTCAAAAAATAAATAAATAAAAGGCTGAGTATAGTAGCTCACGCCTGTAATCCCAACACTTTGGGAGGCCTAGGTGGGTGGATCACGAGGTCAAGAGATTGAGATCATCCTGGCCAACATGGTGAAACCCCGTCTCTACTAAACGTACAAAAACTAGCCGGGTGTGGTGGCGCATGCCTATAGTCCCAGCTACTCAGGAGGCTGAGGCAGGAGAATTGCTTGAACCCGGGAGGCAGAGGTTGCAGTGAGCCAAGATTGCGCTGCTGCACTCCAGCCTGAGTGACAGAGCAAAGGATATGACAGAACAGACAGTTCATATCTTTTGCAGGGACACGGATGAAGCTGGAAACCATCATTCTCAGCAAACTAACACAAGAACAGAAAACCAAACACCACATGTTCTCACTCATAAGTGGGTGTTGAACAATGAGAACACATGGACACAGGGAGGGGAACATCACACACCGTAGCCTGTCGGGGGATTGGTGGCTAGGGGAGGGATAGCAGTAGGCGGGGGGATTGGGGAGGGATAGCATTAGGAGAAATACCTAATGTAGATGACGGGGTAATGGATGTCGCAAACCACCAAGGCACGTGTATACCTATGTAACAAACCTGCCCCTTCTGCATATGTACCCCAGAACTTAAAGTACAATAACAAAATTTTAAAAATTTTTAAAAAAAAAAAAAAAAAAAAAAAAAAAAAAAAAAGCAACAACAAAACCAAGAGGCCCTCTCTGGAATGTTTGCTGTTTTGAGACTTGTTATTCACAGAAACAGTTCCTGAATAATGATCTCAAAAATTTTTAAATATACTTGCAGCTTGTTGACTTGGGAACTTCCTAGAGGACAGAAGGCACATGGTAATACATCCCACTAGGTCTTGGGCTATCAAACTACAATGAATTCAAATGGTCTTGATAGAAAATTTTGTCTTTTTACTTTGGAAAAGGGTAATGTGATCCTTGTTTTGAGTTTTGTTTTGCTTGATATTACAGGAGAGGACACCTCGGCAACTCTCCTGGAGAACTTTTGTGTTCCCCCGACCCCGTTTTGTTTAAGTCTCTCCTATTTACTGTTCATTTTGTGCCATTTGTCTTAAGTTAGCCCCTTTGGTTTCAGCTTCCTTTACTAAGCCTTGTATTCTTCCATTCAATTCATAGGCATACACTACTCCGTAGTCCTACGGTATCCTAAGATGACAGTTGGCAGTTATCAGGCTCTTATTATAAATTGGGTACTATTGTCATTTCATGCATTAACTCACTTAATCTTCACAACAATCCTGTGATTTAGGTATTAGTGTTATTTCCACATTACCACAAAGGAAATTGAGCCTCTGGGAGATTAAGTAACTTTCACAGCTCCTAAATGAGGAAGCTAGGATTCAAATTAAGACTCATCTGATTCCAAAGCCATAAGGATATATGGCTTCCCTACATAACTTAGGCAGACTCTCTCTGGTCAGAAATGTACAATACTTCAGTCAAAGAAGTATATGTTCTGAAATACAATTTGGGGACCCCTACCTTAAAGATAAATAGCGGATCCGGTCCCAATGTTTTGTACTTTTTATGTCTGATTCTCTAGACAGCCGTTGGGTTTGTTAATTTATTATTTTTTCCTGTTCTAAGAAATGCTATTTCTGCTTAAGTGCTGCTGGATTTGGAAATCATTTTCATGACTAAATATTTGTTTGCCTGGTAAGAGCCCAGCATAGGGCTGTGCTGTCAGTGGATACTCAATAATGATTAATGGAAGGCCGGGCACGTCGGTGTGGGAGTCGGGTGCTTAGGATCTGCATGCCTCTCCGAAGCAACAGAAACGATGTGGGGAAGATGAAAATCACAGGATCGTGATCCAGCCACCACCACGGCTTTCTGGGTTGGACTTCATCCTCTGGAGGGTCCGCAAGGTCTGGGTACAAGAGGAACGGGAGTATGGAGCCTGGTGTTTTCCTGAGAGATGGTTGGGAGGTGCTGCAGGAATGAGATTCCAGGGCCTGCTTCCAAGATTCTTATCAAATATGAGAAAAAAAACTTGGTTCTCTAATGAGGACTGAAGAAAATCAAATATTTTTTTAATTGACACGTTTTCTATTATTATATACATGTAAAGATGATGAGTAATATGCCATATCAGATGGTTTATCCAAACTGTCGGAACAAGAGCTGAAGCGTGAGTAACTTTGCAGAGAACCTCCTGGGAAATTCAAGCAGTAGAAAGTAGCAGTAACCAGCCATAAGTTCATCTACTACCAAGCCATCCTCGAAAATCATGGGGGCTCAAAAAGGTTCCCCCAAAGTGCATAGTGAGATACTTCTAGAGGAGAAGAAGGAGACTGAGAATTTAAATTTGCTTCACTACAAATCCAAATATCCATGTGTTGCCCAGGCTGGTTAATGGAAAGTCTGGGGTCAGCCATGTGGCCCGGGAGGGAATCCCCTTCATGGGGAATGAAGGCTGCCGAGTGCCTTTCTAAATCTCAGCAGAGCTTTAAAATGTAAGGGCACTCACTTGCAAAATCACATTTCCTTTGGCGTGAGAGAAAGTAGAAGGAGGAAAGCCTCCGTTACTAGAACTAGCAATGCCAGTCTCAGGTTGGGATGGGAAGTATCCACATTCTGTGCAGAGGGGAGGGCAGGGGCAAGCTTGTTGAATAGCGCTGACTGTCCCGAAGCTCTGTTTCAGTCTCATCATCTGCATGAGCAGCAGACAGATGAGCTTTGCAGGGTCCATTTCAACTCTAATATTTTATGAGCATTGATAAACATTTTATGGGCATTCGACTCTAACATATCTTAAGCATTAGTCAATGGGAAAACTTCACATATCTTGAGGTTTTGATGTGAGTTTCTCTATACAACTCTACCTTTAAAAAAACTCCTTTTGTGTCACCTACCAAACTCTTCTTAGCAATAGAGAGGCCTTATGACATTTATAATTTGGCGCATCAGAGTTTTATGAATACCCTACCCCCCCCCCCCCCCCCCCCCCGCCGGTGCTGGCAGCAGACCTCACCATTTTGTCCTCCAAAAGGAAGGTGACTTTTAAGAAGCAATCTAGAAGATGTGTTAGGAAAGTGTTATGGCCAGGAAAGGACTTACTACATGTTTACTGCTTAAAAATATGAAAATAAGGCAGCTCATGTGAACAAAAATATTATGGAAATATGTGTCTAATTATGCCCAAGCAATAGGCGCTCATTTATAAAACCACTACCTTAAAATAAACGTTAAAGGCTTGAGAAGTGGGAAGGACTATTTTCCAATACCAGGAGCAGTGTGGCTCTATCAGTAGCCAGGAGGTGGAAACCCCCACCCCGCTGAGCCACACAGCACAACTCTTAGGGTGATTCTCCCAGCCAAGGCCTGAAGAAGCTACCACATTTCTCTTAAAAGAATCAATGAATCTTTGTTTCCTTCTATCTGCTCATTTGACCTTATTTTGTTTTGAAACAGACAAGAAGGAAAGAAAGAACTAAATTGGTAGGGTGGGCTGGAGTAGGCTGTGGGGGCGTGGGGAGGTTGAGGCACAGGGAGGAAGGGAGATGTCCCTGCTGTGAAGCCCGCAGACAAGATCACAGGCTGCTGATCGTCACCCAGATGTTACTGTTTGCTTGCTGTAGTCTTACTTGTTCCTGCTTCTCATTTCAGATTCTCACCCTGATGTAATAAGTCACCGTCTTTCCAGCCATCATCCTCGTATTGACAAGCAAATGTCACCCACGTTTGATTGACATCTGTTGCTCCTGAATGCAGAAGTATGATTTAGGAATCAATTCTACTTATTTATTTAAAGCCATTCTCGTGTGTCTTATGTATTTGTTGGTGGGATCACTTGCCTAATATCTACCCTGGGGGCTTTCCAGTAATTTGATAAACTGTGCCGTTCCTTCTTCAGCTCACCCACTGGGAGTGGGGCTCTTCGTTCTTGTATTTCTCCTATTTCTCCCCACCCTCAATGTCCATTTGGGAAATTTGCTACGGAGCTTATAGAACTCTTTGCATATCTTGGAAAAGACCTTGCCTAGCATTTGTGGAAATATGCTGCTTGCTTGATCTTTTGACGCCATTTTGACAAGTGATTATTTCTCGTGCATTTAGCGCCTTTAAGTAAATGGAACTTCAGGTCCATTGGCAGTATCTCCTGAAAGCTTGCTAGAACTGTAAGCCTGCAGGTAGAGTGCATATGTAAGCACTCACCAGGGTGCAGCATTTGTAAAAAGGACCAACCCCTTTCCCCCCCATGCGGTGGACATGTCCATTTAAAATCGTGGAGAAATACCTTCTGGCTTTTCAACACTCCTCACTGTTCTCGGAGTGACATTCATTTAGAAGGCAGGGGATGAAAACCATCAGGTTAAAAGAAAATCACACCTACCATCTGGAAAATTCTAAAAGGCCCTCCCTCTGTTAAAGTGGCATTTTGAAAAACACCTGAAGCACTGATTGTGGAGGAGCCAGCAGAGAAACATTGTCAACTCGGCTACCTCCTTTCAACCTTCACCTCCACCCTCTGACTGGGGCTGCTGGCAGTGGGGAAATCTGGGACTTAGGTGTGACCCTTGAGCCCTGAAAGCTGTCGCACAGCTGTCTCCCTCCCCCAGGTGGGTCCAGCAGGACCTGCCATCGCTTGGTTCAGCCAGGGAGTATTCAGAATCTCACTGTTCATCCATGTGCAGAGAGAGAGAAAAAAGAGAGGCCGAAAAAAAAAATCCCACATTGTCAGAGTAATGCCAAACTCTCTCTGAGTGGGATGAGCAGAGCAGATGCTGCAATGAGATGCCAAAGCGGCTCCCCTTCCTCTGTGCCTTGGGTGCCTATAAATTGCTCCGGCGCGCGTTTGTCAGCCTCCTCTTCTCCTGGCAGGTGGTACCCAGGCAGAATTCTGCCTTCAGTCTCTCTCTCGCTCCGCTCCCGGCCGTGAGGCGCTCGCCGCTGCTCGCTCGCTCCTCCGCCCCAGCCCAGAGCCTCGCCGAGCCGCCCGTGCCCGCCGCCGCCGCCTCTGGGTGCACCCCGGGGACGCCCGGGCCCGCGCGGGGCTTTGGGGTGCGCGTCTATTCGAGTTGTGGTGGTGGCAAAGAAGGAAGAGAGAAAGGAGGCAGGAAAAAAAAAGGCAGCGGACGGGCGAACTGAGCGAGCGAAAGAAGAGGAGGAGGAGGCAGAAAAAGGCAACTTCAGACGGAAAGTTGGTGCGAACTGGCGCAGTCTGCAAAAACGGAAAAGTCGATCGCGGGCGGCGGCGGCATAAAAGTGTGAGCGGCCCGGGCGAGCGCAGGAGGCGGCGGCTGGCTCTGCCCTCCCGGTGGCCGCGCCGGCGCCGGCGGCAGCCACAGGTGCGAAGGAGCTCGCGGGAGGCGAGGGAGCCCCGCGCACCCCTCCCCCGGCCCCCACCCCGGGCTCGGGACTTCGGCTCAAGTCACTAGGCGCCCGCGCTCCCTCCCCAGCCGCAGCCTCCGCGGGGGGAGCAGGAGTCGGCAGCAGCGGCCGGCGCGCGCCTGCCCAGGGGAGTTGGGGTTCGCAGGGGGTTGTTTTCGGCTCTGAAGAGGTCCCCGCCCAACCTTCAAAATTTTGTCCAAAAGCAGACAAGAGGATCGCCCCGCGCTGAGCCGGCTGGTGGGCAGCAGGAGGCGCCTGATCGCCGCCGGGGCGCTGGGGGTGGTGATGGTGCTGCTGCTGGTGATCCTCATCCCGGTGCTGGTGAGCTCGGCCGGCACGTCGGCGCACTACGAGATGCTGGGCACCTGCCGCATGGTCTGCGACCCCTACGGGGGCACCAAGGCGCCCAGCACGGCCGCCACGCCCGACCGCGGCCTCATGCAGTCCCTGCCCACCTTCATCCAGGGCCCCAAAGGCGAGGCCGGCCGGCCCGGGAAGGCGGGTCCGCGCGGGCCCCCCGGAGAGCCAGGGCCGCCGGGCCCCATGGGGCCCCCGGGCGAGAAGGGTGAGCCGGGCCGCCAAGGCCTGCCAGGCCCGCCCGGGGCTCCCGGCCTGAACGCGGCCGGGGCCATCAGCGCCGCTACCTACAGCACCGTGCCCAAGATCGCCTTCTACGCCGGCCTCAAGCGGCAGCACGAAGGGTACGAGGTGCTCAAGTTCGACGACGTGGTCACCAACCTCGGAAACCACTACGACCCCACCACCGGCAAGTTCACCTGCTCCATCCCGGGCATCTACTTCTTTACCTACCACGTCCTGATGCGCGGAGGGGACGGCACCAGCATGTGGGCTGATCTCTGCAAAAACAACCAGGTGAGCGCGGGCGGGCGGCGGGGAGGGCGGGGAAGGAGCGCGGGAAGGTGCGGGCGAGAGGGAGGAGACCCCGGAAATGGGGGTGGGAGCCCGCGGAGGAAGGGCGCGGAGGCCGGGCTCCCTGGAGCGACGGCGAGGGGGGACGCCGTCCCACCCTGGAGAGGCGGGGGTCGTGCGCGCAGGAGGGCGCCCCGCGGTCTGGAGAGGGCGGTTCTGGAGTCTGGGACCCTCGAATGGAGCGCGCGCCTGCGAGCGCGACCCTCGAGGGGCGGGAAGCCGGGGGCTGGGTCCCCGGGACAGCTCGTGAACTGTGGAGTCCCGGCGCGGGAAGCGACCCTTGGCCATGGGATCCTCTGCAGCGTAGGGTCGCTTACGGGCTTTCTGGGGAGCGGAGAGGGCTGGGGGAGTCCGGAATGGGCGTGCCGGGGTGACCGACTCGGGGGTGGTATACAGAGGCCCGAGGGAGAAACAAGGGCCGGGAAGGAGTGGGTCCAAGCCGGAGGAGCAACCGTGGGGCCCGTGGTCGCAGAGTCCTTGCGGCGTCCCAGGCTGTGAAACTCACGGAGAGTCAATTTCAAGGCGCAAACTCCAGTTTCGTTTTCAGCCAAAAAATAGCGGAGGGGAGAGGCAAGGAGTGCTGATAACAAAAGGAATAGTTGAGATTCGGGGGTTCATGCGGTGAAACAGCGCACAGCCAGACATAGAACCCAAACTCTGACTATGGAGTCGGAGGACGCTCAGGCAGGTGGCCTGGAGGGCGACCGGTTCGAGCGCAGCCCCGGCTCCATCGACCTCTGGACCCGCCAGCCAAGAGGATTTGATCCCCTGGGCCGGTCGGCGCCGCCACAAGGGCCACGCATAGGTCTGCAGCGTTCTGCTGGGGCCACTGGAGAAATTCGAGGTCACTGCAAAACCGAAGCTTGTTTGATCTCTTAGAGGAGGAAAATAATATTTGTAACTATCTAAAAGTGTAACGGGACCTTCTGTGCACGCTGAATCAGCAGCCACTGGGGCGAGGCCTTGCAGCCTGCAGCCTGCGATGTGGGGGTGAGTTTCTGGATTTTTAACTTTGCTTATTGCGTGGCATGGGGGATGGCTCGAGACCCCGGCATCGCCATCAAGAGACCTCCTCTCCTGCAGCAACTCTGACTTAGCGAGGTCTATTGGGCTTTAGGTAACTCGCCCCCTAGACTTTCAGAGATTCTTAGATACAACCCAGGTTTCTATCAAGCACCATTCAGGCAGGATTCCAAAGACCTAATTCAATGTCAGAATTCTTTCAAAACTGAAAGACAAAAAAANAAAAAAAAAAAAAAGAAAAAAGAAAAAAAAAATGTCCTAAATGCGTAAGAGAGACGAAGGACACAAAACGTCCTGTTCCCTACCCTTTCCTACAAGTAGCTTAAGGGACCCTCAGGACACAGAACAAAAAGAGGAAAAATGGCCACCAGGAGGCACTGACAGGGTTGTTTATTACAGTTATTATGCATGAAAATAATATTAAGATAAATAAAAACTATTCATAAAGCAGTAAGATAGTTATAGGCAAAGGGTTAAAACGGGCATGACTCACTGTACCAGACTGGAGCTACTGAATCACCCTCACAAACAGGCTTATGAACAGTCCTCAGCAGGCAGCCATGAGACACCCCTTTATTTGCAAATTGGCTCTCTTCTGACTCAAAGGTTAGGTCTGGAAAATACTATCCGGCTAAAGAGATGATTTTTAGAGGTATCAATCATGAAAGGATTCCAATTTTATCAGCAAATATATAAAAATGCTCACATCTTTAAATATCTGGAAATTGCAATTGCAGGAAAAAAGCAGGGATTAATACATTTAAATTAGTTTAAATGTTGATGTCTAGACTGCCGAGCCTGTGTATATTATACTGATTCCAAGAAGGTAACACCATGTAGGTGTTCTATGTGCATTTTGTTTTTGAAATTATCTCATTGTTTGGGGTGTAAAATCTTCCTTTGTATCACTCTGGCACACACATTTCATGAGGATCAGGAAAAATAATAAGGTAACACAGCTGACCTTATAGTGTATAATGCTTTTCGTGGGTAATATTAAGCCGCTACTTTTGCAAAAAGGTATGCAACAGGTAATTCAGAAAAATAAGTCTACAGTTGTAAACAATGTTTTTTTCTTAGTTCAGTGTGGATTATTTTGGAAAATGATTACTACACTACTACTGTTAAGGAATTTTATCTCTAGACTAGAACTATTTTGTCAAGTCTCGTCTGCAGGTGGTTACAAATGAGAAATCTTATAAAATCTTTTTATTAATTTCAAATAACACTTCACTCTTGCTTTTCAATTATATTCTTGTCTGATCACTTCTTAGAATGGCAGGTTCCCTCTCTGGCTGACCTAATTTGTTTTCATAAAACAGAAGCTCAGAGATCCATGTCAGTGTAATGTAATGTTCTATGGATTAAGTGGATTTTGAGAAGCACAAAAATTAAACTAAAAATGCAGTTCCCTCTAAGAGAGAGAAATGCTCTGGATCGTAACCATATGAGAGCCATTTTATTTATGCTTTGTGTAGAACATAGGATCACAGATGGAAACATCAAAGACCAGTAAATTAACCTGATGTGCCACTTAACCTTTTGTTTATGATTCCACAGAAGTACAATGAAAATGAAATTATGAGAACATCAGTAGCAATTAATTAAATTACAAATGTCACCATAAATATTGTCTCCAATGATAAATCCTCACTAATAAGATAATGCTAAAACTACACAACCTATAACAGACACAGAAACATACCCCTAAAAGGACCATAGCTCTCATATTCCCCATGAAACCATCAGCCTGAATTTAACCTTACCATTTGTTGAAAGCCCATGACAGTGCATATTAAAGGTAAAAGTTAGACTCAAATAGCTTTACATCTGGAAAGAGGAAATCTCTTTAATGTTTGCAATCCCTTTAACAGAAAACATGAAGAAAAATTGCTGTTTGAATATAATCAGTCTAATGCCACTATAATAAAGAAGCCACTCTAATGAAAACTAAAGCTGGTTCAGGATTGAAAGCATAAAATTATTAAAGAACAGTTGGTACTCTTAAAAATTTATTAGTTACGGCACCGATGAATGTAAGTATTTTTAAAGGAATGAGTAGTTTGTGGGTTGGTATTCGTTTATTAGAGAGATTAATGACATGTCAAATTAATACTCTTTTGGGGATTAAAGAAACATGGACTAAAGATAAAGCAAAATCTAAACAGTTATCTTGTAATAAGAAAAAGATACTAGAAAAAATTTAGTTAGACATGGGTCTATTGCACTGAAGAAAGGATGGATCATATTTCCAGACAAAATGCTGAAATCAGAGTACATTTAGGAACCTGGAAATAGCCTTCAGGGTGAATGCATTACCTTCCTCAATAGTTTGATGGCTTGAAAGAATTGTTAAAGTCACTGAGCTGGGCACTAGAGCTTGAAATTTCAAGTCCTATTATATCTTTAGAATATGATCAGGTGAGTAGGCATACCGAAATCATGTATGTACGCTAGAGTATGGCAATTATTTAATTGGGACAGTCTTACGGTACAGTATAGGTTAAAATCTCAGAGAATTACGTTCATTAAAAAGCAACCACACTGGCTTTATCCAACAAAGGTGGTAGAAACGGTGAGGGGAACCTTTCAGTCTGTGGAACCATTCTAATGCATTTGCAGGTTTTTGTGGTTACACCTGCTGAATAAAAATGGTGATGTTTACTTAGTGTTGTGGCTACACCCTGGACCACAAAAATGGCATTGTATTTTTAAAAAGATTACTGTGTCAAAATCAAGTGATTTTAATGTGTTCTGTTTCTCCAGTACCTTCATGCAGAAAACCATGTTAGAGGCCAATAACCACAGAACATGTCCTAAACACCCAAAGCGCTGAATAAAATGTGTCTGGTTATTAGTAATAGCTGAGGAGTATATTATGGGTTGATAATTAATGTATTACTAATGTAGCTCATAAATATTTTGCTTTAAAATTTTCTCACCCATTAAAAATCCACAGATGAGAAAAAACACAATCATAACAGCAATATTCTCCTTGTAGATTTGTTCCCCTGGGAATTGGTGACTAGATGAAATTAATGAATCAAAGCATCCAACTCCTACAAACTCATGATTAATTTTTAGAAAATATTATGAAGTTAAATTGCATTATTATTTAATGGTCAAAACAGACCACTTTACTAAATTGGTATATAGTAAATGGAGTCAATGCTTCTGAGCATAATTACGTGGTATATTGCTTTCATTATATTAGGGCCTGTTAGCCCAGTGTTAGGCAATTCTAAATCCTTTAAGCCATTTTCTCCTTCTGCTATATGATACCCAGAAAGAAATTTTAAAGATACTACTCAAATGACTTTACAAGTTCAGCAGTGTCAAAGAGCCTTCTCCTTTTTTAACATTTCAGCATTAATGCGAGAACATATCACATGAAAATTTAATTGGAAAACCTATCATTTAAATTTTGAAAGAAATGCATGGAAATTCTTGACTTCTGTCTCATTTCTCTCCTTTTGCCAAGTGATAAAATCCAGCATATTGTACCCCGAGTCATGCATTATTACATAGTGCAGGTTTACAAAACCACTAAATCACTTGCTATGTTATTCAGGGAAATATCATTATAGTGGCAGAGAAATGAAACAAGCCAAAGAACAAGATGTTTTACAGAAATAAATCAAATCTAAGTCTGCCTGTTGAAAGATTTTCCAAGGCAGAATCAAAACATATCTAAATGAATATGAAGCCCAATTTGAGCTAAGAATCTGACAGAATGTCCACATTGCATGGGATGATAGGCAATTTGACTGTTTGTAAACGTCTATGAACTCACTAATGAGATCACAGGCTTAACATGGGCAGATTATAAGCAGCCTCTGCCCTCAAATCAAGCCATGTATTTACAATCTCCTAAGTATAGATGGATATTCAATGAAATCATTCAAAGATTCTTGAAACTGGAGAAGCCTCAGAGCATGAAAATTTAGTTCCTTCTTTTAACTTTTAGATATGTTAAGATTAAGTTGTTAATTTCAATGCATATATCGTAGTTAAGTAATAAAAAGACATGAATGGAAAAAAGAACTCTGAAAACTCAGGTGATATAATCAAATGAGCTAAGCTTCTGAACCAGCCTGGTACAGGGGGGTTTACATGAACGAGATTTGGAAAGCCCTAAATCAAAGGGCTTTCTATCTTTTTTTTTTCCTTTCTAGGTAGTAGACTAATTGGTATTTTCCTGTATATTTACCTATTACCTACCTCAGTTTTCTAATAATTGTGGTGAGCAGCTGAAGTTAGACTTGAACTTCTGTACTCATGAACAGCTGATTAGAATATTATAATTTGGCTTAAATTAAAATGCAAAAAAGTACTGTTTGTTTCATTTCAAAATGTGATTGGGCATAGGGATTGAAGGAGTTAGAAAAATGAGTGATACAGGAAGAGAATAAATTGTATGCACAGTTTACAATCTATGGTTAGATAAGACTGCTAGAATGGTTCCCATTGAAGCACTATTTTCTCCCTTTCTGTCCTCCGTCTCACTAACATAGCAGAAGCTGCCACAGCAATATCCTCACAAAGCTTTGAGGTCAACATGGACTTTCCTGTGCTAAGTTCTGTGCTATGGCTGCACAGCAGCTTGGGATGCTACGTGAATGGCAGAAAAGAAAACGAGAATTCTCGTTTACGCATCCTAATTCTTGTCTGTTTCACATAGGTGCGTGCTAGTGCGATTGCCCAAGATGCTGATCAGAATTACGACTATGCCAGTAACAGTGTGGTTCTTCATTTGGAGCCGGGAGACGAAGTCTATATCAAATTAGATGGCGGGAAAGCCCATGGAGGAAACAACAACAAATACAGCACGTTTTCTGGATTTATTATTTATGCTGACTGATGATGATGCAGAAACTAAGCTTATTGTTCTGAGTTTGAACAATGGATTCGTATGGCTAACGTCAGTGAATCAAGGATCCCAAGGGATGCCAATTGCGGGGCACCTCAGTTGTGTATATGTGGGGAAATCAAATGCTACCTGACTCACATCTGTATCACTCAGAAACATTATGTAAAAATATCAAAGCAAGATAAACAGATGTGTGATCCACAACCGCCAAAGCAAATACTCCTATCGTTAGTGTCCATGTGAATGAAGTCCTATATAGATCACAAATTTTTATAGACAAATCTAAGACATTGAATTATTTCTTCAATATATATGATACTTTGGTGTACTGTGATCTTGCTGCTTTTATCCATATGTCAGCTTTGGTTCTTGTGAGTTTACCTGCTTATTATGATACTTGGAGTCCATTCATAGTGTGGGGAAGAACGATTTTTACCCTGCAGGAGAAGGTCTAATTGAAATAATGCTGCTTGTCCCCAAAGAAATTGTTTGCCTTGTACTCTTGTTAACTTTAGAGCTAGACCTGGGAATGATTCAACTTCAAGCCTTAACCTGGAATTTTCTGGATTTGAGGGAATTCCCAAGCCTATGATCATTTTCACATTTTCTTTTTCTTGTATGAATTTTCTTTTCTCTCTTTTCTGGTGATAGTCTTTAAAAATAGAGATTGACAGTGTATCATAGGATTACCCTGCAAGTGTGAAAATGTGTAATTATGTACGGTATTTAGAAAAAGCCCTTATGTGTCCATTTTGTCAACTGAATACATTTAGATTCACTGGGAAAGTCAGAGAAATGCATTCTTCAGTATCAAATCAAACCAAGGCTTTTGCCATCTTTGGAAGAAAAGATTATTCATAACCCAATGCACAAAGGTTTAATTTGAGCTGCTGCATATGTCACCAAGGGGACACTAGGTAAAGCCTTCAAATGGTTACTACAAGTCTGTGGCCTGAGGTTATTTCAAAATTAACAATTTCACATATAACCAATATGACAACAGAGTGTTTATATTTTATACAAGTATCTGCTACACACACTCACACACACACACACACGTTAGATGAAATGTTTTATATACACATAAAACATGTATACATATGTGGCTTTATTCTATAGGGTACAGTGGCTGTACTGCCTCAAAATTTTAATATAAAAAGTATATGCATATATATATACACACAAACCTGCATAAATTATTTAACTTCTTTTGGGTTGAAAGATATTTTGAATGACAACATGTGAAGTAGCAAAAACAATTAAAATGGATTCTCTTTAAGAGTTCTCCAGAAAATTAATTTTATGAGGTTAAAATGCCCTTTATTTCACAGGTCTGTAAGGTAAGGCTATGGTTACTGTATGACCATACGCCAATCAATACTGTAACTGCATTCCATGGCAGACTGTTAATAGGAGGACTGCAGATGCCAAGTGGCTCTCCTTCGCAGTGTTTATGAATTACATGCATTGGAGCTATCATTTTTTTTCTTTTTTCTCAGGTGGATTTAAGCTGACAGTACAGTAGATTTGGAGAGTAATACAAATCCTTTCTTTCTGGTTAGAACACACTGCCAAAAGCCATTTCTTTCATCTAAGGAAAAGATTAAAAATGCATGTTGATATCTCCTAACTATCACACAACTTCCACGATTACAATGAAAAATCTGTTACCCTTCCAATTGCCTTTGAAGACTCTTTGACAAGTAGATTTCAAAAACAGAGATTTAAAAAAAAAATCTGCTTGCTTTACTGGTGAGGACATTTGCATTTTTTATTTAAAGGAATTAATTTGTTCTCCTGGCTCCTTCCTCTTTGGTACTTTCTATTCCAATACACAGAAAGCCTCATCATCTTTGAGCAGCAGAAATATCTTTTATTTACCGAAGCTCAACTTTCCAAGAGGTATGCATGGTGTTCCTATCTGAAGGTGATGTTAGCTCTGTTGAAATGCCTGGGTCTGAGTAACTGTCATGATTTATATGATTAAAAACAGACACTTCATCAAGAATAATGACTAATTCTAATTGGCCTTTGTGATAGGTAAGATAACTCATAAATGAATCACAATGGATTTTATTTCAAATTAACAATATATATTTATCAAAGAGGAATTGGCAGCAAGGGTTTGGATAATATTTGTAGGTTCCAAATAGCATAGTGAGGATTCAACCAAAAGATTAATTTATAAGTAGCAGTCAGTGCCCATCACCTAAGTGTTTTAACTAAGAGTTTTTAAAAATGCTTTATTTACACAAACTATCAGGGCTGGATACCTTTTAAAGAGTAGGCTCTAGTATCGAGCTGTCATTTCCAATAGATCTGACCTTTTCTTCAGATAAATAAGCATGATTTTCTCTGTGTAGGGCCAAGGAAAAACAAAAGGTAAAGGAAATAAAGGGAATATATATAAGGCAAACATTTCTCTTTTTTTTTTTTGCATTATATCTTATCAATTAATTAAATTGTGGCCTTTGTTATTATAAATGTAATGATTCATTAAACTATATTATGTAATATATTTTGACGTTTATGATTGAATTTTTATAATTTAGTAGTGGAATGTGTTCTTACACAAACTTTGCAAAAGAGCAAAATTTATGGCAAAAATGGATACCAGGAAGCCAAAGATATCAAAATCATTTTATTAGAAGAATATATAGCCAGGTGGATGGCATAAAATGACCTTTCAAATATTTTTATCATTGTGAATTGGTAACCATATTACAGTCAGTATCCTTTGGGGAAAAAGTCTCAAGATTTAACTTCCCTTGTTGCAGAAGCTATTTTAAAGCGCCATATTATTCATTAAGCATTAATTAAAGAACAGCAGGATAATTAGTAGGATCATCAATATTACAATAAACATTAGATTTTCAAGAAGGGAATAATTTAACTACAAACACTTTAAATTTTCTCAAGTAGTGCAGCTGATAGATTAGGAAGAAAAACAGCAACTCCACTTAGGGGATACAGACTTTAAATCACTGTTTTGAAATAGGTACTTCTGTATTTATTTTGTTAAGGCACAATAATAGGGCTCAATTAGGCTGAGTAATCCCTAGAGGCACAGGTTAATAGCTGGTCTCAGAGAAGGCAAATTCTCCTAGTTCTCACAAGAAGGAAATGATCAGTCATTAGTGCTAGGTAACTGATTAATATCTCACAGTGGATTGGAAATCGCTGAATGTTCTCTGCAAGTTTTATACTCAAGGTGTGAATTCATAAGCAACCATCCTATTTGAAAGTCAGCCATTGCTTAGGGTTCTCTATTAGAATCTTATCAAGTACATTCTCAGTTATACCTCTAAGTAGCATTTTAGGAACGACGTTGGTGAGTATATGAGAATAGCCATGACCTCCATATTTCATCAGCCGGGTTTTCGTGTGTATGTCATGTGCTATCAGAATTCCATCTTCATAGCCCTCCTCTACCAGGAGACGCACCCTGTGAAAAATGTTAACTCATTAGATGTCATTTGTCTTTCACTTTCTCTGTTCAGGGTGCTTTCGACTTTTTACTCATTAACCTATTGTGCTTGTCGTAAAGATACTGCCTTCTACTGTGGCGTGTATACTGAGAGACCTTCAATAAATATTGTGTGGTGATGATAAAAATATTGCTGCATCCTGGTAGGAACATATCCGTATTCCATGCACACAGAAATTTCTAACCGGTGATATTTATGACAATGCCTGGCAATACTGCATTAAAGATAGCTTCGAATAGGATGTGCCATTTTGAACGAAGGACCACTTTAGCATTTCACTAAATAACTTTGTTCTGGGTTTGTATTCAGCTCTCCTCTCTCAAATGCCTCTTTGGTGGGCCCATTTTTCAGATCTCATTCTTTCTCTCTCCTTTTATCTAGCAAAAAAAAAATCAATGACTATTTGCTATTAAAATAGGGAAACAAAAGGAATCTCACTACAAGCAAAGTATTTTGAGAGCAAGATCAATTGGTTTGCAAGTGAGGGACATTTGATAAGCCACAAAGCAAGCCACTTGAAAAGGTTGGTAAGGGTACCTCAGTATTTTAACCACTTGCCCCTTTGAAGTCTATGACAATTTTGATTTAGTTGTAGTCTCTGAGCACTGGATTAAACTGACCAAAACAAATGTATTCTGCCTTCCTCCCATGTCAGCGAGACTGCTAAAATAATAAGCTATTTCTTTAAATTTATAGTCGGTGGACTAAAGGACAGTTTCCTGACTATTCTCTAAAAATGAACTCCTCTTTGCTTTGTTGAATGCTGGAATCTGTAGTGTGAGTCACCTCCTGACAGCCACCATCTGTACATGTCTGGACTCTGGGCAGTGTCTGTCGTGACTTCCATGGGTCTTTGATGGTGGAAGATGCCACTCACAGACAATAGTTCTTCTCTGGGATTCTCTGAATAGTTTTTCAGCATCTAGATTCTAAAGCGGATCTAGATGGATGAACAGTGTCTTCTTCCAGAAGCTGATTATTTGAAAGGTATCTTTTTTGTTTCCAAAGCGTTTCCTGGTGTCCTAGTACATGAGTCATATTTAATAACTACTACAGTGAGCAAAATGTGGGACACTACACACACACACACACACACACACACACAAACTCAAGCACAAAGCCCTGCCCTCCCAGAACATATATTTTAAAATAAATTATAATGGAAGAATAGACCTTGTATCTGCAGGTAAAAGGGAATGCCAGCACCAACAGACATGGCTGTCCTGTAAGTGCACGGAATGACTTTTGTGCCACTAAGATTTTCTGCCTCAGTGAAATTTGTGTAATATCCTCAAGTTCTGATCTGCAGTTACTTTTAAAACATACTTAGTTTAAGGGAATTATCTAAGTTATATGATCACATAAAAAAAAGAGAAAGATTTGACAGAATGCATATACAATGCTGAACCTTAGTGTGACCACAGCTGCATAGAAGCATCGTGGTATAGGAGGTTTGAGGAAACAATTTCTCCCTGATATTTTCTGGGCATTATCTGAAATTTGTGCCTCTCTTTCTTATCTGAGAAATATGATTTCTCATATTATAAAGACATATCATGTGGCTAAACAAAATCCTCTAAGATGTCTGGTGTCAGGCCTTGAAACACAACGTTATCAAATCGTGAAGTAGTAATCAAAGAATATAGAGGATAAGATATTCATATTTAAAACTGGGAATCCTTAGAGCCCATCGAGTCAAGAATCCAGAGACTAGTTATCTCATGAGAAAGATAACGTTATGGCTCTGGACACACAATTATATCCTGACTATCAAGAAAACCTGCCCCGTCCCGCTTACACTAAAAGATCATCTCTTATGTTGTGCCATTATACGGAAGAACAGGAGCTACAGAGATGCTGCCAGAAAGGGGGAGCCACTACAGATGAGAAGACAAAAAATCACGGTAATTATAGAAATACAAATGAGTTAGTGTTTGCAAACAAATATTAGAGAGAGACTACAAAGTGTGAAAAGGCAGAGATATAATAAGATTTGAGAAATGGAGCAGAAGATTGAAAACAGGTGTTAGACACAGAATTTCTGGTGCTGAGCACCAGAGGTAGGCAGAAGCGTGCTTCTGTGTTCCTGCACTTCAGAGGTTTAAGGCTACGATGGCTCACAAAAGGACCGCAGATGCATAATGAACACCAAGTGTGTCAGAGAGTGCGGCACTGGAACACGTGCAACCCAAGAGGGTATTCTGTGCTTAACATGGGCTGCGCTTGGGTCAGGTCACCTAATGCATGATTTCAGGAGATTAAGCACACATACATATACATATGTATGGAATAGCACACAGGCATTTTATAGATATAAATGTGTGTGTATATATATACATGTATACATTTATATCTATAAAATATGTGGTTCCTACTCCATTCCTTAAATGTCTCTGTCCCCAGGTCTCTGTCCTCATCCTCTTCTCTGAGTGACGTCATTCATTCCCACAGTTCAACTCTCATGTACAAACCTTATCTTAGGGCTTCACTGGATTGCATATACATATACACACACATTTATATTATAATAAATTGTACGCATATAAATGTGTGCATAAACATATTTATAATAATTTTTATTATTTCCATACATCCAGAATGGCTATATTTAGCACAGTGCAGATAAACAAATAGCCAAAAGAAGCTAAGAAGAAATGCTGCGGGAGCCATCGGTCATCCAACCATTCTCTCTCCTTCATAGACGACCTTTTACAGACCTTCTTTCTCTCGTTCGGGAAGGTCTGGGAGCCTCATGTAAGACACAGGCGTGTAAAAGATGCACCTCACTGCCACAAAGGGGCTTGGGAAAAGGAAGCCGATTCAGACTGCAAAGTTCCCATTTCGAAGATGATGTAGAAGACATGTGTTGAGGGCGCTGATCAGGAAATCATGTTTTTGAGATTGTGAAAGATGAAAATGACTGAACGCACTGCCCTATTTTAAATTCCAGATGCCTTTAGGCAAGGAGCAGTGTCCTCTGAATATAAACTAACTACGAGGGCTCTGGGGAAACCGGTTCACCTGTATTGAATGGGGTTCCTGGACAAGTAAATTAAAATAATAAAATAAAAATAAAGAAACCATACAACTACTTGTCAAAAAACTGATCTGAGTATTAAAAAAGAAAGACGGCGCTTCATTGGTCAAGGCAGTTGAAGTCATTTGCTCACGTAGAGTTGAGTGTCGCCGTATTACATAACTAGTGCAACACTGATTAGCTCTCTTTCCCTAATGATACTAAACTTGAACATATTACTTCTAATGACGTGGTCAAGGCAGAATGCCAATACATGGAGACAGCAGAAGCATACAGACACAAATGTTGACTCCTCAGGCAAAGATCCTCAGGATGTCCCAACCATGGCCACTGGCTCAAAATCTTCCCCTCAACCCAATGTGCCTTATTCAACTATGGATACTTGAATCTCATGGTTCCTGGACATCACTTCTCAATTCCAGCTTTGCTCCTTCCATTGCAACCATTTTTTCTGTACTCATCATCATATTCTAGTTCTTGTCGTCAAAGGGAACTGCTGCTCCCCCTCTGAAATCTCAAATCTTCAGTTTCCTGTTCTGATCATGTTACCTCTTACTATTTTTTCCACTCACTTCAACTGTATATATACATATACATATGCATACACACATACTCCACCTACTTCATTAAAGCCTGCAGTCCAGTTATTTGCCCTACTATACTTCTCCTTCGATCTGCCCATTCCTCTGTATATTTTCTTCCCTCCAGCTTGGATCCCATGACCCTCAGTCTCAACCCCTCCTTTGTTACCCATTTCTTTTGGATAGAATCCCAACCTTCAATCTTTTGAACTGTTCCCATGTCCTGCTTATATGCACACAGCTTCTCTGGTTCCATTACCAAAACGCAAAACATTTTTGCTTTTGGAAAATAATCATTCAATCATGTGCACTGGTGCCAATATGCAGGCATGCAATCATGATTTCTAGAGTCAACGGGGTCTCACACTTAACACATCCATGTCAATCTCTCTCTCACTGACCTGAGAGCCATTCCTAGCCTTCCTCCTGCTCCACGTGGTCCTGCCCTAAATCCACTCTTTTTTTCTCAGGAGATAATCACATCTACCTCACAGAGACACTAGAGGACATGTGGCCATGTGTCCTCAGTCTCCTGCTCCCCTCACTAAGACTTTCATTTGCATTCACCCCATTGCTTGTGTCCTGCCCTCTCATTTCGATGGAGAAACCATCCTTTCAACCAATGTTCTGTTTGTTCCCTAGATTTCCTCAATTTGTCACCTTAGGAGCCTTGCTCTGTATTTCTTATCTATCCAGATTTTAAAAAATCAACATCTATTGAACACTTCCATATTCTGCACCACTCAGATAAAAACTTGGCATGTGTCATTTCATGTAAATTCTATAGAGACCCTGTGGAATGGACACCACTTCCCTGAACTCATTCTTTCTGGCTCCGTCTCTGCTCTTGCTCTTAGTCACATAAACATTGGTCAACTCTTACTAGAAACTTCCCTTGACCCTTTGTTTTCTTCTAGCTCCAGCCCCATCTCCTTACTTCCCTCCACTGCCATGCTTCTCGAAAGAGTCACCTAAACATCCCTCTCCTCTTCCTCATGGCTTTTCTCCCGAGACTGCACTTACTGTCTATAAAATGTTACCCTCCTAATTGTGAAAAACAATGGATGCTTTTCAGTTTTTATTTCCCTTGATATCTGTCACATAGTACACGCGTTCAAGCCCTTCTGCCCTGAGCCTTCCTCTCTACTGACTTCCATAACAACACATATCCCTGATGTTATCACTTTGAAAACTTCTCAACCTTTCCTTCAGTGGTTCCTACTCCATTCCTTAAATATCTCTGTCCCCAGGTCTCTGTCCTCATCCTCTTCTCTGAGTGATGTCATTCATTCTTACAGTTCAACTATCATATACAAACCCTATCTTAGGGCTTCACTGGATAGCAACAATCAGATTTTCCCAAACAAAAGTCTTCTTTGTCAATCTCCAGTTTATTTCTCCTCCTAGATTTTCTAACTTGGTTCATTCAATCTTCATATCACCATGTGACCAAGACGAAACTAGGTAGCTATCCTTGATGCCTAAGGTTTTCTACTTGATTACAAAGAATGACTCCTACAATTATCTACTAGCATCACACATCATACAGTTTTTGAAGGTTGCATTCATTTTACACGATGTTTGGTCTTTAGACTTTATACTTTTAGCATTTAACTTGAGATTGCCTTTTTAATAAAAACTTTTAATAAAGCATTTTAAATATTACTTGTAGGAAGTTATGGCTTTAGTGTGGTCAACCTGAGAGATGAACAGCTTATTTCACTAGGGGTAAAAAGAGGAAAATGTCTTTTGTTCTCTGATTTTCATGGCAGGGGTTGGGTATTATCTGTGTTTCCTGTCAGCTGCCCATCTGCACTGAACTTCTAAGGCTCTGCTAAGCTTTAGCCTACTTAGGATGACTCATTTTCTCCTTAAAATAATATAGAGAGATTTTTCTCCCTGAAACAGCATAGATATATTTTTCTTTGCAAGTCTGTGGTTCAGCCTCCTTACTGTTTTCTGAATCTCTGCTAATACTTCCCTAGATATGACAATCAAAAAGGGCAAGGGAAAGAGAATGCTGTGGGAGACTTCACCATATTTACCTTTTAATTCTTTTGTTATCATCAGGCATGTCAATATCTGGGCCGAGCTGGTAATGAAGTAATTCAGTACCAAAGAGATCATATTCCAAGTAGCAGCCAAGCTGAGCAAACTCCAAGAGCTCCTTCTTATCAAGTATAGTCCTAGAGAAAATATGAAGACATACTGTTACGATGAAGAGCCCATTTTCCGCATGTACAGAGTAGTTTTAAGCACACTGTGTACAAGAACACAGTTGAAGTCAAGTAACAGAAACTGCTAAAATAGCTCTTAATGATGTGACTATGAAACAGTAGGTTCAATTTGTTACCAGAAATAACAGAACTTACTCATCGAAAAGGGAGATTTCCCCTCTAAAGTACGTGGGTACTACAGACTTAGTTTAATGAAGCTTCCATTATTCCAAAGCAAGTTTGGAACTCTCCCTCAGAACCGTGTTCAGAATATGCCCCCGCATTCTTGAGATTCCTTAACGGGGTAAATTTTCATCCTCTAAGGACTGCTATGAACTATGAGAACTGTGGAAGGAAATCTGGCCTCAGGTCTGGCGAATTAGGTGAGTAATGCTAATCTGGGTAACACATGAAGCTTTGCCTTATGGTAGCAGGGTGATTTTCTTGTGAAGATTGTAAAGTGATTCTAAAATTAATTCTAAAGCCTTTAAAGAATATCGTTCCAACATTTTCTTTACAGCACAACACTCATATAGACATTTAAGTTCTGGAGTACTTATTTTTTAAATAAAATTTATTATTTTATGATAAATTTTATGGATATCTTCTCATTTCAATAGATATCATATAAAGAATATAACTATTTTAGGATGTAAGATTATGTAAATGAATGGGAAAGGAGAGAAATGTAAGACAAGTACAGGCTACAGACGAGAGCAGAGTATAGAACAAGAGTAGATTATCTCAAGAAATTTACATTATAACAAGTAAAAAGAGATGCATTAAGGTAACCCCAAAATACCATTGTAGAGATCCAATCACGCAGAGAGCTAAGAAGAAATGAAAACATCCTAGCAGAAGACAATATGGGAGAAAAATGTGAAGGAAAAATATAGTCCATTAGACACTGCGTGAAGGGAATGAAGGAAAAATACAGCCCGTTAGACATTTCATGGAGGGAATGAAGGACCTAGAGAAAGAAAGGGATTGTTTGGGATCCAAAATTGGCCTGGAGATGAGTTGAGAACATTAGACAGTCATTGTCTTACTAGCTTTTCATCCACACTGATATTTCCAGTACTTTGGCAACTCCACAACGTGAGGATTAAAGCACTGTGTTGTGGCAGGGCGTGGTGGTTCATGCCTATAATCCCAGCACTTTGGGTGGCCAAGGTGGGTGGATTACCTGAGGTCAGGAGTTCAAGACCAGCCTGGCCAACATGGCAAAACCCCATGTCAACTAAAAATTAGCTAGGCATGGTGGTGGGTGCCAGTAATCCCAGCTACTTGGGAGGCTCAGGCAGGAGAATTGCTTGAACCCAGGAGACGGAGGTTGCAGTAAGCTGAGATCACACCACTGCACTTAAGCCTGGGCAACAGAGTGAGACTGTGTCTCAAAAAACAAAAACAAAACAAAAGTTAGCTGCAGGTGGTGGGGGGCACTTGTAATCCCAGCTACTTGGGAGGCTGAGGCATGAGAATCGCTTGAACTCAGGAAGCAGAGGTTGCAGTGAGCTGAGATTGTGCTGCTGCACTCAGCCTGGGTGACAGAGTGAGACTCTTGTCTCAAAAAAAAAAAAAAAAAGCACTATTATGTGACCAGGCATGGTGGCTCCCGCCTGTAATCCTAGCACTTTGAGACACTAAGGTGGGTGGATCATTTGAGGCCAGGAGATCGAGACCGGCCAGGCCAACATGGTAAAAACCCATCTCTATTAAAAATACAAAGAGAAAAAGAAAAAAAAGCACTATTATGTGTCTATAAATCTGTTTCTAAGAGGACAGAAGTATTTTTCCAAGCTTTTCTTACAAACCATAGGAGGACTAATTAAGCCTCCCTGTGCCATGGGTTGAGGAGGTTTCTCCTTTCCTGGGAGTTGACTATTGACTTTCATTCTGAGCTATCATACCCTGGCTGGCTCCTTTCCATTTTATTCAACAATTTAGCATAACATAGAGTTCACGATGTTGTTTTAGGCAGAGAGGCTAAAAAGTCTTTCCTTTATACTATAAAATGTACATTAGTTCTGTGCTATCTTCTATTAATACTACTCGTTTTCCGTCTTCTTACCATGGAGACCAT
Organism: Cebus imitator; assembly: GCF_001604975.1. NCBI lineage: Eukaryota > Metazoa > Chordata > Mammalia > Primates > Cebidae > Cebus > Cebus imitator. The sequence goes on from NW_016107376.1 coordinate 3,721,864, forward strand.
CTTTTGCTTCCAAAATTACTAGGCTGAAAGAATATGTGTTTTTCCATAGAAAACATATTCTGTTTTCCCCAAAGAACCATTCTTGAAGAAAAAAAAAAAAAACAAAATATACACAATCAAAGTAATGTAAGCCGGAAGAGGTTAAGTTTAGTATTTTTCCTTTTGAGTAAATTCAATGTGTTAATTATCCAATATGGGCAAGGTAGTGGGGGAGGGGAGGAGTTGGGACAGAAATGGACCACCAGTGACGGGTTGGATCATACTCCTATTTCTGCTCCTAATATATTTTTCTTTCTTTTGGCCCAATGCCTTGAGACTAAGTTTTCTAAATTTTCAGTGCAATATCGAGGCATATACTTAATGAAAAGTCCATGGTAAATGTAAAGCCATAGAAAAGTCTTTACCCTTAGTGCCAATTGAAAATAAAAATAAAGTCACTTAGCAACATTATCATCATACTGACAACTGTAGGAACTTACCATGTGTCTGACATTGTGCAAAAGACATTACATTTATTATCTCATTTAATACTCTTCATAATCCTAGCAGGTCTCAATTTTAAAGATCAAGAAACTGGGACTTGAGAGATTAGATACTGACTCAAGGTAATGTGCTAGAATTTAAATTCATCTCCAGGTTAGAACTTACTCTCTTAACCACCACACTATATGGCTTCTACTATTGTTAAATATATGTATTTTTTAACTCAAAGGACATTTTCCAGAATTACAATGACTGAATGTGTACAGAGTGTGTTTTAATTTTTAACTTGAAATTTGATTTCCTCCCCATGGTACCTTCAAACTGCACTTGGAAAAATGGAGAATTTACCATTAAAGGGTAGTATGGGGGGAAGAAAGTGAAAATCCCAGAGAGGTAAGAAAGGATTCACTTGTGGAGATATTTAGTTGCTAAGTCAGAGGGTAACTACATATAATAAGCAGGATTAAATCTTTACAAGTTATTTTTGACAATTTAAGTGACATAATCAATAGAGAAAGGGATTATGGTAATCACGACAACTGCTTACTTTCTTACTATGGGCTATATATGTGTGTGATATGTATGTGTGTGTGTGTCTGCGTGTGTGTATGTACTTATTCCTTTTTTTAAACTGACATTTAGTGATATGACCCCCTCTGGATAACTAAACACTAGTGTGAAGTCAATTAAGAAATGAATATTATGGGAACTCACGCCTATAATCCTAGCATTTTGGGAGGCCGAGGCAAGTGGATCACTTGAGGTAAGGAGTTCAAGGCCAGCCTGGCCAACATGGTGTAACCCCGTCTCTACTAAAAATATAAAAATTAGCCAGGTGTGGTGGCACATGCCTGTAATCCCAGCTGCTTGGGAGGCTGAGGTAGGAGAATCGCTTGAACCCAGGAGCAGGAGGTTGCGGTGAGCCGAGATAGCACCACTGCACTCTAGCCTGGGTGACAGAGGGAGACTCTGATGCAAAAAAAAAGAAAAAAGAAAAAAGAAATGAGTATTACAAATATTAAGGGGCACAGAGGCAACTGCGGTCACTTGATCAGGCCTCTCTCCTGAAGCCAGACCTGAAATCCAGCCGTCTGCTTGCCATCTCTACTTGGATGCCTAAGCAACTTCAACCTTCACATCTCCCACACCGGACCTTTCATCTACCCCCGAAACTGGCTGCCCCATTCTTGACTGCTTTCTTCCTCTGACATTCTACATTTAATCTATTGGGAGAGTATTTTGGCTCTACCTTCAAAATACGACTGGAATCCAGATATATCATGAGCTCCCATACCACCCTTCTGACCCAAATCACCCTCGTCTGTTGTCGTATCGCTGCAATAGATATCAAATTATTCTCTCAGCTTTTACCTCTGCTCAATTACAGTCTGTTCTACACACTGCAATTAAAGTGCCACTTCCATACCTAAGTCAGACTAAGTCTCTCCTCTGCTTAGAACTCACCAACGACTTTCTATTTCCCTCGAGTAAAAGCCAAGGCCTTATGGTGGCCCATGGGGCACGATGTGATCTCTCTTCACATGGTCTTGCAAAACCCTCATCTAAAAGAGGAATGGGGGCCAAGCGTGGTAGCTCACGCCTGTAATCCCGGCACTTAGGGAGGCCGAGGCCGGTGGATCACTTGAGGTCAGACGTTTGAGATCAGCCTGGCCAACATGGTGAAACTCCAACTCTACTGAAAATATCAAAAATTAGCTGGGCATGGTGGCACGTGGCTGCAGTCTCAACTACTTGGGAAGCTAAGGCAGGAGAATCACTTGAACCTGGAAGGTGGAGATTGCAATGAGCTGAGATTACACCACTGTACTCCAGCTTGGGCAACAAAGCCAGCCTCTGTCTCAAAAAATAAAGTAAAAGAGAAATGGGGTGGTGGCAGGCATGGTAGTTCATGCCTATGGTCCCAGCTACTTGGATGGCTGAGTGGGGAGGATTGCTTGAGCCCAGGAGTTCAAGACTGCAGTGACCTATGATCATACCACGGCACTCCATCTTGGGTGACAGAGCAAGCCCCTGTATCTAAAAAGTAAAATAAACAAATAAAAAAAAAAAAGAGGAATGGGGACTGTAGGGACCCAATCCTCCAGATGCAATGAAATATAAATGCTACCTACATTGTAAACGTTAACGGAGGACTCTTACCATAAGCAAAGATGTCATTCTGAGGAAGACTAACACTGTTCAATAAGATTCATCCACACATGTAAGTTTCAAAAGTAACCCCTGGCTAGGCACATTGGCTCGCTCCTGTAATCCCTGCACTTTGGGAAGCCAAGGTGGAAGGATCCCTTGAACCCAGGAGTCTGAGACCAGCCTTGGCAACAAAGCAAGACCCTGTTTCTACAAAAAAATTTTTAAAATTAGCAGAGAATGGAGGTGTGTGCCTGTGGTCCCAGTTGCTCAGGAGGCTGAGGTGGGAGGATCATTTGAGCCCAGGAGTTTGAGGCTGCAGTGAGCTATGGTCACACTGTTGCACTCAAAAAAAAGAAAGAGAAAAAAAAGTAATCCCTGTGAATTCTTATTCTGTCAAAAAACTTATATAAAGGGGTGTGACTTTGAGGAAGCTGATTTCTCTGTAAAAATGCTCTTAAAAATTTCACAGTCGGGCCGGGCGTGGTGGTTCACACCTGTAATCCCAGCACTTTGGGAGGCCGAGGTGGGCGGATCACAAGGTCAACAGATCGAGACCATCCTGGCCAACATGGTGAAACCCCGTCTCTACTAAAAATACAAAAAAATTAGCTGAGCGCGGTGGCGCGCACCTGTAGTCCCAGCTACTCGGGAGGCTGAGGCAGGAGAATTGCTTGAACCCGGGAGGTGGAGGTTGCAGTGAGCCAAGGTTGTGCCACCGCACTCAAGCCTGGTGCCTGGTGATGGAGTAAGACTTTGTCTCAAAATGAAAAAAAGAAAAGAAAAGAAAAGAAAAAATTCACAGTCACATGCAAGGGAAGATATCTTCAGAAGGGAAGCAATTAGGTTGATATTTTAGACATCAGGAAAATGCAGTTGAAAAAGAGGGGCAAGGCCAGATGCAGAGAGTGGCTCGTTCCTGTAACCCCAGGGCTCTGAAAGGCCTTCCGGGAGGGTTGCTTGAGCCCAGGAGTTTGAGACTGAACACTGAGAGGCCCTGTCTCTATAACAAAAATAAATAAACAGAAAGAAAAAGAGGGGAAGAGAAATGTGCTGTCATTAAAAAATCCAAGACATACATACATATATATGTAGGGTTTTTTTTTTCTAATTTTTAAACTGACATATGACCTCCTTTGGGTAACTAAATATTAATGTGAAAGCAGTTAAGAAATGAATTTAACTCTGCATGGTGGCTCATGCCTGTAATCTCAGCACTTTGGGAGGTGAAGGTGGGAGGGTCACTTGAGCTCAGGAGTTCTAGACCAGCCTAGGTGTCAAAGCAAAACCCCATTTCTACTAAAAATATAAAAATTAGCTAGGTGCGGTGGTGCATGCCCGTGGTCCCAGCTACTCAGGAGACTGAGGTGGGAGGATTGTTGGAGCCTGGGAAGTTGAGGCTGCAGTGAGTCAGGATCAAGCCACCGCACTTCAGCCTGGGTGACAGAGCAAGTAAGACCCTGACTCTAAAAATAATTAATTAATTAATTAAATTTAAAAATAAAGGAAATGAATTCATTTAAATTCTTCTTACTGACAAAGCAAACTGAGTGGAAAATCCAGCGGAAGACAGTGTGAGTGATCACACATATTTTTCAAAGGAAAGTCCTGAAAACAAGTAGAATGTGGTCTGAGATCTTACTGAGAGGTGGAATGGGAAACAAGAAGATCAACACCTGATAATCATCAGGTGTGTAATGCGGCCCAAGCTTGTTTAATCCTTACAGAAGCTCTATCAGGAAAGTGTGACTGTCCCCATCTCACAGATGAGGACCTGAAGTCTCAAAAAAGATAAATTCAGCTCTAAACTTGAAGAGCTTCAAAGAAACCCAAACTGCTTTTGTGTTCAGAGGCCATGTTCTTAGGCCAGGCTGCTCCTCTGGGGGTGAGGGCACCATAGCAGCTCCCTTCCTCCTCCAAGGTGCTCACTCTACGGAGACACACTCACCATCGCAATGACATCCAGGAGCAAGCACCTGGCGCCATGAATGTCTAACAAGGTGACTTACCCATGTGAAATTGACATTCAGCTGGATGGCTTCCAGAGACTGCCAAAGTGCTACTCAAGTTGCATTTATGCAAGTTACATTCTTTTTCACTTGGAGAGGACTGACCCCGAATGTCAGTATGTTAGCATGGAAAAATGAAATCTGTGTGCCGCCCAGCAGATGAAGTTTAAACAGGGGTCCTGTCCCTCCCAGTCACCAGTGATCTCATAGCACATCTTAGAACAGTAGAGGTGCTAACCTCAGCCAGTTTTCCTCATTCTGCATTCTATATCCATGAATAATTCTTGAGAGGTTTGGTTTTTTTTGAAATGGAGTCTCATTCTGTCACCAGGCTGGAGTGCAGTGATGCAATCTTGGCTCACTACAGCTTCCACCTCCCAGGTTCAAGTGATTCTCCTGCCTCAGCCTCCTGAGTAGTTGGGATTATAGGTACCCACCACCATACCCGGCTAGTTTTGTATTTTTAGTAGAGACGGGGTTTCGCCATGTTGGCCAGGCTGGTCTTGAACTCCTGACCTCAGGTGATCTGCCCGCCTTGGCCTCCCAAAGTGCTAGGATTACAGGTGTGAGACACTGCGCCTGGCCATCCATGAATAATTCTATTCTTTCTTACTCCAATCTTTCCCAGCTTTTAAGGTAGGTATTTTTCACTTCCTCTCCTGAAAAGTCAGTAAAGTGATTGTGACACACAGAACAGCGACCACACTGCACACTGAAGAAAAGTTCCTTCTGCAAGGTGGATGAAATGACTGCAAAGTCATTTACAAGATATCCTGGGATTTCCCAGAAGGAAGATGAGATTTTTGTAATAAGTGCTTGTTCACGTCATTCCTATGGTGCATATTCCTTTCTTCTGCTGCATATTTTATACTTTTGCTCAACTAATAAGTAATTTTTCTCTATATAAGAAACGCATAAATTTAGGGAAAATATCTGGCCATCAGCTAAAAAAAATAGGGTGTCCAAAGTGATTTGGCTCTTTATTTTCAGAATGCAGTTATCATTTACCCAGTTTCTTAAGGCTGGTACTAAAATGCAAGACCTTTGATCCTATTTTTCAACCCCCTTTTATATTCTAGATCTTATCCATATGCTGAGGGGTTTAGTTTAATGTCAAAATGTACTCTGAGCGGAGAAAGGAAGTCTGCACGAAGTGATAATTTAGACGAGGGTCTGTGAGCTCCCTAGGTAGAAAGAGCTAAGGAGCAGAGGCAAGAATTTGATCCGTAGGTAAGAGCAAGATAACAAAAACACCTACCATTTGTCTTGGGCTTTACAGTTTCAAATAACTCTCAGGTACATTATTTCATTTCAGGTACATTGAAACACACCTTCATAAATTCATTCAACGAACATCTACTATCATCTGTCTTGTGCTATTCTCTGCGTTAGGAATATAGACATGAATAAGAAATTTAAGATGCTGTCTCAAGGATCTTAAAGTCTGCAGAAGATAGATATTTAAACTAATAATTATATTTAAATGTGTCAAAACATTTAAGTACAAATAAATACAAAGTATTACAAAAGAAGAATGATGCACTTAATTTTTTTCACTTGATTCACTTTGATTCATTTGAGTTGTGTCTTAAAGGATGCTATTCAGACAAATGTTGGTAGGGTTCAAGATGAACAATGCAGAGAGGCTGGGCACATGGCTCACGCTTATAATCCCAGCATTTGGGAAGCCAAAGCGGGTGGATCATCTGAGGTCAGTAGTTCGAGACCAGCCTGGCCAACATGGTGAGACCCCATCTCTACTAGAAATACAAAAATTAGTCAGGTGGGGTGGCAGGTGCCTGTAATCCCAGCTACTTGGGAGGCTGAGGTAGGAGAACTGCTGGAACCTGGGAGGTGAAGGCTGCAGTGAGTCAAGATCGCACTACTGTACTTCAGCCTGGGTGACAGGGTGAGACTTTATCTCCAAAAAAAAAAAAAGAAATCCAGAGACCCACCTGCTGAGAGGCAAAAAGGGAGCTTGCTGTTACTGAATATAAGGGTGTAGTTTATCAAAGAGGAGGAGAGAAGAGAGGGGAATCATCCATCTATCCATCCATCCATTTAACAAGAAATTGTTGATCACCTACTTGCAATCAGGCATGAGCTGGGAAAACAAAGACAAATAACACCAGTTCCATCTTGGAAGGAGTTCAGTCTCTACTACGGAAAAGAGACACGGAAACAAATATTTGCTGTACAGAGTTTACCAAATGCAGTGGTAAGAGTGCTACCAGGAGCTAGGATGGCAAAGAGAAGGAGATAGCAAACAGTGCTTGGCTGGCTCTGGGAAAGCTTCATAGAGAAGAAAACCCCTGGTGAATTGCATTTTGAAGAAAGATTCTGCCAAACAGATAAGGGGAAATAGGACATTCACAGCAGAGAGAATAGCACGTGTGAGACGCATATAAGAACAAGCAGTACAGGGCGCTCAAAGGCATGCTCAGTGTGGCTTTGGCCCAGAGACTGTGTGCACACTGGGAGTAACAATACATAAGGTGGAGGAAAAGGAGGGAACCGGACGACCAAGGTCTTCGGATTTTGCGCCTCAGGCAAAGGTGACCCACTGGAGGGTTTTAGGTCAGGATCAGGGATATAATTAGATTTGCCTTTGGAAAGATCTGGTAGATTGTGGAGGCTAGATCTGGGACCAAAACTAAGGGAGGGATTCGTGTTTGGAGACTTATAATAATTCAAATGATAAATGAGGGGCTGAATTCACAGAACACCAGAGGAGGGGATAGGAGAGCTTGTATTTGGCGATGTGAGGGAGGTAGACAGGTCTTTAGGCTAACAGCTGTGTGGACAGCACAGTGATTAGCCAGATTATGGAGTAAAGCAGCAAGAGTGAAGGATGGGGACGGGGCACTGGCACCACAGGGACAGCCATGCAGGAGGAGGATCACAAGCCTGTCTCGCTTAGGCAATTGATTAAATGTTGGTGCCGTTAAATAACAAGAACAAGAACAATGAGTAGGTTGTGAGTAGGTTGTGAAACTCGCAATAGACTGGTGAAATAATTACATCACATATTAATGTCATTGCACAAATAAAGAAACTAAACACGGGTCTTCTTTAAAGGGATCAACAACTCAGTATTCCAACTCCCAATCTAGTGCCCTTTCCACTGTGATGAGCTTTGATTTGATTGTAACTCATCAGCCATTTCACTCTGTGAATTCCTGGGGCAAGTGGTGGACCCATGAGCGTGGCTCTATGTGGCTCACGGAGCTAACCCAGGCCCTGACATCCGAAGAAACATAAACTGCATTTCCTGATACAACTTACAGACTTGATCAAGTATGTTTTAAAAACTGGCATACAAATAAAATAACAACAGAATGCTTATATATACAACTGATTTATTGAAAACACAGTCAAATTTCAATGATCTTTATAAAAATTGTTTACCAAAAAAGTAATTCTAGGCCGGGTGCAGTGGCTCATGCCTGTAATCCCAGCACTTTGGGAGGCCAAGGCGGGTGGATCACTTGAGGTCAGGAGTTTGAAACCAGCCTGGCCAACACGGCAAAACCACCCCTCTACTAAAAATATAAAATTGGCCGGGCGTGGAAGTGCACACCTGTAATCTGAGCTACTCAGGAGGCTGAGGCACAAGAATCACTTGAACCTGGGAAATGGAGGTTGCAGTGAGCTGAAATCACCCACTGCACTCTAGCTTGGATGAGAGAGCAAGACGCTGTCTTGGAAAACAAAAAAAGTAATTCCAAAAAATCTCTGTTCTCCTCCCCCTTGAGTTTATCAATTTAGAACAAATGAATATTTGTACAACTATGTGGAATTCTCATTTTAAGTTTTTCAACAACTGTTTAAAATGATTACTAAACTCAACTAGAATTATACATTTAATAACCTAAAATTAATTTTAAAATGTTTATAATGCAATATTTAAAAAAACAAATTACTGTAATCAAGTGAATATAACCTAATTTACTACACTCTAATTTGAAATTAACATAATTTTAAAACATTATTCATGTACATTCTTACGCTGCTCTCATGACAGCTCCACTGCAACTATAAGATCTGAAAAATTCTTAATTGATGGAATTTAATTGATCTCAATTAAACATAAATTTAAATGTGAAAAATAGGAAGTAAATAGAGATGATATAAGTTTTTAACGTGTGGGCTAAACATTGCCTATAATTAATAATATATAACTTGCTACTTCCAAGAACAATTTGTCAAGAATTTTAGTTTGATCCAGACTCAAGCCATGAATTAGAATGGTACGTTTGCATTAATATACTGGTTTATGCCCAAATATATAGGGCTTTTAAAGATTTATTCTTTATGGGATTCTTTTTGCATGAAGGCATGACTATTGAAAAATATTGTTGATATTGGAGAATAACTGGAAATGAAAAATACTAGAAAAATAATTCAGTTTGCTATTATCTGTATTTTAACAAGCATCTCCCCCCACAACTTGATTCAGCTCTCTGACTGCTTGGGTCGCTACAGAAATGTTTAATGACATCATAGAAAGGAATGACGTCACCCTTTCAATATTATGACTTAAGTGTAGGCTTAAGCAAAAGGAACAGATGGCTGCAAGAGAGAAAAACCCTTGTTTAAATTAGACTAAACCCAGAAGTTGGCTCCGAATTACAAAGTGTAATTAAAACTTTATTTTAGAATGCATTTCACAGTTTATACATCCCAGGAAGAGCTTTTTACCATATGAACTCTTTAGCTACCACATAGCACAGAAGAGGCTGTGTTTTTCATGTAGGGCCAATACACAGTTCGAGGAATGACGGCATTGAGGAGAGTGAAGATAAATCTCATAGACATGGCAATCCTATTTGTTAAAATGTCACATTTCATGGGAATGGTGTCAGAGTCATGAAAAATTGCTTTAGAAAAAAATTACTAGTGGAAGGCTTTGGTGGGTAGAATGTACTGGATAGAGCACATGGCAAACGCTTCCCTTTCACCCAGAAGGCAGGTCTGCCCCAAAGACTGTAATTTGGGATACTCCACAATTATTATCACCATAATTTTATTGCATTTTATTTGGCACTATTTATGAATATAAAGAATTTTAGTACATTTCACTTTGTCAAATGTTTGCCTGGATTTCTCTCTCTCTCCTTTTTTCCTCTTTCTCTCCTTTCTTTCTCCCTCCCTCTCCTTTCTTCCTTTCTCTCTCCCTCCCCATTTCCCTTTCTTCCTTCCATAGGTTCCACACATTGAGAGAAAATACACAGTAAGCAAATTTTAGGGCAGGGGTGGGGGAAATTTGCATAGCACTTTAGGATTGAAAATAAGTTTTCTGGCCGGTTCAGTGGCTCACGCCTGTAATCCCAGCATTTTGGGAGGCTGAGGCAGGAGGATTGCTTGAGGCAGGAGTTTGAAATCAGCTTGGGAAACACAGCAATTCGCTATCTCTTTTATTCTTAAAAAAAAAATTTTTTATTGTTTTTAAGAAAAAAAGAAACAGTGCCATATTCACAGGATTCTATTTGTTAAAGACAAATACAAGCACACAGCATTCCATTTGTTCTTAAACACCACTGTATGACTTAACTATATAAAGATGTTTTGCTCAATTTCAGTTTGTCAAACGTTTGCTTGGAATTGTTTTTGAATGACTTCACATTAATTCACTAATATTCACAGGGATTCAAATGTGGGCAAGTTCCAAGGAAACCACATAATTATGTTTTGTGGCTTTACACAGAAAACCTTAAGGTTAAAAATCACCGTAATTATAATGAAATAATGACTTTGAAGGCAGAGAGTGGGCTGTTCTTCAGGCTACAGCCCAGCGTCTGGTATATGGTAATTAGACACTCACATATTTGTGGAATGAATGAATGATGTGATAGTCTACTCTCTTATTTCATCTAATTAAGAGCACGAAAAAAAAGTCAAAATTATATCTTTCCCAGAGATGTGCCAATTTGGCATGAATGATCAGAGGCAAAGGAAATAAAATACTCTGTTGGCCGGTTCCCTAAATGTTTCCCTTTTGTTGCCTTTCAGAACCCCTTAGGTCAAATTCCTCTACCTTCCTCAGCTAGGAATCTTCAAAGACAGTGAGGTGCTATTTCTCTTCACTTAATTATCATTGGGCCCTTAAACAAACTTTAGGCCCTGGATTTCTATCAAAGCCCTTTGGCTTGTTAAATAGACAACCAAGTAGGAAAAAAATTCGGGCACAGCACCTGTCTGTGGTCTCTCCAGGAGGCTCAAAAATTTAATCAGTAAGTAGTTGCCACCCAAATACCTGGCAGCCATGCTGTTCTACTCAGCTTTCATTGGTAAAGACTTTTGTTGTCATAAAAATACCTACAGCTACTTTAATAGTCCATTAAGGATAAAATCTCCTTGAAGATGAATGGCACAAAGGATATCTGTGGGGTGTTTTTTTCAATCACATCTAGCCTGTTTTAGACCGGAGGCCAAGGCAGTGCTATCATTACATGTCACCTGGAAATGTGGGTAGAGTTTTAACAGGTAGTAGAATAATAATAAACGACTGAAAAGCAGAAAACCTTCATAGATTAAGACCAAGCAGGAACACTTAAGTGCTGGTGCTCTCTTCCAATAAATGTTGACTTTCGGCGGCTGTAACCATCAAGGGCAGCCCCCTGCAATGTTCCCTAGGGTTAAATTCACAGCAGTCAACAGGCCCATGCTTCTTAAAGGGAACAGATGGTTAGGGGAGGGCCTAGCCACAGAAGCAGATTTATCTCTTCAAGCTGTTATCTCCTAGCAAATGACCTTAAGCAGGTCACCAGTGGTCACATGACAAGTAGTTCAGAGGTCTCCTAAGATGATGGCCATTCATTAACTCTTCCCTCTCAGGGTCCCAGATGCCCCTTTTGGATAGCCATGTAGCAATTTGTTGTTGTTGTTGCAATGTGTGTATGTATGTGTGTGTGCACCCATGCAAATGCATGAATCCTAATGAAGATTGTGTATCTTCAAAAATGTTTACCTGCGATAAAGGCAGGGTGCAGTGGCTCATGCCTCTAATCCCAGTACTCTGGGAGGCTGAGGTGTGCGGATCACAAGGTCAGGAGTTTGAGACCAGCCTGGCTAACATAGTGAAACGTCGTCTCTATGAAAAACACAAAAATTTGCCCGGTGTGGTGGCACACGCCTGTAGTCCCAGCTCCTTGGGTGGCTGAGGCAGAAGAATCACTTGAACTAGGGAGGTGGAGGTTGCAGTGAGCTGAGATCATGTCATTCATTGCACTCCAGGCTGGGTGACAGAGTGAGACTCTATCTCAAAAAANAAAAAAAAAAAAAAAAAAAAAAAAAATTTACCTGCTTCAATGTGATTGGAGTATACAGAAATATTTTACTTTTGTATACTCAAATGATGGAAACTCTACTATGAAGGGGAAAAATAAACTAATCATGGGTAGGTAAGACTGACACTCAGTCTCATTGGAGAGTCCCAGCATTCTGGAAGGGGCTATGAGGCAGAGCCACCACCTTATTACCTTAAATCACAGGGTAGCTTCAGAGCCTTTTTTTGTTTTTTAATGTCTGAAAAGGCATGATGTGGAAATGAAATGATTTGCCGTTTTGTTTTGGTTTTCAATTTTTGGAGGCCTTGTTTTGGGGACACACGTCTGTTTTGTGACACTTTGATGTGAGGCTTCTGTGCATTTCATTGCATGAAATACATGCCCTTTGTGATTTGTCCCCATTACAGAAAGCTGAAGTCCTTGCCCTTCCAGCATGGCTCACATTGTATGCATAGCCCAGCAGACCTCAGAGAGTCTGACCCAGTCAAACTTCAGCATGGCCACTGTCTTGCTGTGAACAGCCACTTCAAAGAGCTAATGATGCCTGCATCTGCCTCCCTGATTATTTTTTTCTGTTACTTTATTCAGTATGTTTTTCTAAATACACTGCTTTTTCTAAAGCCATATTCCCTAGCTGCTTCCCTACTGAAATGCTCATATTTCCACGTATGCCTTTTTCATGCACTGGAACCCTGAATAATCCATCCGCTAGGTACAGAACGGATGGCTGCTCCAGGGATGGTCTCAGAATTTTCTAGAATGTTCTGAGTTTGTCTGATATCAGGTCAACCTTTCCATTCTGTTGTTCTGAGTCATTCTAGAGAGATATATTGAAACTGCAGCCAAATGGAAATCTGGTAATGTATCTTTATTGTTTAACAGAAAAAAAATACATATGTGTGTGTGTGTGTATATAAATATACACATATGCGTATATATAGGTGTAGTGTATACATATATGTATATCGCTAGGCAATAAAGAAAACATTTGCAATTTATATATTGTTTGATTTTATGAGCAGGGAAATACTACTGTGATAGAAGTAAAGGTTTATTTCACATTTTCCAATGAAAGCTTGTTTTCTGTTTGTGCCAAGCATAATTTTCTAAGTTACATACATGTCTAACTGTAAATAGATGGAGACAGAAAGATTCTTCTTTTAAGAATCATCTTGAGTCAGTTTCAAGCAGTATGGCAGACTAGATGTTCACAGAAAACCTTTCCAGCAGAGTACATGTAAAATACTACATTACATTGAAGAGAGGGGGAAAAAAAAAAACCCTATTTTGAAATGCTTGGTTCAGCTGGTGAGAAAGTAAGGCTTACTTGCTCAGGGGACAGAACCAAGAGGGCTGAGAACATAAGGAATAACGTGAGACCTAGAGCTAGCATTTGCCTAAAAGGTTTTAATGAGCCAAGTAAGACAGAGCTTGGGCTTGAACTGAGTGGGAGATCAGACTGGAGACAGATAAAGGGCTACTCCCTGCATATGGAAGGCTACACCCTTGAGGATGAAGTAGGTAAAAACTTGGCCCACAAACAGTTTTTGGAGATTACAGATGGTCCCTGACTAGTTCACCTTAATGCTTTTTCAACTTTACAATGGCGTGAATGCAGTACACATTCAGTAGAAACCGTACTTCAAGTACCCAGAGAAACATTCTGTTCTCCACTTTCAGTGCAGTATTCAGTAAATTACATGAGATATTCAACACCTTATTATAAAATAGGCTCTGCTCTGGATGATTCTGCGGAACTGTAGGCTAATGTAAGTGTTCTGAGCATGTGTAAGCTGGCCTACGCTAAGCTGTGAAGTTCAGTAGGTTAGGTGTATTAAATGCACTTTCAGCTTACAATATTTTTGAATGACAATGGGTTGATTGGAACATAACTCATCCGAAGTCAAGGGATCTCTGTATACATATATCTTTCTCAGTCTTGTCTTCTAGTTAAAGGAAGGTAAGTCGAGAAAAAGTCTGCCTTGAGAATCCATACCCACAATCCTGCACTTGCTAAGCTGAGGGGTCAGAATTCATAGCACCTGTGTGGATCTAAGTATCTTAAATCTAAAATTTAGTTTAAACACTCACAGAAAGCTTTACGCGAGTCCATCTACATGAGCTACCTAGAGTATTCAAATTCGTAGAGACAGAAAGTAGAATGGTGGTTGCCACAGGCCATGGGGAGTGAATACACTCAACATTACTGAACTGTATGTTTCAAAATGTTTAAAAGATGATAAATTTTTTTAAGTGTTTTACCACAATTAAAAAGTTTAGTATAAAATGTTCCAGGTAGGTACAATTAAAAAGTTTGGTATAAAATGTTCCCGGTATAAAATGTTCTACAAGGTTGTGAACCTACCTGGAACATTTTATACCAAACTTTTTAATTGTAGTAAAACATTTTAAACAAAATTTAACATGTTTTTAAGAATTTTAATTTTAATTGTGGTAAAAAACTTAAAATGTTTCAGACATGCCTTTTCAGACATTATTTCTGCCTACCAGAAATAAAAAATAAATAACCAAAAAACACACGGGTAAGGGGAAACCAACCTGACACTCATAATATCCAAGAAGTCTGATCTCACAATAAAAAATTTTACTCTAAAACATAAGGAAATAGTCTCATTATCAATGACAGCCAGGAGAACTAGTAAACTATATCACAGTAAAAAAAAAAAAAAACGATAGTAGAAATTAGATTTATCAATTACAAGCTAAACACTGTGTGTTTAACATTTTTTAAAGATTGAATTGAACCATGTGGAAGAGAAAATCAATTATCAAAATTAACCAAGCAGATTTGAAAAGTAACCGACTAGAACTTAATAGGTAACAATAAACTATATAGTTCTTAATATTATAAACCAAATAGATTGGCTGAGTGACAGATTGATTCTGTTGGAAAGAGTAGTAAATAGGAAGATCGAGCTGAAGAAATAACAGCTCAGTGATGCACATGGATGGAAACATGAAAGAGATATTAAGAGATATGGAGCACAGGTAAGAAAGTCCTGCAAATATCAAATTGAAGTTTGTGATACAGGTGATAAACAACATGAGTTAAACAATATTTAAAGAGAAATGGCTGAGGCTTTTCAGAAACAATGAAAGATACATCCTCACATTCAGGGATCCCAAGGAATGCCAAGCACACGATAAGAAATTCATGACCAGGCACAGTGGCTCATGCCTACAGTCCCAGAACTTTAGGGGGCCAAGATGAGTGACTTGCTTGAGGTCAAGAGTTTGAGATCAGCCTGAGCAACAGGGCAAGAACCTGTCTCTACGAAAAATATACAAAGTAGCCAGGTGTAGAGGCACATGCCTGTAGCCCCAGCTTCTTGGGAGGCTGAGGTGGGAGGATCACTTGAGCTTGAGAGGCTGAGGCTACAGGGAGCCAAAATCATGCCACTGCACTCCAGCCTGGGCAACAGAGAGAGACCTTGTCTCAATATATTTAAATGTATATATATATTTAAACTAGTAGAAATGCAGAATACTTTAACAATATGATAAACAATTATGTTCTAACAGACATATAGAACACTTATACCATACAATAATTGTAAAACACAATATTTTTAAGAAACTAAAAATGATGGGGTGATGGATGCAGCAAACCACCACCATGGTACCTGTATACCTATATAACAAACCTGCATGATCTGCACATGTACCCCAGAACTTAAAGTATAAGAAATAAATAAAAAAGAAAAAAAGGAAAAAGAAATAAAAAATAAAAAAGAAGAGCAAAAAAAATTTTTTAAATAAAATTTAAATGTATTAGTATTATACCTTTTTGAAGGTATGACATAGTTAACAATGTTTAAAAAGTATCATACTTACTGAATAAATGTGCTACATATATCCCATATCATCCAAGGCAACATTACAAAACACCTTGTTTTAAATTCAAATGAAGCTGTCCAAGATCTTACAGCAAATGAGAATCATAATTTGAAGTTCTCACTGGGTCCAAAGAGTATAGTCTTCACAGGCTGATGCATTTCCTCTATGACCAGTATACAGAAGCATGCCTCTATTTTATCAGTGCAACCAGAAGATTCCTGAAGTTAGCCAAGCATGAATCTTGATATTAACCCAGTGGCAAGAGAATTGCCTTTATCCTATTATGCCTCAGTTTGCCCATTAATACTGACTTCTCTGTTCTGCCATAACTACAACTTGTTTATATTTCCTGCACATGATTTTATAATATTTTTATTAAGTAGAAGAATTTTTTTTTTCTTGAGATAGGGTCTTGCTGTGTTGCCTAGCCTGGAGTGGTGAGATCATAGTTCACTGCAGCCTCATAAGGAGAGGCATTTTATCAATACATTCTGTAGGACTGTTAGTTTATTAAATAGCAACATGTCTGGTCTGATAATCAGGATTTATCAATATGTTAATATGGCTTTACTCCAATAGGCAAGATAGGAGTAACTGTAATATATTAGTAGTCTCACTGGTACTGTAGTAATTCTGTAATAAATTCAATTTAAGGCTAACAAGTAGCCTTAGCAACACTGTAAGACTTGTTCATAAAATTAACAGCAGCTGGCATTTCTTCATTTAGTCATTTGTTTTACTGGCCGCTATGCATCTAAAATAATATGTAGGGATTGAATGGTGAACCCCAACAAGATATGCCCATATCCTAACTCTGGAAACCTCTGAAAGTGACATTATTTGGGGAAATGGTCTTTGTAGACATAATTAAGTCAAGAATCTGAGATGAGATCATTCTGGATGATCTGGGTGGGCCATAAATCCAATGGCAACTGTTGTTGTAAGAAACAGAGAAGAAGACATAGACACAGGAAAGGCTACGTGAAGGCAGAGACAGAAACTGTAGTTATACAGCCAGAAGCCATGGAACAACCGGATCTCAGACTAGGGAAGAAGCAAGGAAACATTCTCCCTGCAGCCTGCGGAGGAAGCGGGGCCCCAACAATGCTTGGTTTCAGACTTCTGGCCTCCAGAACTCTAAGACACTAAATTTCTGTTGTCTGGGGACACCCAGTTTGTTATAATTTGTTCCAACAGCCATAGGAAACTAATACATGATACCACCTAACAAATACGCTACTTCTTACTATTCTTTTTTATAATTGCATTTTCCAAAATTCAGATGATTCAAACCAAAAGTGACACAAATGTGAACTTGCATATTTGTGGTTTTCTTCTCTGGGTGAAATCATTGACTTTCCCTCCCTTTCTATTCGTGCTAATTTATTATTCCAACTACTGGTAAATATTGAGCGAGGGGAATTGGCAGCTACTTTGATATCATCCCATGAGACAAAGAAATGAAGTAGACAGTGACACCTCTTATGATGAGTTATACAGGATTGAGCGAATGAAAGGAAATGACTTATGCAAAATACCTCATGCGAAACACCTAGGATACTAACCGATATGGAGGAGGGACACAAAAATGCCAGCAGTGACTTTTATTAATGTCAGTTGTAAAACTTTTTAAATACTATCTTCCATGTAGTTAGGGGTTCTCTCTATGCGATTAGTATTGCACTGACCTGATTACTGCAGATTCTTCATTTGATCATGCATTAATTATATGGCAGTTTGCATCCATTTGTAAGATAGGCTGCTTACCTATCCAGGTGTGACATGACTGTTTTGGAGATGTCTGCACCTGCTTCTTGCAATATTCGGATAATCTGAAATGGTGCCGTGGGGTGCCGTCCAGGATGGATAATGACAGGGCAACCAAGCTGAGCCTGGGTGTGAGCAGTGGCCTGGAGAACCTTTCTTTCACTCTCAGTCAAAGGCCAGGAGCAACCGATTTCTCCAATAACACCACACTTGATACTGGTTCCATCCGCTCCGTGGAGAATTTCATTCATAAGGACATCGGTAAGCTAAGGAAGAGTGAGGAGGAATATATAAATATATATATGCAATAAAGCATTTTAGGTTTTGGGGTACATGTGAAGAACATGCAAGATTGTTGCATAGGTACACATGTGGCAGTGTGATTTGCTGCCGAGAAGGAATATATTTTAAAGATTGTGAAACGTATCCAAATAGATCCACTACAGTATGTGAATGAATTTATTTCTTTAGTCCTTCATTCTTTTAAAAATGTATTCAATATTTATCAATTAATATTGGCCAATGAAAAAGGCATTTTGCTAGCCAAATCACAAATCAACAAGTTACACTAAATCCAAGATTAGACAATAAGTGTTTATTTAATGAGAAATTAATAGCTTTAGGAAGCTGGAGTTGGAGAAAGTGGCTTAATGACAGTGCATTCAGAGTGAAGGGGAAAAACTCTATAATTTAACCTGGGGAGCAGCATCTAGAATATAGAAAAACTGCCAATGAATTGAATCTGTGTCTCCTGTATCAAGTGATTCTTTTTCTTTTTTTTTTAAAAGAAGCAGGGGTCTCACCATGTTACTCAGGCTGGACTTGAACTCCTGAGATCAGATAATCCTCCCACCTCAAGCTCCCAAGTAGCTAGGACTACAGGCTTGTGCCACCGCACAAGGCTTCCAGTAATGCTTTAATTCTCTCCTATTTATTCAGTTTTTTACCGAAGACAGCATAGAAAATTGACGGCACACAGTACCACTATTACACTTTTTGGTTCCTGTGTATAGTTACTGCTCAGAGTGCTTGGAAAAGTGTATAATGCTCATCATCAGCGTAGTCTTTAAATACCATAAATACATTTACAAAAATAAAGTCCTGGTTGGAAAACAGTGCAGACAAAATTTTGAACTACAAAATATTCTAGAGAGTAAGTGATCTTTTGCAAAGACTGAGCTGACACCCTATGCCTGTTAGGCAATGGAAGACACATATGAATATATACATATAATCATTAACAGGTATAAACAGATACATGTGTGTTTAGAAAGAGAACACACACATGCACAAAAATGTTTTGCAGCTTATTCTTTTTGTCCCTAAACAATTTACTTCCTTCTGCCCATTCTTGTTTGAGACCATATTATGAAAACCCACAGGGGAACGAATTTTCTTCCACCTCCTGTGTTTTGTAAAAGGAGAGTGAAACACATTCACAAACGTGCCAAGTCTCTGCCTGCCAAGTTTCACCCTACAGTGAATCTTCATTGCTGGTTATTATAAAATCCAGGGGGACAAAAATTGAGGTTGCATGACTGAAGATGGAAAAGTGAGGTTTACAAACCGACTGTGGCGCCACTACTGAGGACAGATATGATATACACAATCTATTACCACGTTGGATTTTTCAATGACCAGTGCATTAAGATCTCTTTCCTTGACATTTTATTTATTAATATTATTATTTTCTTTACCACAAGGCTTACTTACAAAATTGGCACTTTCTTTGTGAAATACAACGTTACTAATTTGGGTACCAACTGACAGATGTCTTTGCTAGCTGGCAAATTTCTATAGTATGCCCAGCTACCTCCAGGCCCAGGGCATTTTTCAAGGTTCTGGCTGTTTTGAATTTATGAACAGATATTGTCAAAGAACTTAGGCTTTTTACCTGCTCCACTGACATGGCTCTGGTCTCTGAGGAGTGAGTTGCATCCACGTAAAACCCAGCTCCGGATATGATATGGATGCCAGTCTCTTCTGCAAGCTTCTTCAATGTCTGTACGTCTCGGCTAATCCCAGTGGTTGTGTTTTCCACCACAGCCCCTCCACCATTAGCTTTAAAATACAACAGTTCTTCCTTTACGGCTTCTGTCTCCTGATTCAATTGAAGGTTTTCTTTATGGGAATAAGAGTTTTTCTGAATCCAATATAAATTTTTCATGACGATAGGTTCTTTGGAAATAGCTTCCTGGCACGGAGGAGGTGGACAGTAACAGCAGTCAAAGGTCATGGTCAAGTGTTCATGGGTCAGGGTGCGGCCCAGTTTGCTTGGCTCGACAAGGCCCAAAACAGTTTGGACTTTTCCACTTAAGGAAGACATTTCTGATGGTATCACCAAGAGAAGTTCTAAAAAGAGGATTCTTTTTTTTTCTTTTTTCTAAAAAAACCAACAACTACAATCAAAAAATTTTACACATGCATAAACTCTTGTCCTTGAAGGGTGGAAGGCTGTGAACATACACCCATGTAAGAAGGCAATTCAATAAAACTAGAGAGATGATCTCACTTATGATCCCGCTGAAGTCAGAATCTACCCCCACTGCAGATCTAAGTGACATACGTGGTGTTAATTGCCTCCCACCACTTCCATTGGGAGTCCTCTTCCTGAGTGAGTGTTAACCTTATCTACTGGACAAATCCTTTGATATTCAGTTCGCATTTTTCTTTAACTTAATTGTATCTCTTAGTCATAGCTATGTATTCTTGAATAAATCAACAATAATTATAATTTAAAATTTCATTTGTTGCTTTTTAGCTAAATTAAATATCCCGAAGCAACAGCTCTTTCTTTTTTTTTCTGTTGCCCAAGTGGAGTGCAGTGGTGCAATCTCGGCTCACTGCAACCTCTGCCTCCTGGGTTCAAGCGATTCTCCTGCCTCAGCCTCATGAGTAGCTGGGACTACAGGCATGTGTCACCACACCTGGCTAATTTTTGTATTTGTAGTAGAGATGGGGTTTTCCCATGTTGACCAGGCTGGTTTCGAACTCCTGACCTCAGGTGATCCTCCCAAAGTGCTGGGATTACAAGTGTGTGAGCCACTGTGCCTGGCTGCAACTGATCTTTCCACTATTCATTCACTACCCAAGCAAACAAAATTCGGTTGAAGGCCCATTATGTGCCAGAAATTAGAGCCATAAAGAAGCAAAAGACAAGATCTGTGACCCACATGACTGCATAGAATATGCCCCCTAAAACAACAGGGGAGCACACTTAGGCTGAATAAATGAAATAACAAAAACAAATGAACCTCTTCACTTTGAATCCTTGATTGTCCCGAGCACACAGAAACGCACTTCAAAAATACTGAAAAGCAAAGATTCTTAGTCATAATGAAAGTGACTATGATTTACTGAAATTGAAATCAGCTGTCTCTGAAAAGACCAAAGCCCTCTGTGTCCTCGATTTGCTCTCATTTGTAGCACAAATTAAGTGTTCACCAAGAACCCCAATTCCAGTGCTTTCCTTTAAAAGTACATTTCCTTTTTAAAAATTTGTTTCAATTAAAAATTAAAAATAAAATGGCTGTGTGCAGTGGTTCCTGCCTATATACTCCCAGCACTTTGGGAGGCTGAGGGGGGAGGATCACATAAGGTCAGGAGTTTGAGACCAGCCTGAGCAATGTAGCGAGACCCCATCTCTACTATTTTTAAAAATTAAAAAAAAAAATTGGGGGGCTGGGTGCAGTGGCTCATGCCTGTAATCCCAGCACTTTGGAAGGCTGAGGTGGGCAGATCACCTGAGGTCAGCAGTTTAAGACCAGCCTGGCCAACATGGTGAAATCCCGTCTCTACTAAAAATGCAAAAATTAGCCAGGTGTGGTGGTGCATGCTTGTAATCCCAGTTAATCGGGAGGCTGAGGCAGGAGAATCGCTTGAACCTGGGAGGTGGAGGTTGCACTGAGTCGAGATAACGCCACTGCACTCCAGCCTGGGCAAAAGAGTAAGACTCTGTCTAAAAAAAAAAAAAAAAAAAATTAAAGTACATTTCCTAAATGAAGGCTTTAAAACGAATGAGAGCTGCTAAAAGTAGCGAGGAAAAACTCCAGCATTGCCAAGAACAAAACCAGGACTCAAGTCCCACGCTCTGGGAACTGAGGAAAAGGGGCATCACGTCTGTCCAAGCTCTCAAACTGTTCCATCAAACGATGTTCTGAAGTCACTATTTCCCCCCACATCCCTTTGAAGGCCTTCTTTGACTTCCATTTTTCTGATCTGTAAGTTAAAATAACAAAGCACATTTCATAGACTATCATAAAAATAAATTAGATACCATAGGTAAAATTACCTGTAGACAGACGGGTTTGGCGCACAGCCCATATTCAACGAACAGTAGCTTTGTTATGAGAACCATAGGAACCACTCATGTATTTCCTAGGTTATTTCTTTTCAGAGGAAGTGGGTGATGAGAGGGGAGATGACTTGGCAGAACAAGGGGAAAATTTGTGACGGGTATAGCATACACATAAGATAAGGTGAAAACAATGTCACAGATCAGAGGGTGACAGAATTATAGGCCAATTTATAGCCAGCCATTGCAATTATCTGGAACTCAGGTGTTTGAGATGTACTAGCTCATAAGGCATAAATGATGTATTTAGACTTTTGGACAGAACATAGGACTTGTGGCTAGCATAGCCATTGATTTTGTTTGATAGTGTCCTTCTGCAAGCCAGGCTTCTATCAGCTAGGCAGTTCCAATGGTGGCTATGAGAAGAAAAGGCAGTATCTGCTCAGGGAATCACCATACAGCTGCCAGGTGCTACATGGGGTGATATGTTTCATTGATGATGGCTAGGAATTTACTCTTCAGTATCTTATTCCTTGCTACTAAGAGCAAGGAATATGCAGTTCATGCCTTCTGTTGATGAAATCTCAGTACCATTAATAATAGATGCAATCTTCCATATGAGTTAATTTGCCGTTTCTTTCCTTCTGGCTGACGATCATACAGACGTGTTCCAGAGAGTCATAGAGGGGCAGAAACTGAGCTAAACTGATATAATGCTATCACTTTTGCTTGAAAAGTACCAAACTGTGTATTTAATTGATGTATATTTGAAAGAGCAATGCTGGTACGTTTCAAGCTCACAAGCTGTGAGTCTTTCTGAAAAAAAAAAAAAAAAAAGAAAAAAAAAAAAAAAACAAATCACTTAAAAAATGTCATCCCTTCTGGGAAATACCTCTAATGCTCTCAGGCAGAACAGGCTGGCACTTTCTATGATCACACACACTGTAACCTCCACTCAAAGGATAAGAAATGATTAAAGAACAAACTTGCCAATGCTGCTCTAAGGCGGAACATGTCTTTGAGTGGGGTGGAGAGTGTATCTAGAATACATGCTTCCTGTGCAGTGAAGGAGCCCTCTTCGGTCTGCATTCAGCCTGGAGGTTGCTCTCTTCTCCACATACAGGCAAGGGGCTATTCACAGAGACGAGAGTTCACAGAACAAGGAGGAAGGTAAGGAACGATGACAGCAGCAATACGCAATGATGCAAACAGGAGTGGCTACCCAGAAACAAAGCAGGCTTTGGTATTTTCTGGAGTATGCCCGAGAAGCTTCAGCACTGCATACAGGTACCTGCACAGAAGCTAGTGAAAAAGGGAGTAGCTAGAGCTTATTATAAACACATTGGTCAAAAGTTCTGTTGCACTTAAAATGTGAAATGTGAACAATCTGAGAGACGGAGGACAGACTGCAACTGCTATTACAGCCTAGCGGAGGGAAACAACATTTCTAATTCCGATGGATCTAGAATCGCAAAAGAACAGAGACTTAAAAGACAAAAAACACCGCATGTTCTCACTCATAGGCGGGTGTTGAACAATGAGAACACATGGACACAGGGAGGGGAGCACTACACACTGGGGTCTGTTGAGGGGAAGTAGGGGAGGGACGGTGGGGGGTGGGGAGCTGGGGAGAGATAGCAAGGGGAGAAATGCCAGATGTAGGTGATGGGGAGGAAGGCAGCAAATCACACTGCCACGTGTGTACATATGCAACAATTTTGCATGTTCTTCACATGTACCCCAAAACCTAAAATGCAATAAAATAAATAAATGGGAAAAAAAAAGACAAAAAATAAAAGGGACAAAAGAAGAGAATCAGAGGACAGTCCTCCAGCACAGCCGAAAGCCAGAGACGATAAAAAGGATTTGTCTTATTTCAAATATGCGTGTTTAAACTATGCATATTTTGAAAAAATATACGCATAAATCAACTTCTATACAATGTTTAGGAAATTCACCTAATTGAAGATTTGGTGTGCAGGAGGGTAGTTTGGGGGCAACTTTAGTTTAGTTTCACTGAGAGTTTCTCACAGCTATTTCACCCTGGCCATTATAATTAAGATGATTCTGTCTACCCAGATTAAATATATTTTTCAGTGGTATTTTGAATTTTAGAGGGCAGGACTTTCCAGAACTCTACTTCACCTGTGAATGAGGATAGCTTCTCTTAACTGCAATACACTGTCCTTATGTCATAAACATAGGCTCTTTTCCTACCCCTGACTCTGCTATACCCAGCCCTCGACCTGGTACTCATCTAATAAGTTTAAATGCAATGGTCAAATTAGGTCAGGCACGGTGACTCACACCTGTAACGCCTGTAATCCCAGCATTGTGGTAGGTTGAGGCAGGCGGATCACTTGAGGCCAGAAGTTCAAGACCAGCCTGGCCAGCATGGTGAAACCCCATCTCCATAAAAAAATACAAAAATTAGCTGGACGTCACGGCACATGCCTGTCATGTGCCTATCACCACAGCTACCTGGGGAGGCTGAGGCAGGAGAATTGCCTGAACTTGGGAGGTGGAGGTTGCAGAGAGCCAAGATTGCACTACTGCACTCTAGCCTGGACAACAGAGCGAGATTCCATCTCAAAAAAAAAAAAAAAAAATGCAATGGTCAAATTAGAAAATTGATTTTTGGTGGATGAGTTTTCAATTGACTCTCAACTCCTCCCTCAAGCATGAAAGGTCTAATTCTTAGCATACATCGCTTATTTCATTTTATCTTAGTATTAGGTTCGTGCAAATGTAATCACGGTCTTTGCCATTGAAAGTAATGGTCAAAACTGTAATTACTTTTGCACCAACCTAATAGTTTTGTGGCTCTGAACAAACCCTAACTGACAAAAAACGGGAAGGCATCTCAGGGTTTGATGCAGACGATATGAAGTGAAGAGCCTGGCAGCCGTGTGACAAATGGACGAAGGGAAGGGCCCGTTGTACCTGCAGGGGGCCCATAGGATGTCGCTATTATCCAGAAAAAATCAGGTAGTGTCTTGTCTGAGACGACACCAGTGGAGATGGCAAGGAAGCAGAAGCAGGAAGAGGCAGAGCAGATGGAACTTTCTAACTGGACTTGCTGGCACTATAAAAGTCTCCTCCAAATAAATGGACTTCTAAGAAAAAAGTGCTGTCTGGCCCAAATATATCAGCACGTCTATTTTTTGATGTGTTACATCACAGATTGTGGCCGCACTCTAGAAACACTGCATTTAACACCGACATTTGATTTGAGACAAAAATATTTTTTAAATGCATCATTTTTTTTAAAGTTTGTTTGAATACTTCCATGGTGCAGACAGGTTCAGACCTGCGATGTGTTTTCTTTAAAGCAGCCTGGGCTGGACACCAATCAACGGCGACACCAGGAGTCCCTCCTTGGACATGGGCACCACCACCACACTTCAACTTTCTCAGGTATTTACGGCGTAATGGCCCTACTGCATGTGGATTTATAACTTTTAATATTGAACACTGTCAAAAGAATCAATAGCCATGCCTGAAGAGAAAGAAATCCCACCACTTCAGGATACAGAGCAATAACGGGACCCAGCAAGTTCTTTCAACTGTGACATAAATAAAGCAAAACTGCTCAGAGATACAAATGAGCAGCATGTATTCAGAGGAAAATGTTGGGTTTCATTCCCAGGACTTTTTTTTTCTTTTTTCAAATTGACAAAGAATGTAAGAAGAAAACCTGGGGATGTGTGCAAATTCTAAACGATTACGAGGACTATGGCAGTGATGTACCCAGGAAGCGATCGTGCTGGAAAAAGGCCTTTGCAGACAGGTCAGCCTGGGATAGGTCCCCTCCTCTGTGTCTGCTCAGGCTTTCACCATCCTGCACACCTTGATGTGAGCAGTTCATCTTAAACTGGTAAGTTAATCCACTGAAGCCATTCAAAAAGCCAGAAAACACATGAGGTTGCTTGAATGAAAAAAATCAGCTTGTGGCTTCATTAACTCTTCAATTTAACATGGGCCATCTGGTCAATCCCAAGTCAGCAGGATTGAGCAGACAGCCTTTGTGTACACTGTGGTCTACAAACTTGTAACTAGTACCACCGACTCCCCAAATTTCTCTGTTTAGTGGCCAACTAAACAGTATATATATACACTTCAAAAGGGGCCAGGCGCTGTGGCTCACACCTATCATCCCAGCACTTTGGGAGGCCAAGGGGGCAGATCACCTGAGGTCAGGAGTTCGAAACCAGCCTGGCCAATGTGATGAAACTCCATCTCTACCAAAAATACAAAAATTAGATAGGTGTGGTGGTGGGCACCCATAATCCCAGCTACTTGGGAGGCTGAGGCAGAACTGCTGGAACCCAGGAGGCAGAGGTTGCAGTGAGCCAAGATCACGCCATTCCATTCTAGCCTAGGCAACAAGACCAAAACTCTGTCTCCCCCCTTCCCCCCCAAAAAAAAGAAAGGAAAGGAGAAGGGATAGGGAGGGGAAGATAACCATATTTCAGCACAGATCAAAATGCAGTATTACTCACTACAGTAACATACCAGAGTTGGGACAAGTGCAATATTATTGTCAAGACACTGTGTGAATAACTGACCTTTAAATTTTACTTAATTTGAAAAACTGAGATCTCATCTCTGCCCTTTTCATTCTCAGAAGGTTTTTTTTTTTTTTTTTTTTTTTTTTTTTTTTTTTTTTTTTTTTTTTTGAGACGGAGTTTCACTCTTGTTACCCAGGCTGGAGTGCAATGGCACGATCTCGGCTCACTGCAACTTCTGTCTCCTGGGTTCAGGCAATTCTCCTGCCTCAACCTCCTCAGTAGCTGGGATTACAGGCACGCGCCACCATGCCCAGCTAATGTTTTGTATTTTTAGTAGAGACAGGGTTTCACCATGTTGACCAGGATGGTCTCGATCTCTTGACCTCGTGATCCACCCGGCTCGGCCTCCCAAAGTGCTGGGATTACAGGCTTGAGCCACCGCGCCCGGCCTCTCAGAAGGTTTTACACTCAATGCCTTGAGAATGTTTGATGTAAAATTTTTGATTTTGCTAGCCACACTTATTCCTGCAAGTGAAACATACACCGAGTTTCTGGAATACAACAGTTATCACTTCCTTTTCTCATAAATAACTCTCCACATTGAAGTCTGTCCTCAGCTTTTTCTAGAGGGGCTTTTCTGTCCCATGGATCCCTAGCCATAGGTTGTCTCCCAGAAATAGCAATACTTTGAGCCAGATGCACAACCGGTCTTTAGCTGCATTTGACCAGTAAAGAGCTTAAAAGCTGTATTACTTTTAAGTCCTGGAGAACCACAGACAAATGTTTTAAACATGGAAAATGTCTACATTCCTCTCACAGTTTCATCCAGAAGGCTATTCTTGAGGTGGCATGGTCTAGTTGGTAAAACGATGGGTTCAGAGTCCAGAATGCATGGCTCTTCACTAGATAGTTGTGTGGGTTTGGGCAACTAAGTTATCCAGTCCACACCTGCTTTTCCCATCTGTGAAATGAAGAGGTTGGACCAGATAACTTCCAGATGGCATCCATGCATCTGTGACTCCTTTAACTTGAAATGGATATTACTGACTACCTATAGATCATTAACTAACAATGAAAGCTACACTTTAAGAATGGATTTTTCAATGTATATTTTAGGCTGGGTGTGGTAGTTCATGCCTGTAATCCCAGCACTGTGGGAGGCCGAGGTGGGTAGATCATTTTAGGTCAGGAGTTTGAGACTACCCTGGCCAACATGGTGAAACCCTGACTCTAATTAAAAATAAATAAATAAAATGCATATTTTATATGCATGTGCAGACAAACATCTCTCTTTATATATATATATAAAGAGAGAGAGAGAGAGAGAAAGACAGAACAAATTTCCATTTCATGTCCTTCAAAGTTTAAAAGAGAATTCTAGACCTGGCATGGTGGCACATGCCTGTAATCCCAGCGCTCTGGGAGGCCAAGGCAGCAGACTGCCTGCGCTCAGGAGTTTGATACCAGCCTGCACAACATGGCAAGCCCATCTCTACTAAAAATACAAAAATTAGCCCGGCATGGTGGTGTGTGCCTATAGTACCAGCTACTTGAGAGGCTGAGGTGGGAGGATTGCTTGAACCTGGGCGGTAGAGGCTGCAGTGAGCCAAAATCGCACCACTGGAGTGTAGACTCCAATCTGGGTGACAGAGTGAGACCCTGTCTCAAAAAAAAAAAAAGAGAGAGAGAGAGAATTCTAGGACAGATGGGTGGTTTGAAAGAACCCCAAAGCCAGGCACAGCAGCTCATTCCTGTAATCCCAGGATTTTGAGAGGCTGAGGTGGGACAATTGCTTGAGTCTAGGAGTTTGAGACCAGCCTGGGCAACATAGCAACACCTTGCCTCTACAAAAATTAGCTGGGCGTGGTGGGGCACTCCTGTGGTCCCAGCTACTCTGGAGGCTGAGGTGGGAGGATCATTTGAGCCTGTGAGGTTGAGGCTGAGGCTGCAGTGAGCCTTGATTGCACCACTGCACTCCAAAGTAAGACCTTGTCTTAAAAAAAAAAAAAAAGGAAGAACCCAAAACTTGGAGTCTTGCTCCAGTGTTTTCTGGCGGCGTGACTGTGGAACATTTAAAAGCTTCTCGTGACTTAGTTTCCTTACTTGAAAACTGGAATATTTGTCTGATTGACCACATAAAAAGCAAGTAAAACAATACCTAAAAGCACTACTTAAATAATAAAAGTACCGGGCCGGACACGATGACTCACGCCTGTAATCCCAGCACTTTGGGAGGCTGAGGCGGGCACATCACGAAGTCAGGAGTTTGAGACCAGCCTGACCAACATGGTGAAACTCCATCTCTACTAAAAATACAAAAATTAGCCAGGTGTGGTGGCACCACCTGTAATCCCAGCTCTGTGAGAGGCTGAGACAGGAAAATTGTTTGAACCCGGGAGGCAGAGGTTGCAGTGAGCCAAGGCCATGCCATTGCACTCCAGCCTGGGTGACAGAGCAAGACTCTGTCTCCATAATAACAATAACAATAATAATAATAAAGTACCATACAAATGTCCAGAATTATGATTACTATACATTACACTTTGAATTATTTTCCAAATATTTGCTGAGTATCCTTGGACAAATCAACCTGAGCTTGTTCTTTCAGAAAATAAGCAAGAAAGGGCTGAAGCGTATGAAACACACTGAAGCTGTAATCTGCTTATCCCGTAAATGAATTTCTTCACTTGAGGCCCATGATTATTAAAAGTAGATTGAAAGCTGCAACTGACATCACAACTCATTAGGGTTTTGGAAATGATGTACCAAAGTGACTACAGCTGCAGTAGGTCCTCATTATCCAAGGATAACCAGTACTGGAAATGACTTTTTCAATGAATGTGCTTCCTACAGTGGTTAGTCTCCATGATGATCCTCAGTACTTTCCAATATTCAAATCCTTGTGTAGACCCTTCCACCCTTTACCTGAGCTGACCTGTGATATGGGTCCCAAACCGTGATGCCATGCCTGTTTGGGACCCGTATCATTGGAAGTAGCTTTTGCTTTTATGCTTTGGGAAATCTTGAGTTGCAATCTAAGAAGTCTGGCTTCCTTCCTACATGGAGAAGAAGAGGCCCTGAGATGACATGGAGAGAGAGAGAGAGGTCCCAGCCATTCCAGGGTCCCCATTCATCTAAGCCTTGTGGCTGTCCCTGTGAAGATAGCAGAGAAGTGAGTTATCTGGGACATTCTAGTCCAGCCAAGATCCCAAATGACTTCAGGCCGAGCTGAATGCAACTGGCAGAGTCTGATCAACCCACAGAATGATAAGAGACAATCAAATGCTGGTTGTTTGTAACCTCTGGCTGAGGGATGGTGCTATAGACTAAATGTGTGTGTCCCTCCAAAATTCATATGGTGGAATCCTAATCCCCAGTAACAGTATTAGTAGGTAGGGCCACTGAGAGATGATCAGCTCATGAGGGTAGAGGCTTCATAAATGGAATTGGTCCTTCTATAAAAGAGACCCCAAAGAGCTCTCTTCTTCCTTCTACCATGTGAAGACACAGCAAGGTGACCATCTGCAAACCAGGACACAGGCCCTCATCAGACACCAAATCTGCCAGCGCTTCGATCTTAGGCTTCTCGGCTTCCAGAGGGATGAGAAATGAATTTCTGTTTTTTATCAGTCACCCAGTCTATGACATTCTGTTAGAGCAGCTCGCGCAGGTAGGTGGTTTGTTACACAGCAATAGACAAAATATAGAGACCAACACCAAATAATATGTCATTTTTAAAGGGCTTGATTTTTTACATCAAAAAGAAAAATCAAAAAAGTCATCATTATAAATACGTCCTAATGGTTAAAACAAAGAATTAGTTGAATGTTAGATATGGGGAGAGGGAAGATCACTTCTCAGATAAAACGATGTAAGACGGTACTGTTTACTTGACTTTTGTACCCCAGTGATGAAAAAGGTTTTGCAAAAATATTTATGAAGGCTTCATGATTTCTTACCAAGTTCCTCTATTAACTAGTAGTTATGCAACTTACTCTCTTCGGAAGCACTTGTCTTGATAACACTCCTACCAATTTCTCCTCTTGGGTTGTTAAGGCTCTGACTCTGCCATATCTTCATTTGGCTTTGGAAGTATTTTGGCATTTCTCCAATATTGCTTTCAGCAGCTTCATGAGAAACTGCATCTTTAAGGTTTTCAGTTTTAGTTTGCAATCTCTTTGCATCATATTACTTGATATTTATGAGCATTTACAGCATTCGGCCAGAGATGAAGAAAAAGATACGATGGTGCAAGGCAGGAACAGAAACTGATATTAAGGACATAGGAATGCTTTACGGGAAAAGTCATTTTTAAGGGTACGTTCATCTGTGCATAGATTTGATTTATCTAAGCAACTTACTAACGAGAGTGTGGTGGAGAGGAGGACTCATATTGAATACAGCATGAGATTCCACAGTATATCCCATCACAGCATGGTCTTCTTTTGACTTCATCGGGGGCTTCGTCAGGTTAGAGGTGGGGTGCGTAGAAGGTCTCCTTTATCCCCAATAGCTATATAGTATCTAGTGTTTAGTCTGTATCAGTAAGACTCAATTGAACTGAATACAGAGAAGAAAAGTATAATAACTAGTTTAAACCTTAATTAAATAATGAAAGAGCCAAATGGTTTATCCCAAAGTGAGTAAAGTACGATGTGCTCGGCTGGGCGCAGTGGCTCACACCTGTAATCCCGGCATTTTGGGAGGCCAAGGCAGGATCATAAGGTCAGGAGTTCAAGACCAGCCTGGCCAATATGGTGAAACCCCATGTCTACGAAAAATACAAAAATTTGCTGGGTGGCACGTGCCTGTCATCCCAGCTACATGGGAGGCTGAGGCAGGAGAATCACTTGAACCCAGGACGTGGAGGTTGCAGTGAGCCAAGATCGCGCCTCAGCACTCTAGCCTGGTGACAGAGCAAGTCTCCTTCTCAAAAAAAAAAAAAAAAAAAAAGTACAATGTGCTCTAACTCTAAAATTCTAATAAAGTTTTTGATGTTGTTGTTGAAGTTTGCAAGGAAATTGAGTATGTAATATGTAGAGCTATACCCCAAGGCTCACTCAATTAAAATACTCTACAAATAATTACTTTTTCTTGTATGTCCAAAGATGAAGTCTGGTTTAAATTTTGACTTCTTAGAAATGAAGAGAACAGAAGCTACATACATAAAATTCTCACACCTACAAACTAAACCTGAAGCACAGTGTATTTTATTTTTATAAATTTCAAAGGGTACAACATAATAGAAAACTGTTCATATTCCAAAAAGCTGTTCAAAAGTCCAAAATACCCAAGAACTAAAGTATTTATTAGGAATTACTATCCTCAGGTAAGCCCCAAAATATGGAGGGGGAGAAGGACTGTATTAGTCTGGTCTCACACTGCTAATAAGGATATAACTGAGACTGGTTAATTTATAAAGGAAAGAGATTTAACGGGCTCACAGTTCCATATGTCTGGGGAGGCCTCACAATCATGGCTGAAGGCGAATGAGGAACAACGTCATGACTTACAATGCAGCAGGCAAGAGAGTTTGTGTAGGGAAACTCACATTTATAAAGCCAGCAGATCTCGTGAGATTTATTCACTACCACGAGAACAGTATGGGGGAAACCTCCACGTGATTCAATTATCTCCACCTGGCCCCAACCTTGACACATGAGGATTATTACAATTCGAGGTGAGATTTGGGTGGGGACACACTCAATCCATATCAGGGATATATGATTTCAGTTTTATCATGGGATAAATGCTAAATAATAAAAATAATATCTATATAATATTTAAGGAACTTATACCAGAAATGCAAGAAACACCAAATAACCAATTAAAATTTTTTATTTATAGATATCCAGCTTCACATTCAAGAAAAAAATCTTTCCATTTAAAATGGTAACTTAGTCCTTAAAAGTTAGCAGTAGTCATATTGTGGGAATCCAATAGAAAGCAACACTTTGGAGGCAGTTACAGAGTGTATGTATCTACATGTAAGTAGGACTTAACAGCCAGAGATACTAAAATGTTACGTTTATCTTTGAGCAGGAGAAGTAAAGATAGACCATTTTTTTTCCTTTATTACAATTTGATGTATTTTCCAGTTTTTAATGTTTATAAAATGTATAATTAGTAAACGCAAGTAAAATGGGAAAAGATCAATGTTACTAGTATAAATCCATGAGATACCTATACTATTACTGCTCTTGATTCTTTTTTTTTTTTTTAACTTAGAAATATATGACTCACACTTTCTAATTTCTGATACTCCTGCTCAAAGATAAACATAACATTTTAATATCTCTGGCTGTTAAGTCCTACTTATATGTAGATACTCACAGGTTAAATAGTAAAATACAGATTTTTGAATCCTCCAACAAAAACACACAGGCAGGCAAAGATTTATGCACTGGAGCTATTTCAAATTCTTTATTATCACAAAGTTGCTAATTGCCTGTCTTGCCTGAGATTTGATATTGTTCCTGTGCAATATTTCAGAGCAAATTACACGCCTTTCTAGTGCTATGGTTCATTTTAATTCAATTCAAGCTGTTTGAGGCAGTCCATAGCTGACTGATTTTGACTTCAGTGTAAGTCTTGAAGCCCAGTGACAATTCTGGAAAAAGCTCCATGGCCTGAATAATTCTTATCATAGTTAAGCCAGACCAGGAACAAGATCTCATCTGAACACACTCATGGGTGGGGTTAGGAGCAGATAGGGAGGCAGGGGCATCATAAAGGGAACATTTTTATAGAAAAGTATCAGAAATTAGGAAGTGTGAGTCATCATTTATTTTTAAGTTAAGAAAAAGAATCAAGAACAATAAATTTCAAGTAAGGATAAACTAGAAAAAGAGAATCATAAAAAGAAACCTTTTTAAAGGAAGGAACCATAAGAATAAATTTATTTATTTATTTATTTTGAGATAGAGTCTCACTCTGTCGGCCAGGCTGGAGTGCGGTGGCGCAATCTTGGCTCACTGCAACCTCCACCTTCTGGATTCAAGTAATTCTCCTGCCTCACCCTCCCAAGTAGCTGGGATTATAGGCAACTGCCACCACACTCAGCAAATGTTTGTATTTCTAGTAGACACAGGGTTTCACTCTGTGGCCAGGCTGATCTTGAACTCCTGACCTCAAGCGATCCGCCTGCCTCAACCTCCCAAACTGCTGGTATTACAGGTGTGAGCCCCTGCTTCTGGCCCAAGAAACCTTTTTAATGGAGGGCAAACACCCTCAAGAAGATGAAATAAAAAGTTATTCTGGATTTGATAAATACATATTAAGCATTTAATAAGTATAAGGTGCTATGTTAGGCAGGTAAAGTCTATGGGAGATACAAAGATAAATAAGAGAGTCCTG
Source organism: Cebus imitator (assembly GCF_001604975.1). NCBI lineage: Eukaryota > Metazoa > Chordata > Mammalia > Primates > Cebidae > Cebus > Cebus imitator. Next base: position 3,755,579 of record NW_016107376.1, read on the forward strand.
TGGCCTCACTTGGACGCTGGAAACCGACAATAATGCCTTTTGTTCATTGACTAAGCTCCTACTATGTGTTGCTTAAAGCACTTTACATCTCTTATCTCAAATTCTCAAGAATGCATTGCTGACTTGATATTCTATAAGGAAACTGAGGCCAAGAAAAGTTAAGAAATTGCCACTGGGCTGCAATTCCAACCTGAATCTGCATAGAGAATGCCAAATATTGACTATGAACAGCACTTCATACACAGTTCTGTTAAGATTAATTAGACCAGTTTACCTGACAATGACAATAATAGATAGCAACCTTACTGGATAATTACCATGTGCCAAGCCCAGCACTTGGTAATTTACATGACATGTCTACATTTTCCGCATTCTCTCTGATGCAACATCTACAAATGCTCCCATTTGAAAAAAAAAAAAAAATCCGGGTGCAGTGGCTCATGCTGCAATCCCAGCACCATTTTGGGAGGCTGAGGCAGAAGGATTGCTTGAGCCCAGGAGTTCACCACTAGCTTGGGCAATAAAGTGAGACTTCATCTCTCGAAAAGAAATCCAAAAATTAGCCAGGTGTGATGGCACACGACTGTGGTCCCAGCTACACGGGAGGCTGAAGCAGGAGGATCACTTGTGCCTGGGCTCAAGGCTGTGGTGAGCCATGTTCACCCTCTCAGAAACAAACAAACAAGAACACAAAACAAACTGAGATTTCATCCAAGACTCCTGCCTTACCCACATCCACTCAGTTTCTAAACCCTGTAAATTCCACCACTTTAATAGCTCTTTGATTCATCTTTTCCTCTTCATTCTCACAGTCACGACCTTAGTGGGAACCACCGTCATCTCACAGATGGATTCCAGTAAAAGCTTCTCAGCAGTCTCTCTGGCTTTCCAATTCACCTTAGGAAGCCTATATAGTGCTCTTTCTAAAACGTGGACAAGAACATGTCTCTCCCTGAGTCTTCTTCTAACCTTAAAAAACAAATCTGAACGTAGAGCCTGGATGGTACCCTGGGAAGCCACTCTACTCTGGCCACTTTAGAAAGCCTGCCCTTTCCTGGACTTTACATCTTCTCCCTTGTCCCAAGGTCTCTGAGCCAGTTTCTGTTTTTTTGCTCTCAGCTTGCAAATCCAACTCACTCCCACTCTGCCTCCCTAACACTTTCCCTGTCCTGGCCAACTTCTATTTGGCCTTCAGCACCCTTCCTAACTAGAAGATTGTCCTGTGGTTCCTCCTTGTTGCTCAAGCAATACAGGTAAGATGCCAATTCTAGGTATACTCATAGCATCCCAAGTTTCACCTTAATAATGCTCTTCTTCTGATTTTTATTTTTTATGAGACAGGGTCTCACTCTCACACAGGCTGGAGTACCGTGGTATGATCATAGCTCACGGCAGCCTCAAACTCCTGGGCTCAAGCGATCCTCCCACCTCAGCCTCCTGAGTAGCTGGACTACAAGTGAACGTGGCCACCTCCAACTATTTTTAAATTTTTTTAATAGAGAAAGGGGTCTCCCTATGTTGCCAAGGCTGGTTTCAAACTCCTGGCTTCAAGTGATCCTCCCACCTCAGCCCCCAAAGTACTGGGATAATAGGCATGAGCTACCACAACCAGCTGCCTTCTTCTGTTTTATGCCTTTGCATCACACTTTGAGCTTGTTGGGGTGAGTCACATCTTCTTTGCCACTCAGTCCCCAGCTCCCTGCAGTGCCTGCTACATAGTATGTATTTAATGAACATCTAGATGCTTGCTTTAGTCCACCTTTATCCACAAAGGATTTGAGGAGACTTCAACAAAGGAAATACATAAGAAAGAAAACAAAAATTAATGCAGAAGCAAAGAAATTATAAATAGAAGTGGAATTAGCACCAGAAAAGAACAACATAAATGTGGAGTCAATAGAGATTAAAAGTTGCTTTAAAAAAAAGAAAAGAAAAAGGCTAAACATTTTCCTAGAATCTTTTTTTGTTTTGAGATGAAGTTTCTCTCTGCCACCCACGCTGGAGTGCATTGGCTTGATCTCAGCTCACTGCAACCTCCACCTCTCAGGTTCAAGTGATTCTCTGCCTCAGCCTCCCAGGTAGCTGGATTACAGGCATCTGCCACCACACCTGGCTAATTTTTATATTTTTAGTAGAGACAGGGTTTCGCCATGCTGGCCAGGCTAATCTCAAACTCCTGACCTAAAGTGGTCTGCCCGCCTCAGCCTCCCAAAGTGCCGGGATTACAGGTGTGAGCCACCAGTCCTGGCCATTTTCCTGGAATCTTTATTTTAACATATTTCTGAAAATGGATAATTCTGAGATCACAGCACAGCCCTTTTATGGAATATCACATTATTTTCCCAAATTAGAAGAGCTTAAAATTATTAAAAAGCATGGAAAATGTTTTTCCAAAGTTTTTGGGCTCTGAATTTTGAAGCTGTGTTTGTTTTTTCAACTTGCCTGTATCTTCACACTCCAAGTTCTCAGAAGGCAGAAACTATCCTATTTTATTTTACTTTATTATTATCATTTTTTGAGATGGAGTTTTGCTCATGTCGCCCAGGCTGGAGCACAACTGGTCACTGCAACCTCCGCCTTCCGGGTTCAAGCAATTCTCCTGCCTCAGCTTCCCGAGTAGCCGGGATTACAGGTGCCTGTCATCACACCTGGCTAATTTTTGTACTTTTAGTAGAGACAAGGTTTCACCATGTTGGCCAGGCTGGTCTTGAACTCCTGACCTCCAGTAATCCACCCTCCTTGACCTGCCAAAGTGCTGGAATTACAGGTGTGAGTCACCATGCCTGGCCACAAATGTACTACTTTAGATTATTCTTCTGTACCTAACTACATAAAAATATGTAGCCTTTTTTTTAAAAAAAAAAAAAAACTTTCCCTTCCTATCTGCAGAAGTGCCCACTTATCTACAGGGAATCTACTCCAGGGCCCCCACTGGATGCCTGAAACCACAAACAGTAACTAACCCTGTAGTGATTATGTTTTATCCCCATATATACAAACTTATGAAAAAGTTTAATTTATAAATTAGGCACGGTAAAAGATTAACAATGATAACTAATAATAAAATAGAAGAATTATAACAATATGCTGTAATAAAACTTATGTGAATGTGGTTTCTCCCTCTCTCTCTCTGTCTTAAAATACCTTCATATTTTCAGACTGTGGCTGACTACAGGTAACTGAAACCACAGAAAGCAAAACCATGGACAAGGGGAGAGTAGTGTTAAAGCCAGAACCTTGAGCATACAAAAAACAACCGCAAGTGACTTCATCACCACAGACATTTTCTATCTGCATTGGTGGAAGTCAACTGAAAATCAGAAAACTAAAAATACTTAGTAAAATTACTGCAGGTAATTCATGGCCGTAGCTCTTCCTTTTTAAGAAGTAAAACGATAGTGGCTCTTCGGCAAATCTTGTAAATTTATAGGCCATCCACAGGAATTTCTTTCTAAGGCTGTTTAATTTTGAAATAAACTTTGAATCACAGAAAGGCTGTATGATTCAGTTGCACAAATAACTATACACTATATCTAAAAGGTATTTCCCACACAAATTTCCTGAGGTCCTTTGAAGATCACAAACTAGACTCTCTGAGAAAAGTCTTGATTTTGGCTACTAGGTTTTGCTAATCCAGAGTTTAAAAGAATCAGGCCAGGTGGAGCGGCTCACGCCCGTAATCCCAGCACTTTGGGTGGCTGAGACAGGTAGATCACTTGAGGCCAGGAATTCAAGACCAGCCTGGCCAACATGGCAAGACCCCACCTCTACTAAAAATACAAGACTTAGCTGGGTGTGGTGGCATGCACCTGTAATCCCAGCTACTTGAGAGGCTGAGTCACGAGAATCACTTGAACTGGATTGGCAGAGGTTGCAGTGAACTGAGATGGTGCCACTGCACTGCAACCTGGGTGATAGAGCAAGATTCTGTCTTAAACAAACAAACAAAGAATCAGTGCAGGTACCCGTTTTAGATGGTCTAACCTCGCCCGTTTGGTGTGAACAATGGTAGTTATAATAGAAAAAGTCCTGAGAGCCACTTGCAGGGGGCTCAGGGACTTTTCCATTCTGACTCTAGCCCTTGCCTTGCTCTGGTCTGCTGCCTGCCTGGACACCTGTCTGGGAAACTCAACACCAAAACTGATGAAAAGGAGAGCTGTACTTGCAACTAGATTTTGTTTGGATCACTAAATCCATTCCCATACTTGGATCAGTAAGTGCAACTCCCAGCCATAACAGTGATATGGTTTGGCTCTGTGTCCCGACCCAAATCTCATCTCGAATTGTAATCCTCATCATCCTTACATGTTGAGGGAAGGACCATGTGGGAGGTGATTGGATCATAGGGACAGTTTTCCCCATGCTGTTCCCATGATTGTGAGTGAGTTCTCACAAGATCTTATGGTTTTATGAAGCAGTTTTACCTGTTCTCACTCGCCCTCTCTCTCTCCTGCCGCCATGTAAGACATACCTGATTCCCCTTCCACCATAATTGTACGTTTCCTGAGGCCTCCCCAGCTGGGCAGAACTATGAATCAATTAAACCTCTTTTCATTATAAATTACCCAGACTTGGGTAGTATCTTTATAGCAGTGTGAGAATGAACTAATACAAACAGTGATTGCACAGAGGCAGATAAATGTCTGCTCAACCAATGAGCAAATATTTAGTTCTGTTCTACTCACCCTTCACCACACTGATGGAAAGTAATTTCAGCCACAGGCAAACCTATGTTTTCATTGGTATTAGGTCCTCTTTATAGGCTTCTGACCAACGATCTTTACAGTTCCTGAAATATTAAGAAAAGCTGCTATGATTGACAGATCGGAGGGGGCAACTTGGATCTTAAGTTCTCAGGGCATAAGAAGGCACTACAAGGAAGTCGGCTTTCCAGGCATGTGCTAATTTCGCCTGCATACATTTCAATTTATTGTAGCAAATGTTTGCTGAGGATCTACTAACTCTGACAGAAGATATGCAGGGAAACAAAGATGAAAAAGAAACAATCCTTCCCCTAAGACAGGAGCCCCCAACACAGTGCCTGGCACATACATGGTAAGCGTTCAATGAGATGCTGATTGTTTTTATATATTAATACGATAGTTACGGTATAAAGCAGAGTATAGTAAATGTTAGGAGACAGGTACTGATATGGTTTGGCTGTGTCCCCACCCAAATCTTATCTTGAATTGTAGCTCCCGCAATTCCTCTGTGTCATGGAAGGGACTCAGTGGGCGGTAACTGAATCATGGGGGTGGGCCTTTCCCATGCTGTTCTTGTGATAATGTATAAGTCTCACAAGATTTGATGGTTTTATAAAGAGGGGTTGCCCTGCATAAGCTCTCTCTTCCCTGCTGCCATGTAAGATGTGACTTGCTCCTTCCCTTCCACCATGATTATGAGGCTTTCCCAGCCATGTGGAACTGTGAGTCAATTAAACCTCTTTTCTTTATAAGTTACCCAGTCTCAGGTATGTTTTTATCAGCAGCATGAAAACAGACTGATACAGGTACAAAGCAAGTGCCCTGTGAGATCAGTATGGACAACATCCACTGATACTGGAGGAATGAGAAGGCTTCCTGGAAGAGGTCGCACGTCACACAGACTTTCTGATGATAAGAGCCATGAGGAGCATGTTTCAGGACTTTAAAGCATCCTGTAAAGGCTCATTGTAGGTTGCACATTAGTTTGCAGTGAAAAATACTGACACGTGGGCTTGGCCCAGAGGATGAGAACTATATTAGGGAGATCATTAAGTAGGCAGTTGGAGCATAGGCTGAAACCTGGAGAAACCAGAGACCAGGAGACAAGTCAGGAAACAAAAGCAATTTTCCTTGTTCCTCAGGGATCTTAAAAGCAGGACTGTGTTTCAGGGCAAACACAAGCCTGGATAAATAGTCTCCCCCTATTCCCCACACCTCGCCGCTCCAACTTACAAAAGTTTTGTAATAATCATAATTCGAAAACAAAATAGTAAACCCTTGAAAGTTGAGTAAAACCAGCAGGACCTAAATATTTAACTGATCTCTCAAACATGTTATTTATTGACAGGAAAAAGGTTAAATCAGAATGGTTAGAACAATTAGAAAGTTCATAGGAACCGAATTCTGAACTCTCAAGCCCACAACGATGACCACTATTAATAAAACACTGTATGGATATGTCTTCATAAAACTCTGACTATATTAAAGCCTCAGCTTTCTATATTGCTGGTTTCATTACCTTCAAGAGATTATGGAAGATCAGAAGTGTTATCTACCATAATAATGATGTGTGTTTCTCTGAAGAGCTTAGACAATCTACACACTTTAATTAAATCTCCTAATGTTCCGGTAAAGTAGGCAAGGGATCAACAGAAGGTGAGTCATCAAAAACAGTGGAAGACCGGACCATAGGATGTACTTTGAGATGAAATCCACTTTTATTATTATAGTTCCCATTTCACCAATGAGGAAATGGGTTATTATTCAGATAAGGATGGTGAGCTATATTACACTTTCACTAAAGGCAGAATACACGGCTGTAGGTTCTGTAAGCATCACGTGGGAGACCTTTAAAAACAGTATAACAACCAGGTGCAGTGGTTCACGCCTGTAATCCCAGCACTTTGGAAGGCTGAGGCGGGCAGATTGCCCGAGGTCAGGAGTTCAAGACCAGCCTAGCCAATATGGGGAACCCTCCCTCTACTAAAAATACAAAAATTAGATGGGCTTGGTGGAACGCACCTGTAATCTCAGCTACTTGGGAGGCTGAGACAGGAGAATCTGTTATACCCGGGAGGTGGAGGTTGCAGTGAGCTGAGATCACGCCACTGTACTCCAGTTTGGGAGACAAGAGCGAGACTTCCTCTCAANAAAAAAAAAAAAAAAAAAAGTCCTTGGAAATACAATCATGGCTCCCAGTAGAACAGAGATCCCAGTTTGAAAAAAAGAAAAAAGTCATAAAAAAAGATAAATGTTGTTATTTTAGGTAATAATTTGGTATCACTCAAGTCTTAAAAAGTAATGGAAATGCATATAATGAAATCCTAGGGCAATATACAGTTATAAAATAGGTATATTGATTCAGAATATGCTTAAATGGTTTGATGATTATAAAAATGAAAAGACAAAATCAAAAATTTTGTTGAAAGTTTGTGGAACTCTAAGTTTGAGAAAAATTGCTTTAGAGGTAGCCTTTATTAATGGTCTAAGAAAGAACTCAAGGTAACAAATTTTGTGTGGTCCTAAGGGAGCGTAGCACCTAACACAGGAAGTGTTTTGGGGAGACCAGTATTTGATGGCATTTTACTACTTTATATTTGGTACTAAAAGTAAAGTAACAAACAGCTTATTTCAACTCCTGAAAGCTGATTTACTACAATGGGGTCAGGGACAAATCTGTAATGACTACATGTGTCATAGAGCAATAATCACTCTTTCCCAGGCTTTGAGATGGATGAGAAAATGCTCTGAATTCTAAGTTCTCTAGAGAAAAAAACCTCACAAAAACAGAAAAAATCTCTACCATCAAATAACAAATTTTATGTAACTTATATGTATGTATATATGTATATATATATATATAATTAAATATAAAGAAAATTTAATTATATTTAATTTGCTTAAGTTTAATTTGCTTATATATTGTCCCCATAAAAATAAGCTGCATTAAAATATTTAGAAAGGTTTGTCTAGCACCATAGCTTAATTTAGCACCTCAATCATTGCTTTTACCTGCTTCCTAACAATTCACAGGAAAATCATATATTTAAAAATTATTTGACACAATGATTTATCTATACACTTATGTAGTTATACAAGCAAAAATCTCTTTTCACTGTAGTTTTAACTGTACTTAAACAATATTGCCGACATATCAAATGACTGTAATTTTCAGCCCAGTGGGGTAGCTCATGCCTGTAATTTCACCTGTCTGGAAGGCTGAAGCGGGCAGATCATCTGAGGTCAGGAGTTCAAGACGAGCCTGGCCAATACGGTAAAACCCCGTCTCTACCAAAAATACAAAAATACAGCCAGGCGTGATGGTGGGTGCCTGTAATCCAAGGCAGGAAAGGTTTGTCTAGCACCATAGCTTCATTTAACACCTCAATCATTACTATCACCTGCTCCCTAAGAATTCACAGAAATTGGGAGGCTGAGGCAGGAGAATCTCTTGAACTTGGGAGGTAGAGGTTGCAGTAGGTTGCCTGGGCAACAAAGTGAGACTCTATTTCCAAAAAAAAATAAAAAAAAAAAAAAAAAAAAAAACTGTAATTTTCATCTCTTTTTTGAATTAGATTTATATCTGCAAGTTTAATAATTTTAATAAATTTGTTGAATAAAAAAGTTTAAGTCAAATTACAAATCTACTGCCAAAACATGTCAAATTATTAAATGCCACCCAAGTAAGGACTGGTTTTGAATTTAGATTAACGGTTTTAAAGTAGGTAAACTATATTGTTAAATATTAAAATGTGTAATTCTTAAAATGAAAATGTTTGCATTTCAATTAATGTCAAATACTACTTGATTTTAGAATTTTTGAGCTGGAATAAACCATGGAGATTGTTTAATTTGGTGACTTCATTTTTAGATGCTAAAATAGAATCTTTTATCTTTTGAAGGTCAGATAGCCTAAGCTAGATCCCAGTCTCTCAACTTGCCCAGTGTTTGTTTTACTAAGCTACATATTTACCATGATCATCAAAATTAGTTATTCTTGTCTCCATTCATATGGAAGTATTAACCCAAGGTAACATCATATCTTAGCCTAAAATCACACCTGTAATTCCCCAGGAACAGAAGACCTAATGCCGATTTCACTGTTCACTGAGTGGCATGAAGAAAGCCCTTTAACTGCAGTGTGCTCTCCTTTTCCTAATGATAAAAATCAGACTCTAGGATGGGCGTGGTGGCTCATACCTGTAATCCCAGCACTTTGGGAGGCTGAGGCGTGTGGATCGTGAGGTCAGGAGTTTGAGGCCAGCCTGGCCAATACAGTGAAACCCCATCTCTACCAAAACAGTACAAAAATTAACCAGGTGTGGTGGTGTACACCTGTAGTCTCAGGTACTTGGGAGGCTGAGGCAGAAGAATCGCTTGAACCCAGGAGGCAGAGGTTGCAGTGAGCCAAGACTGCACCACTGCACTCCAGCCTGGGCAACAGAGCAAGACTCCTTCTCAAAAACAAAAAACAAACAAACAAAAAACCTCTAGTAATTTAGACTTGTCTTCTTCATTTAGTCATTGCAAAAAGTGGTAATAAAAATAACTCTGAAGTATACAGCATATATAAGTGCAAACCAAATACTTAATATCAAAAACTCAACTACATTGAAACCAAGGAGCAGTAACTACTTTGAGTCATAATTAGGAGGGAATACATATAAGCTGCTGTGTGACCTCAGGAGATTTGAACTAGCAGATGCAGGGGTCTATCTAACAAGTTCTGTAGTTCCTAACTTTTCCTAGTTGTTTTTTTTTTTTTTTAATAAGCTATGTTTACCTAAACCACATAATAATTATCAGTTTGAGAACAAATTAGAACCCTATGATTTCTCAAAGGCACCACTGATTCCTAAACAGAGAGAAATGTGGAGTACCTACAGTACGGCTAGTAGAATCTGAAGAATTTACTATTGATCCACCCTATAACTGATATATGCAGAGCATAAACCTTTCCAAATATGATTCTCTAATAGTAAAATATACTTTCCCAAGTGACATGTAAAATCGTCCAGCTTGAGCTGACCTTTAAAAAACAAACAAAACTTATCAACTGGAATCTCTTGGATAAGAAATAGATCTTGCAACTGGAAGGGGTGAGAAGAATCAGTAAGTAGGTTTTAAAAGTGTTGTAGAATGCAAATTTCTGAGGAACAGTATGTTGATACGATGCACAGAGAATAGTCTGAAAGAAAATACCCAGAGATGCTAATATAGGTCATCTCTGGGGGTAGAATTTTTATAGTTTTTAAAAAATCTTTTTTCCCTTTGTACTTATCTGTTCCGTCTGATTTTGAATATGGATTAGTTTTGTTGTGTATAAAGAAACGTTATTTTTCATGGAAAAAAATTTGCTTTAGTCTCTTGTATTGAGGGAGGTAAGGTGCGTTATGCCCACTTCAAAAATGAACCAAAAAGGCTCTTAACGTTAGTTGGTGGTTGTGATAGGAATGGAAATTGGACCCAAGCTTCTTGGGTCTTGGTACTGTTTTTGATTGCTTTAAAGGACCAGCAGAGAGGGAGGAAATCTGGAGAAGCACCTTCAATGACAGCTTTCACACCCAGTAAATCCTAAAGGGCAGAGTTGCAAACGGTTTATAGACCCCGCGAAGCTTGCACTCGCCATGCACTCCTTCCCACAACTTTCATTTCTGGATTGCACGTCTCCGTCTCCAATTTAAACAAGCATGGCTTTCAGTGTTTAATTACAATTTAATGGAAATACGACTTGCATTCAAATTAGCTTTTAGTTTTCACATCACGAATGTACAGCCAAGTTATTGTGTCATTATAATCTCATGTTATAATGGCTTCATAATGCAAGTCCCTGCAGGCTTGAATTAGTAGTTTCCTATGGTAATCACCCATCACTATAATATCATAATTGCATAAGCATAGTCCCCACTTGCATACACTGCAATCATTCTGACATTGTAAGAGCATTTTAATAGTATTAGCATAGACTCTCCAGAGAAATCATTTCATTGTCACTGCACTACCATATAAGATGAATTGTGATGGAGCCAAGTTGTTTTGATATGAGAGCTTAAAAAAAATTGCTGCAAGCAGCAAAGCATTGCACTTCTCAAAAGGTCAGTGCATTTTGCAGTCAGGTCTTCCTACAATCCTTAACTGAATATAAGGTCTTTCCAGAAGATATTAGGGTTTCTGTTGTTTTGTTTTTCTTTTTGTTTGCTTACGGTTCATTCAACAGTAATAAATTGGGTCAGACCTTCTCTGCCGTAGAGACAGGAAAAGTAGACATGATGCCTGTCTTCAAGGAGTTTGCAATTTAATCAGGTTTATAACAAATTTTATACAGCATATTGGTAAACAGAATGAAAACATTTATGATAAACAAAGTACTTAGAGGGCTACATGTGGTGGCTCACGCCTGTAATCCCAGCACTTTGGGAGGCCAAGGCAGGTGGATCACCTGAGGTTGGGGGTTTGAGACCAGCCTGTATAACATGGTGAAACCTCATCTCCACTAAAAATACAAAAATTAGCTGGGCTTGGTGGTGCGCACCTGTAGTTCCAGTTACTGGGGAGGCTGAGGCAGGAAAATCTCTTGAACCTGGGAGGCGGAGGTTGCAGTGAGCCAAGACGGTGCCACTGCACTCCAGCCTGGGTGGCAAAGTGAGACTCTGTCTCAAAAAAACAAAACCAAAGTACTTTGAAGTAACTGGCATTACATAGTGGTGAGAGTAACTAAACAAGGCTTTCCTAAAGAAGAAATGCTTAATAATCAGCTAAAGGGTTAAACATATTAAAGACAAGGACTATGAGGCAGAAATGAAGTGCATGTAACTGGCTGAAGTCTTTGTATTCACTAACTCTGGGAAGACGGAAGGCCACTGCGATAGCCCATTTTCTCAGTGTGGATAAAGATATAGCCAAGCCTAGGTAATTCATCAAGAAAAAGAGGCTTAATGAACTCACTGACGCCTGTATCTAGAAAGGTCTCACAATCATGGCAGCAGGCAAGACAGAATGAGAGCCAAGTGAAAGGGGAAACCCCTTATAAAATAATGAGATCTCGTGAGATTTACTCACTCCCCACGAGAACAGCATGGGGGAAACTGCCCCTGATTCAATTATCTCCCACCAGGTTCATCCCACAACACTTGGGAATTATGGGAGCTACAATTCAAGATGAGATTTGAGTGGGGACACAGCCAAACCATATCGGCCACCAAAGACACTAGCAATAGACACAGCCACAGCCCCATCCAAGAAGGGAGCAAGAACAGGTTATGCACAGAATTTCTCTCCTCTTCAGGTACCTCTGCTGCTTTCATTGGAGAGACTGGAAGGTGGGACCTTATTCTTGATTACTAAGAAAAGAATGAGCAGAGCTATTCTTCTGAAGCATCAGACCGAGAGTCAGAAAAAAGCAAACTCCTGTGCAGAAAAGCATTGCCAGCCGGGCGCGGTGGCTCACACCTGTAATCCTAGCACTTTGAGAGGCTGAGGAGGGTGGATCATGAGGTCAGGAATTCAAGACCAGCCTGGCCAAGATGGTGAAACCCCATCTCTACTAAAAATACGAAAATTAGCCGGGCATGGTGACAGGCGCATGTAATCCCAACTACTCAGGTGGCTGACGCAGGAGAATTGTTTGAACCCGGGAGGCGGAGGTTGCAGTGAGCCAAGACTGCGCCATTGCACTCCAGCCTGGGCGACGAGAGTGAAGCTCTGTCTCAAAGAAACAAACAAAAAGTATTGCCCAGCCTCCAAGAGTCGTCTCCTTGGTTTGCTTTGCATAGTTGCAACCATGGTATAAAATAACTATCCTGTGTCAATGACAAATGACACACACTGAAGAGACTGGGAGGATATTGTGTTCATTTGAGGGGCCTCTAATCTCCTGGCATTCTCTGGGGATACCACAGGAAAATGGCAAAAGGATTATCATAACTCTTAGAGAATCATCTCTGCTCAATGTTTAAGAGAGAACAGCATTGCAGCCAGCATTTACACAGTGGATGGCCCACAGCAGGATTCTATAAATGTTTATGGATGGATGGATAAGTGAACTTGACTGGAAAGAATGTACATGTTTTAGAGCTGCTTTGAGTCTGAAAACACAGGTGAAGAGATTTAGAATATGTACTCTCTGGTAACATTAACGGAAGAATTAACAACTGGCAACGCATTTTATACTGTGAAAACTCACTTGCCTTCTCGGTTATGGCAAATCACAGCATTCTGGGGATAATGGTCGCTCATTTTCCCTGTCTCAGTTTCCGTTGGCCTGGGAGACCTCAGAACTACTTGGAGGCTCAGTTTCCAAAAAGAAGTAATAACACTTTTTAAATTGGAACACACTAAGGATAAAGATGTGTTCTCTAAGTGCTCAAAGTGACTTTTACCAACAGGCTGTGGTGCAATCCAGTATAAACCTATTAGAAAAACAAAATTAGCTGTCCTTCCTTTGAAGTTATTTTTAACTTCCTAGGTAAAGTATGGCACTTGCTATCCTATTCTTCTTTGAGTTCTTATTTAGGTATCAGATGAACTTAAACCTTTAATTCTTGGCTTGCTCTTTTTATTTTTATTTATTATTATTATTATTATTTTGAGATGGAGTCTCGCCCTGTCACCCAGGCTAGAGTACAATGGAGCAATCTTGGCTCACTGCAACCTCTACCTCCAGGGTTCAAACGATTCTCCTGCCTCAGCCTCTCGAGTAGCTTGGGATTACAGGCGCCCACCACCACACCCAGCTAATTTTTGTATTTCTAGTAGAGACGGGGTTTCACTGTGTTGGCCACGCTGGTCTCAAAGTCATAACCTTGTGATCCACCACCTTGGCCTCCCAAAGTGCTGAGATTACAGGCATAAGCCACCGCACCCAGCCTTTATTTTTACTTTTTGAGAGGGTCTTGCTCTGTTGCCCAGGCTAGAGTGCAGTGGCACGGTCGTGGCTCACCGCAGCTTCAACCCCCCAGATACAAGTGATCCACCTCGCTTAGCCTCCTGAGAAGCTGTGACCACAGGCATACGCCATCTCACTTCACTCATTTTTTTATTTTTAGTAGAGATGAGGTATTGATATGTTGCCCAGGCTGCTCTCAAACTCCTGGGCTCAAACGATCCTCCTGCCTCAGTCTCCCAAAGTGTTGGGATTATAGGCATGAGTCACTGCACCTGTTAATTTGTGTCTGTCATTGACACATGACAGTCATTTTATACCATGGTTGCAATTATGAAAAGCAAACCAAGAAGACTACTGGGGCCTGGGCAGTCTTTTTCTCCACAGAAGTTTCTTTTGTTTTCTGACCCTTGGTCTGATGCTTCAAGAGAACAACTCTGCTTATTCTTTTGTTTTGTTTTGTTTTGTTTTGAGACAGGGTCTCCCTGTCACCCAGGCTACAGTGCAGTGGCATGATCATAGCTCACTGCAACCTCTGACTCCCAGGCTCAAGCAATCCTCCCACTGCAGCCTTCCCAATAGTAGAGATAATTTGTGTATATTTTGTAGAGGCAAGGCTTCACTCTGTCACCCAGGCTGGTCTTAAACCCCTGGGCTTAAGTGATCCACCTGCCTTGGCTTCTCAAAGTGCTGAGAAATGAAATATCACTTCTCAAAGTGATTTTTTCAGGTGCACATGACCCACTCTACCTGGCCAGCTTATTCTTTAGGTAACTTATTTCATAACAGTTTTTATTACACCTTAATATAAAAATTTTATTTTTTTAATGAAAGCTGATAAATGTAATATAAAAATTTTATTTTTATATTACATTTGATTATCAGCTTTCATTTCATTACTATATAGTACCTATTATTTATCAGTTTACAATATGTATTTGTATTGTTCTATTATTTGACATAATTATAGATTAAAAATCAAGAACTTGGAATGTTTAAATGTACGTATACTTACTTGCCATAAAAACAGAAATATTTATTATGTATAATATATCTTGACATTACTCAGAAAAATGTTTTTCTCTCTCATTCAAGTATATTACAAACATAAATAATTCCTGATTCAATAGGTTAATTCTCTAAATCAATAGGTTAATTTTTTTTTTTTTTGAAACAGTTTCACTCTGTCACCCAGGCTGGAGTGCAGTGGTGTGATCTTGGCTCACTGCAACCTCTGCCTCCCAGGTTCAAGCGATTCTTATGCCCCAGCCTCCCAAGTATTTGAGATTGCAGGCATGCACTACCACACCTGGCTAATTTTTTTGTATTTTTAATAGAGATGGAGTTTTGCCATGTTGCCCAGGCTGGTCTCGAACTCCTGGTCTCAAGCAATCCGCCCATCCCAGCCTCCCAAAGTTTTGGGATTCAAGGCATGAGCCACTGTGCCCGGCAGGTTAATTTTTTATTGGTACAAATGACAGTAGTTATAAAGTATGTTCTGTGCCAGCAAAAATTAATGTTAACTTACTGTATTTCAAAAATGGCATAGAAGCGGAGTTGGTTGATCATGGGATTTCTGTATTTTAAAATAAAAGTAGATGTTGTTTCATTGTACACTCTCCCCTCAAAAAATGGACACAGATGGGACAACACGATGCTTTCTGAACATATCACTATTTCCCCAAGAGGAAGAAAAGGCAAAACTTTACCAACTGCATAAATGTAACAAAGCAGATAGGCCAGAAGCATGTCTTTGGGCAAATCACTTAGTCTGAGGACCTCAGTTTTCTCATTAATGAAACAAGGAGTTGAACAAAGTGATTTCTCAACTTCCTTCCAGATACAAATTCTGAGTCTACGTGGAGAGATGTTACATGGGCTCTAAATGACCTCTCCAGAAGCTTCTCCATTTGTTCACATTTGTTTAAATATTAAGTGAATGGGGATGTATGTATAGAAGAAAATCAGACAGACCATTTTGTTACAAGGACTGTGAAACCTACTGATCTCTTTCTCTATATGAATTCTTTTTCTTATGTCCCATTAGGCAAACCATACTTAAACAGACCATATTACAGTATTTACTTTATTATAAACTTAGTATAAACAACAGATTATTACTAACAGATGCACGAAATAAAAATACCTCACAACCCAGAAGTTCCAGATTGTTATCATTTTTCATACTGCTTGTAAGAATAGAGGCACAAGTATAAAATAATGGTGTCTTTATAGTAGCTCTCAAATAAATGATGCTGACTGCCTAAGCAACGGAAAATGGTTGGCTATATCCCAAATTAAAGTTTATATAATCCACTATTTGTCTAAGCATATATGTATATCTATGTGTTTATATATATATACATATGTATGTGTGTATATATATATATATATATATAATTTTTAACTTCCAATAATTGCAACACAACTACAGAAACTAGTTGAAAATTTTGTGCCAACTTAACCAAAAATAATTTTATTCTTTAGTGGATGGTGAAATAAGTATTAAAAAAAAAAAGTCAATAACCTGGCCGGGTGCAGTGGCTCATGCCAATAATCCCATCACTTTGGGAGGCCAAGACAGAATTATCACTTGAGCCCAGGAATACAAGAGCAGCCTGGGCCACATAGTGAGACTCCACCTCTATTATATTAAAAAATAAGAAGAAACGGCTGGACATGGTGACTCATGCCTGTAATCCCAGTAATTTGGGAGGCTAAGGCAGGCAGATCACTTGAGGTCAGGAGTTTGAGACCAGCCTGGGCAACATGGTGAAACTCCATCTCTAAAAAAATATAAAAATTAGCCGTGTGTGATGGCACGCCTGTAATCTCAGCTACTTGGGAGGCTGAGGCAGGTGAACTGCTTGAGCCTGAGAGATGTAGGCTGCAATGAGCCGAGATCATGCCACTGCACTCTAGCCTGGCTGACAGAGCAAGACTCCATCTCAAAAAAAAAAAAAAAAAGTCAATAATCTGCTTTCTTTTTTTCAGTGCTTTCAAAAACTGTGATATTGTGTGTGTGTATATATATATATATATATATATATATATATGTACACCCACCGGTGGTTCAAACTGATTTTAGGTGATATATGGCCATTTAAAACTGTTTTAAACTGTTTTTTTTTATTTTAATGTGTTTCAGAAAAGAAAGTAATCAACATTGCAAGCCTGTGATTTCATAGATATTATTGCTTAGGATGGAGCTAAAGCAAAATGGATTGGTTTAAAGAAAACTATTAAGTAATTAGTGGTAAAGATAGTATCCAGACATAGAAAACACTCTTGAAGATGATATGAGCATAAATCAAGTTTCACAAGAACTGATGAAAATTATACTGAGTCTCCAAATATTAAAGGGCTTAGCAACATCTCCATAATATCTCATAATGATTCATTTTCTTTCATCTGTTAAAGAACTAACTCCTTTTCTGGAGGGTAACAGCCCTCCCGACACATCAGATATATAATCTTGACTTTTAGTTAGGCAGACAAAGCTATTATCCAATTTTATTTATTTATTTTTTGAGATGGAGTATATTTATTTTTGAGATTCATCTTGCTCTGTTGCCCAGGCTGGAGTGCACTGGTGCGATCTTGGCTCACTGCAACCTCCACCTCCCAAGTTCGAGTGATTCTCTTGCCTCAGCCTCCTGAGTAGCTGGGATTACAGGAGCATACCACCATGCCTGGCTAATTGTTTTTGTATTTTTAGTAGAAACAGGGTTTTTCCATGTTGGCCAGGCTGGTCTCGAACTCCTGACATCAAGTGATCCACCCACCTCAGCCTCTCAAAATGTTAGGATTACAGGTGTGAGCCACCATGCTCAGCCTATTGCCCAATTTTAACTCTCAGACCTTGTGATGGTTAACACTGAGTGCCAGCTTGAATGGATTGAAGGATGCAAAGTATAGTTCCTGAGTATGTCTGTGAGGACGCTGGCAAAGGAGATTAACATTTGAGTCAGTGGACTGGGAGTGGCAGACCCACTTTCAATTTGGGTGGGCACCATCTAATCACCTGCCAGTGTGGCTTGAATAAAGCAGGCAGGAGAAGATGAAAGGCCAGGCTTGCTAAGCATTCTGGACTTCATCTTTCTCCCGTGCTTGGGGCTCTCTGTCCTCGAACATTAGACTCCAAGTTCTTCAGCTTTTGGACTCTTGGACTTACACCAGTGGTTTACCAGGGGCTCTCAGGCCTTTGGCCACAGACAGAATCTTAAGGATGGAGTTCTTTAGTTCATTTTGGGGTTTCTGGAGTTGACTGCTTAATCTGATGACACCCAAGAATGCTAAGTACGCTACTTCTAAAAGTATGGAGAACATTTGAGAGTCCTTAGTGTGAACTGATTGGAGAGTTATGCAAAATAAATGCATTTGATACTCTTGATTCACCACTTGCGGGGTGGGGGAAGGGGTTTATTGACTCTATACATAGTATCTTTCACCATATGTGGAGAACCAAGGAATATAATAAAGTTGGTTGTTGCTACCAGGTTCACTGGACAAGGTAATGAAAGCAAAGGATGAGATTAGAGATTCTAACTTCCAGCTCCAGAAGCAAATACTGAGCCTCAAGTGTTCTGAGATTACCCAGAGTGAGAGTCTTATCTCCTGCAGACAAAAGGCTGAAATTGTGGAAAATCAGATACAAGTTCTTATCATGTGAGTGGCTGACCTGCAATAAAAGGTGCATTCTCAGTCTCATCAGACGTCTATGTCAAAGTGAGGGCACTGACCGAAAAAGAATGGGATCCTGCAACTTGGAATGGGGATGTGTGGGAGTACCCTGATGAAGCTGGGGACACTGATCTTGTAAACTCTGATGAGTCTCTTTGCCAGAGAAAACAGCTTCCCCATCCCCAGTGGTGACAACATTCCCTCCACCACCCACACTGCCATCAGTCTTTCCACGTTTGTCTGAGGAGATTAAGCATGCACTACCTGAGACAACAGTGATGACCTCTCCTGAGGCCGTTGCCAAGCAAGACAATGTTGATTCTTCTCAGGACACACCCCCAATACCCCTGTTTGCTTCTAGACCTGTAACTAGACTAAAATCCCAGTAGGCCACTAGAGGTCAAGTTCAGAGTATGGCCCACCAGGAGATGCCGCTACGCTCCAAAAAAACTGCTTGAGTTTTCTGATTTATATGAGCAGAAATCTGGAGAACAGGCATGAGAATGGATATTAAGGGCATGAGATAATAGTGGACAGAACATAAAGTTGGATCAGGCTGAACTTACTGATTTGGGCCCACTAAGCAGGGACTCTGCATTTAATGTTGCAACTCAGGGAGTTAGAAAAGATTCTAATAGTTTATTTGTTTGGTTAGCTGAAATGTGGATCAAAAGATGGCCCACTGTGAGTGTGCTAGAAATGCCTGATCTCCCTTGGTTTAATGTAGAGGAAGGGATCCAAGGGCTTAGGGAGATTAAGATGCTATACCGATTTTGTCACTTTAGACCTACCAATCCCAGCTGGGAGGGCCCAGAAGATATGTCCTTCACCTTCACCAATAATACCTTGTGAAATAGATTTATGCGAGGATCATCTGCATCCTCGAAGAGCCCTATGACTGCTCTTGTGTGCCAGATCTTACAGTGAGAACCACAGTCACTCAACTACAAAATGTACATGCAGTGGGAATAATTGGATCTCAATGTGGCAGGGCCAAGTGGCAACATCCAACCATTGAAGACAAGGTGGGCATTGTTACTGTAAGGGACAGAAGCAAAGCAGCAATCAGAATAGTCTGACTTGTGTAGAGCTCTGGTATTGGCTAATTAGTCAGCATTTCTAGAAGTGAAACTGATAGGAAGCCTACGGCATTCTTACTTAATTTACATAAACAGAAAGCTTCCAGGTCAACTGGACAAACGACTAAGGTGAATTACAAAAACAGAGAATCACAGCCTCTCAATCAATTTCCAGACTTGAATCAGTTTACAAACCTAAAACCCCTTGAATGAAGGGGAGGTCAGTTGCCCTTACGAAGGATACCAGTGCACTACCGACAATTTATACTGTCAATCTTTCTCGCATCCTTCCCCAGGGATACCTCTGGCCTTTCACCAGGCTAACGGTACATTGGGGAAAGAGGAATGATCAGGCTGTTCAGGGACTACTGGACACTGGCTCTGAGTTGACACTGATTCCAAGGGACCCAAAACATCATTATAGTTCTCTAGTTAAAGTAGGAGCTTAAGGAGATCAGGTAATTAACATAATTTTAGCTCACATCTGACTTAGAATGGGTCCAGAGGGTCCGCAGGCTCATCCTGTGGTCACTTCCCCAGTGCCAGAATGCATAATTGAATAGACATACTTAGCAGCTGGCAGAATCTCCACATTGGCTCCCTGACTGGTAGGGTAAGGGCTACTAGGTGGAAATGGCCAAATGAAAGCCATTAGAGCTGCCACTACCTAGAAAAAAAAATAAATCAAAAACAATATTGCATCCTTGAAGGGACTGCAGAAGTTAGTGCCACCATCAAGGACTTGAAAGACGCAGGGGTAGTGATTCCACCACATCCCCATTCAACTCTCCCATTTAGCCTGTGCAGGAGACAGATGGATCCTGGAGAACGACAGTGGATTACCATAAGCTTAACCAAGTGGTGACTCCAATTGCAGCTGCTGTATCAGAGTTGGCTTCACTGCTTAAACAAATTAATAAATCTCCTGGCACCTAGTATGCAGCCACTGACTTGGCAAATGTCTTTTTCTCAATTCCTGCCCAAAAGGTCCACCAGAAGCAATTTGCCTTCAGCTGGCAAGGCCAGCAATATACCTTCACTGTCCTACCTCAGGGCTGTATCAACTCTCTGGCTTTGTGTCATAATCTTGTTCAGAGAGAACTTGATCGCTTTTTTCTTCTATATCACACTGGTTCATGACATTGATAACATAATGCTGATTAGACCCAGTGAATCAGAAGTAACACACACTGGATTTATTGGTGAGATATTTGCATGCCAGGAGATGGAAAATAAATCTGACTAAAATTCAGGGGCCTTCTATCTCAGTAAAATATCTAGGGGTCCAGTGGTGTGGGGCCTGTAGAGCTATTACAGTAAGTTGCTGCATTTGGCCCCTTGCACAACTAAGAAAACGGCACAATGCCTAGTGGGCCTATTTGGATTTTTGGAGGCAACACATTCCTGATTTGGGTGTGTTACTCCTGCCCATTTATCCAGTGACCTCAAAGTCTGCCAGTTTTGAGTGGGGTCCAGAACAAGAGAAGGCTCTGCAACAGGTCCAGGCTGCTGTGCAAGCTGCTCTGCCACTTGGGCCATATGACCCGGCAGATCCAATGGTGCTTGGGGTGTCAGTGGCAGATAGGAACCCTGTTTGGGGCCTTTGGCAGGCCCCCAGAGGTGAATCACAGCGGAGGCCTCTAGGATTTTGGAACAAGGCCCTGCCATCTTCTGCAGATAACTAGTCTCCTTTTGAGAGACAGCTCTTGGTCTGTTACTTGGAATTGAACATTTGACTATGGGTCTTCAAGTCACCAAGTGACCTGAACTGCTTATCATGAATTGGGTGCTTTCTGAGGCACCTAGCAAGAAAGTGGGGTGTGCACAGCAGCATTCCATCATCAAATGGAAGTGGTAATATAAGTGATCTGGCTCAAGCAGGTCCTGAAGACACAAGCAAGTTACATGAGGAAATGGCTCAAATGCCCATGGTCTCCACTCCTGCCACCCTGCCTTCTCTCCCAACCCTGCACCGATGGCATCATGGGGAATCCCCTATGATCAGCTGACAGAGGAAGAGACGGCAAGGGCCTGGTTCACAAGTGCTTCTGCCCAATATGCAGGCATGAATAATGCACAGGCATATATGCAAATACAATGTATGGCATAAAGAATATGGACCAAGACCTTAGAGTCAGAGATAATATAGCCACTTACAAAGATTTCCAATATTTATAGTTAATAACTCTAAAATTTAATACATCATTCTTTGTACAGAAACAACTTATTTAAAAAATTGTCCTCAATGCTAATGTTGTGAAATTGTTATGGTATATAATAGTAATTAATGTAAACCTATTTTGACCAAGGTATTACTAACACACAAAAAAAGAGAAGTGAAAATAGGTTAACAAAAAAACTGATGTCACTATATAATGCGTTACGAAAATTCTACATAAAAAATATTTTACAGGTTGGTTGTAGGAGCTCACACCTGTAATCTTAGCACTTTGGGAGGCTGTGGCTGGAGGATCACTTGAGGCCAAGAGTTCAAAACATTAAGCTGAGCAACACAGTGAAACCTCATTTCTACAAAAGTAAAAAAAACAAAAAAATTTAGGTGTGGTGGCATGCACCTGTAGCCCCAGCTATTTGAGAGGCTGAGGTGGGAGGACTGCTTGAGCCCCGAAGTTCAAGGATGAAGTGAGCTATGATGGCACCACTGAACTTCAGCCCGGGTGACCGAGCAAGACCTTGCCAAAAAAAAAAAAAAAGCTTGGCATGGTGGCTCACACGTGTAATGTGTAGCACTTGGGGAGGCTGAGGCAGGCAGATCGAGAGGTCAGGAGTTCAAGACCAGCCTAGCTAACATGGTAAAACCCCATCTCTACTAAAATATAAAAATTAGCTGGGCATGGTGGCAAATGCCTGTAATCCTAGCTACTCAGGAGGCTGAGGCACGAGAATTGCTTGAACCCAGGAAGCAGCGGTTGCAGTGAGCTGAGATCGTGCCACTGCACTCCTGCCTGGGCAAGAGAAGGAGACGCTGTCTCAAAAAAAAAAAAAAAAAAGAAGAAGAAAAAAATCTTTTACAATCCTGATGGTCTATCAAAAGAAAAAAAAATTTAAAAATTAATCCTTTTGACCTTACCATAGCAACAATAACTAGTAGCAATGGTCCATGAAATATTCCTAATGCTAAGAAACTGTGTATGTTCTTTACATAACAAATCTAACAACTAAATTCAATAAACAAATGGAACTATGTGGAATCTTCATGGAGAATATTTTAAACTTGAACTTTTAGCTTGAAACATTTTGATCTGTCTATCCAGCTACACTAACAGGCAAAGAGTGAAAAGATAACACTTGAACGTCAGCAAGGGTCACTGCACCAGCCTGACTAACATGGTGAAAACACGTCTCTAGTAAAAATACAAAAAACTATCCAGGCATTAGGCATATGCCTTCGATCTCAGCTACTTGGGAGGCTGAGGCATGAGAATTGCTTCAACAGAGGAGGCAGACGTTGCAGTTAGCCGAGATTGCAGCACTGCACTCCAGCCTGGGTGACAGAGCAACTCCGTCTCAAAAAAAAGTTGGGGGGGGGCAGGGCGCACTGCAACTCTATTTGTAAGAGCCTTCTCCCCACCCCCAAACATTCAAGATCAACTGTGGCTGCAAGTCAAAGTCTCAGTAATGTCAGTATTTGAAATAGCAAATTCTTTACCACTTACGCACTGAGCTGCTCCAAATACTTGGCACACAGTTGAAGATGCACTTTACCAAATGGTAACGGGGCAGGCTCAAAGCAGCACAGAACCAAAAAGGAATCTATGTCAGGCCCGATGCTTATGCAGAAATGTGAGCGACACTCACAGGCCCAGGACAATGTCTACTCCTAGAAGTGGAGGCTGGAGGACTTGGATGGGCTCTGCCCATGCCAGCCCCTCAGGAGGCACTGTTCTTTGAAGAACAAGGACAGAGCATGGCTTCCTTGATGTCAGCCTGTAGGATCCTTCCTGGAACAGTGGAGAATGTTTTTAGAGAAGGTAGTGGGCAGAGGGCACTAGACACGCATGGTGTATTGGTGCGTTGGAGGCAAGTGGCCTCTTTGTAAGTTTCTGTGTTCACTGGCTTTGCGTCACAGCTAATAGACAGGCTCTGAAATCAAAGACTGAACTTAGAGAAACTGCAGCCTGAGAGCCTGGGAAATGCTAGCTGGGAAAAAAGGCACTGACTCATGGAAGTAATAGGCATGTCATATGCCAGAGAAGGATAAATAAAAACATGTCTCAAATAATCTATGCCAAAACTGGGGAAGATGGTCTTCCAGCTACTCTTGGATAAGGGTTTGAACAATAATTTTCTTTTTTTTTTTTTTTTCTTGAGACAGAATCTCACTCATTCTCTAGCCCAGGCTGCAGTGCAGTGGCACGATCTCAACTCACTGCAACCTCTGCCTCCCAGGTTCAAGCCATTCTCCTGCCTCAGCCTCCTGAGTAGCTGGGATTACAGGCATGACCCACCATGCCCAGCCTCAGTAATACTTTTCTCCAGAGCGATTGGTAGTTAAAACCATATTCAACTCACTATTGTCTAACATAGGTATGCATACCTCATTTAATCTGTCCCTTAAATAACTATCAAATTTTGCATCACAGGAGGCCATATATTTCATCCATTTCTTCTTTAAAAAAAAACTTCTACTTAAACTTTTTAATACGGACATTTTCAAAAATTCACAAATGAGAGCATAGTATAGTGAACCCTACGCATCCATCACACAGCTTCAACAATAAATTTCCACTTAAAATAGTTTTAAAGGGAAAAGTGTTTTACAGCCCATTCAAAACCCCAAATTTTACCTATATACTCTTATATACCCATGTAACAACCCTCTAATAGTTCCAACTACCAATTTACTACAAAAGATTTTTTTAAGGACTAGAAAAAACTATTACTCTATTCAGAAGGAACACTGTAAAAGCCTGTCAGAATCAAAGATAGTATGCATCATAGAATGGACAGATGTCAAACTGAGGCCTTCTGTGCCTTCACATCCCCCAATATTTTTTTGAATATAAGAGCTTTGCTAGCTAGGTGTGGTGTCTCATGCCTGAGATCCCAGCACTTTGGGAGGCCAAGGCAGGAGGACCACTTGAGCCTTGGAGTTGGAGACCAGCCTGGCGACAGAGTGAGACCCCATCCCTACAAAAAATTTTTTTTAATTAACCAGGTGTATACCTGTGCCAGGAGCCAACCCGGTCTTCTCAAGGGGCAGTGCCCTAGTGAGGATAGAAGCAAGATAATAAAGTTCCCTGTAGGTCTTTCTGTCCAAAAAAACAACAACAAGAAAATTAAATGAACCAGGCACGGTGTGGAGCTCTGCAATCCCAGCTACTCAGGAGGATCGCTTTAGCCCAGAAGCTCAAGGCTGCAGTGAGCTACAATTACCACTACACTTCAATCTGGGTGACAGAGCCAGACATTGTCTCAAAAAAAAAAAAGAGCTTTTGTAGCTTCTTAGGCTCACATCTCTCCTCAGAGACCTTTCTGTTTTCAGTTGGCAATATCGGGACAGTAATAAGACACAATATATTTAAGCAAGATGAGCAGAAGATACCACCTTACAGAAAGAGCTGAGATAGGACCACAGCATCATTTGGCTCCTTTTGCCCTTTGTGATGGTACAAGTAAGGACATTGACTAATCATGGTAAGCTTCTGATTTGGTAAGGAAATTTTGGGTAAAAATATCTGTGAGTTGTAACAGCAGATATTTGGATGTTTGTCGTTCAGACTGCAAGGTACATTTGATTATGTACGTTTTTTTCTTAACTGTTAGATGAACTATAGCCAATTCATTTAATAAGGTTGCTTCCCTTTTTACCTAATTACATAAATGTTTAAAATCACAAGCATTAAGCTCTCCTCCAAGTAATATTAGTTAAAAAAAAAAAGTTCCTGAACCAAACAGATTCTCCAAAGATGCGTAGTCGTCACTTGGAAGGTCAAATTTAACAATCAATGAAAATAACTCCAAAAACATTGTTTCCAAACAGACCATTACTATTGTAGAGTAGCATTATGGGCTCAACTGTGTCTCCCTCAAAATCTGTGTATTGTCTCCCTAACCCTCGGCACCTTAGGATGTGGTTGTATTTGCAGATAGAGTCTTTGCAGAGGTAATTAAGTTAAAATGGGATGGTTATAGAGTAGGTCCCAATCCAATAGGACTGGTGTCTCCATAAAAGGTTAGCACACAGACATGCACAGAGAGAAAACAGCCATCTACAAGCCAAAGAGAGAGGCCTCAGGAGAGGCCATCCTGCTGACCCCTTGATCTGGGACTTCCAGCTGCCAAAAACGTGAGAAAATAAAACTCTGTGGTTTAGGCCACCCAGTTTGTGGTACTCTGTGAGGGCGGACCCAGCAAATAAATATAGTAAGTAACAAAGGTTATCTAATGTAAGCTACAGAAAAGGCCCTTAATTATGCCTGGGGGCTCTGAATTTTTTTTTTTTTTTTTTTCCCTGAGACAGAGTCTCGCTCTGTTACCTAGGCTGGAATTCAACTGCACAATCTTGGCTCGCTGCAACCTTCGCCTCCCAGATTTAAACCATTCTCCTGCCTCAATCTCCCGAGTAGCTAGAATTACAGGCATGCACCTGGCTGATTTTTCTATTTTTAGTAGAGACAGAGTTTTGCCATGTTGACCAAGCTGGTCTCAAACTCCTGACCTCAAGTGATCCACCCACCTTGGCCTCCCAAAGTGCTAGGATTACAGGCGTGAGACACCACGCGTGGCCTGGGGGCTCTGAATTCATAAAGAGAGAAGAAAATCTGTCAAAAGAGCTGGCCAGGCACATGAGAGACAATCTAACTGTTTATTTATTTACTTATTTAATAGACATTTGATTTTTCTTCTTTTTTCTACTCTCTTTTTTTTTTTTTTAAGAGAGGATGTCTATGAATGAGAAACCTTTTGTTATAAAAGTCTTATTAAGGGCCTGGCATGTTGGCTCATGCCAGTAATCCTAGCACTTTGGAAGGCTGAGGTGGGCAGATCACCGGAGGTCATGAGTTCGAGGCCAGCCTGATCAACATGATGAAACCCTGTCTCTATCAAATATACAAAAAGAAAATTAGCTGGGTGAGGTGGTGTGCACCTGTAGTTCCAGCTACTCAGGAGGCTGAGACAAGAGAATCACTTAGTGAGATGGGGCGTCTCACTATGTTGTCCAGGCTGGTCTTGAACTCCTGGGCTCAAGCAATCCTCCTGCCTTGTACTCCCAAAGTGCTGGGATTACAGGCATGAGCCACCATGCCTGGCTAACCTAACCCTTTTAAACAAATTCTGATGACAATCAGATGACAGCTCAGCGTATGGACTCTGACCAAATAAATCTTTATTTCAACTATTCAATTACATGGCCAGGCTTTATCTGTCCTCCAAACTTTTAGAGGGCAAGACTGATAACACTTAACCTTTCAGGTATACAAGGAATATAGATGAGACATGTAGACTTGGGAAGGTATAAACATGAGATAACTTTGAGAGTTTATGAAAATATTTAAAATATTTTTAAAAATCAATACACATATAATTTTGAAAACAGTAAGTCACATCAGGAAAGAAATTTTGTGGGTACACAATAAACTAAGAATTTTGTGGTCACAATGGGATTTCAGGTACACAAAAGAGCATGAAATTAACAATATTTACCAATATTCTCTTCAAAGTGCTTTTCAAACGCCAAATATTACCCAATTAAGCCACTGCAAGATAAGCAAGATAAGCTATTACTTTTAACAAAAAGAACTAATAATTACATTTTAACGGTTTCTGTGAAGAAAGAATTGAATGTTTACCATATACAAGTGAGCATATCCCACCCTTTTAAGGAGTAGGGAACAGGAGAAAAAAAAGAAAGGCTGATTATGTAAGTGAATTCAGTGGGGGACACAGATGACTACGAACCACAACCTGTGAAAACAGAGAATTTAATATGTAAAGCAGAGACCACCACTGGCAAAAGGCTATTTACGAATACTGCCAATACTTAACATTACAGACTGACAACAGGAGATCTTCGGTCCTGCCCTGAACAACACAATTCATCACACTAGTGCTTGGGGCAGTCATGTCCAAGCAATTTATCATCATCATATCACTTGCCTGAGTATGAGAGGGGGAGAACTTTGATTGCTAACCTCTAAGGAGACTGGATTTATAGCCAGCGTCCCTTAAGAATGCAGCACAGCTCTGCCCAAAGCACAATGATCCCTGCTTCACTTCTGTGTAACTCAGAATAAAAGAGTGAACATATCACCCCCAGGACATTCACAGCAAAACCTAAGTCTGATACTCTTAGATCCGAAATCAGATAGCTGGGAAATCATATTTAAAATACTCCTTGAAACTGCCTGAAAAAAAATGTATTAGTCAATGGTAAGTATGGATGACTCATTTCAAATGTCCTTCAGTGACAAAATAATTTCTGAAATGCATCCACCGATAACTGCATTTGGGAAGAATCATCTTTTCACAGCTCACCCACGAATATTCCTCTGTAGTGGAAAACTTGGAAGTGTACTGAAAATTGTTAAAAATATATAAATTGTGTTTTTCAAAGTAAAAATGAAAGCCTTGATTCCTATCCCTTCCACGCACCGAGGCTTTACGTATTTTACACTTTAACATGGTCTGCCCTTACAGAATATAATTAAACATCTAATGCCATTTTTGCCAATTTTGATTAAAATCACAAAGTGGACTGGGGCATGATGGGAACAGCACACCTGCCAACTCCCACACAGTAAAAGGAGCACAATTCACAGGACAAGCCTCTTTCAGCACCCTCCCTGATGCTCCAAAGGTGTCTGGTAAACCTTAGCCAGAAATCCCCAAAAACGTGGCTTATCTGATAATATTCACTACGCAGGCTTGACCAGGCAGGCCACAGTAACACCTAAATCCCCAAATCTCAGGGTCTGAACACAACAAAAGTTTATTTCTAGCTCATCAGATATGTCTAACACAGTATGGAAGGGGGCTCCGCTCACTGTCCTCTTTCTATGACCCGGGATGACAGCGCTGCCTCTATCTGGATGGTCACTGTGGCAGAGGGAAAGTGATTGTGACAGATCTTTCACTGGCTTTTCACACGCTTTTACCTGGAAGTGACACGGGTCACTCCACTTGTCTTTCATTGGCCAAACAAGTCACGTGGACATACCTACCTGGAAGGGGACAGGGAAATGGCTAACACAGCTCCCACACAGAGCAGGCAAAGAGGTATTTCTACTCAGTGGTTACTGTTTTGACAAAATAGGTAGAACCACAGAGCCAGTTTATGCCAAATGGAACCAGATACTTTTTCTTTTTTTTCTTTTTTTTTTTTTTTTTTTTTTAATAAGAGACGACGTCTATGAATGAGAAGCCTTTTGTTATAAAAGTCTTATTAAGGGCTGGCTGTGCTGGCTCATGCCTGTAATCCCAGCACCTTGGGAGGATGAGGTGGGCAGATTATCTGAGGTCAGGAGTTCGAGACCAGCCTGATCAACAGGATGAAATCCCATCTCTACCTAAAATACAAAAAAACTTAGCTGGGCGTGGTAGTGTGTGCTTGCAGTTTCAGCTGCTCGGGAGGCAGAGGCAGGAGAATCGCTTAAACCCGGGAGGCGGAGGTTGCAGTGAGCAGAGATAGCACCAGTGCACTCCAATCTGGGCAACAGAGTGAGACCTTGCCACCAAAAACAACAAAAAAAGCTTATTAGGAAAACCTGGACCACTGAAAATACACTCGAAACAGCAGCTAAAGAAAACAGAATGAAGCCACATTTGATGTATGAAAAATATTCAACAACTATCTCAGTCAAATTCGCAGGGATACTGAGCAGACTAGAGCTTGATCAGAAATTCTCAGTATTGTTACTCTATGGCTTACTGAGGCATTTAATAGGTTTGACATTGGCTGGTGCCGTGGCGCATGCCTATAATCTCAACACTGGTGGGCCAAGGTGGGAGGATCACTTGAGCCCAGGAGTTCAAGACCAGCCTGGGCAATAAAACCAGAACCCCATCTCTACAAAAATAAATAAATAAATAAATATTTCAAAAAGAAGATATTTGAGGATAAACATTCCTCCTGTATTAACACTCTGGAGCACATGGAAGCAAAGGTGGACATTTACCAAGCTCCTCTCACGTGATACAGTTCATCGTTTTGTCTCTAAGCTTCAGTCCGAGAGCAGTCTCTAAAACCCTGGCATCAGGGCCACTTAACTCTACTTAAAATAGTCACAGGGACCCTATGGCCAAGCCCTGGCACTGAGTACATGGGCATGTGCTTCTCCAGATTCTAAATGATCTATTTTTGTGTTCTCTTGCTCTCCGATCCTATTTGGCTCAAAATTTACTGACACTTCAAAGTGTATTAAATTGCATTCTTTTTCAGAAATGCTTCTCACTTCAGCCATATTCAGGGTATCTTCCGTTCTTCATCAAGAAGGGGAAATTTGCCCAGTGAAACTGATCTTTCAGTAAGTCTCTCCAAAACAGCCACTGTCCTGATTTTCCTCCTGTCTCACTAGCCACCCTTCTGGATGGATCCGCCCCCACTGACCTCTAAAATACATATTTATTGATTTTTCAACTGAATAAACAGACCCTTCCTGACTACCTTGTCATTTCAGCACCAAATTGGACCCAAAATAGGAAGACCCTCTCAATCTATTCTGGTTCGAGGGCTGCCCAATTAAAAAAGAAAAAAAATAGCTCAAAGTATCATTAAATGATAAAAACATAATCTTATCTTCATAAATCCATAGATTATTAGATCTATTAGAGACCTAGAGAACACTTTTTTTTTTTTTTTTTTTTTTTTTGAGACAATGTCTTGCTCTGTTGCCCAGGCTGGAGTGCAGTGATGCGACCTCAGCTCACGGCCACCTCTGCCTCCTAGGTTCAAGCAATTCTCCTGCCTCCTGCCTCCTGCCTCAGCCTCTTCAGTAGCTGGGATTCAGGTGCACCTGCCACCACGCCTGGCTAATTTTTTGTAGAGAAAGGGTTTCACCATGTTGGCCAGGCTGGTCTCGAACTCCTGGCCTCAAGTGACCCACCCGCCTCAGCCTCTCAAAGTGCCAGGATTACAGGCCTGAATCGCTGCACGCGGCCTGAGACCACTTACCTTAATGTGTCTAGAAAAGACAGGCAGGCGTGCTCGCTTCGGCAGCACATATACTAAAATTGGAAAACACAGGCAGGCCAGGCGCAGTGTCTCGTGCCTGTAATCCCAGCACTTTGGGAGGCCCAGGCAGGCAGATGCTTGAGCCCAGGAATTTGACATCAGCCTGGGCAAAATGGCAAAATCCCGTCTCTACCAAAAATACAAAAAATAAAATAGAAAATAAAAACTAGCCAGGCTTGGTGGTGTGCATCTGTAGGAGGCTGAGCTGGGAGGATCATTTGAACCGGGGAAGTGAAGGTTGCGGTGAGCTGTGATGGCACCACTGCACTCCAGCGTGGGTGACAGAGTGAGCCCCAGTCTTTAAAAAAAAAAAAAAAAAAAAAAAGCAAAAGAAAAGCAACTTGTTGAAAGTCACTGAGCTGGAACCAGAATTCGAATTAGGTTCTACTCATTCTGGGTTCAAACTTATTTAAATCGGCAATCCCTCTTACTGCCTGTGTAAGAGTATACCTTTAGTTCCCACTGACTTGTGATGTGCAAAGAATGGGGTGGTCTAAGAGGGTAACAGCACAGGCTGTGGAGTCAGAAAGACTCCACCTCTAAACTTACTTTCCATCTCTAAACTTTCCAGCAGTGTGGCTTAGCTTTTCTGTACCTTAGCTTTGTCGGTATCACGAGATTCCTTCACGGAGCTGCAGAGTGGATTAAGTGAGAGTGCGCAGGACTCAGACATATGACCCCTGGTGATTAGCTTTCACTAACTGTCAAAAATATAGACCTGTACCCCCAGCACTTTAGGAGGCCGAGGCAGGCAGATTGAGCCCAGGAGCTCGAAACCAGTCTCTACAAAAATACAAAAAGTAGCCGGGCATGGTGGCACACGCCTGTAGTCGCAGCTATTCAGGAGGCTGCGGCAGGAGGTTCGCCTGAGCCCAGGAGTTCGAGGCTGCAGTGAGCTGTGATCCTGCCAAATGTACTCCTGCCTCGGTAGCAAAGCGAGAACCCCGAATTTAAAAAAAAAAAAAAAAAAAAAAAAAAAAAAAAAAAAAAAAAAAAAAGCTTATTAAAGGAGACTTAGCAGGGAACAACCGCCCTCACCCAGCACAGCTACCCGACGACGCCCCAGGGCACTGCCCTGAGCCACAGGGAGCTGGCGCCGCACGGGACCGGCGCTCTTGGCAACTTCCCTCAAGCACCTGGGGAGAGGCGCCAGGGCCTCAGCGCCAGCGGCTGGAAAATCCTTCCTTCCCGCAGGAATCTCGCGAGGAACTCTGCAGCTAGCCCCGGCCGCAAGGAACCTGCCGTCGGGCGCAACTCTTCCTGCTGGGTCCGCAGCTCCACCTCCCGCTCCGACTCCTAGGCGCCTTACCTCGGGTCACAACGCGCCGCCTTCTACCCTGGGACCGTCCGCCAGGCCAACTTCTCGGGCCTTTTCCGCCTTCCCTGTTCCCGCCCACTTCGCCCTCCCCTCTGGTCTTCTCCGGGCCCTCGTCCCGAGGCCACGCCCACACTGACTCCTAGGACACGCCCCGTGGGCGCTTGCCACGCCCATCTCTCCCTAGGCCGCGCCCTTCAAATCCTCTCCACGCCCCACCTGGTCCCGGGCCACGCCCCGCAGGTCTCCGCTCAGCCACGCCCGCCTGCAGGCGCTGTCTTGACTGTTCACTAGTTTGGCTGAATGGAAAAAAATTCAGGGCATCTAACCCGAATGGAAAAAATTTGAGATCTACCCCAAAGGGAAAGAAAACTGTTGCATTTTCCCCAGGTTCCAATTCTCCATAGAACAGCCTGGAATAAGGGAACTTTCCGTAGCTGGCCCTGGTACTTGCTGTGGCTGAAATAAACTTAGTGTGTGTGAGTCTGCTGGCAAAACATGCTTCGAGCAGCTGCCACAATAGTCATACCTTTAGGTATTGCAGGGGCCAAGGACAAACCTCTCCTTCATCCTACGAAGGTTTGCTGAAAATCAACTGACAAAAGGCAGTTTCATAGTAGAAAAGGCATACAAACATACTTGATCACAGCTTTATGTAATCCAGGAGCCTTCAGAATGAAAACCCGAAGACGCCGGGAAACGGTCCATTTTCATGCTTAGGTTCAACAAAATATGGACCACCGTGTATTCAGTTGGTGCAAAAGTAATTGTGGTTTTTAATGGCAAAAATTGCAATTACTTCTGCACCAATCTAATAGATACTATGATTGCACCAAATGGGTCTGATCGAATGCTAATGGAGTGAGTGAGCAAACTCTGTTTAGATTATTTTTGGCTTTTCTGTACAGTGTTCCGTCCTTCTGGGTATAAGGCAGGACCCTTTCTGGAATGGGGGTCTTATGACCTACAGTCAAACAAAGCAGGCCAGAGAATTTCTTTAAGGCCAGTTTTGACACAGAAAGGCCGGGGACGAGTAGAGTCATTCTTTAGGTTTTATGCTTGGCTTTGGGGATATGGGATTCTGGCTTTTGTGAATCACCTTGGAAAAGAGGGATTCCAGTTTCTAGAATGAAGGGCCAGTGGCAGGAGAGCATGAGGCTAGAGAGAGCTGCTTCTAAGGCCTTCATTTTGGGGTACTGTTTTCTGAACCCCAACAATATCACAGTGTAATCAATTATTATTATTATTATTATTATTATTATTATGTTGAAATGGCTCTGTTACCCAGGCTGGAGTACAGTGGTGCAGTCATAGCTCACTGCAGCCTTGAACTCCTGGGCTCGAGGGATCCTCCTGCCTCAGCCACCTGAGCAGCTGGGACTACAGGTGTGCACTACCACACTCAGCTAATATTTGTATTTTTTGTAAGGATGGAGGTCTCGCTATGTTGCCCAGCCTGGTCTCAAACTCCTGAACTCAAAGGATCCTCCCACCTCAGCCTCCCAAAGTGTTGGGATAATAGAGTCAAGTCAATTAATTTTATCCTGAATTCTGAGAAAAAAAGCAAATAGGTATACAGATGGGCAGACGCTACAGATGTCATTTCAGAGGAAAATAGAGATTTAATAATAATAATAGATGGTGTTTATCGGGGCCAACTCTGCCAGGTTTTGTAATGAGTGTATGTTATTTTGTTTACATTTTTAAGCAACCTATTTATGTTTTTGAGCTATTTCCCTCCAATTACAGACAAGAAAACAGAGGTAGACAAGTGCCTTGTTCAAAGATAGGCCTAGGGGCCCAGTCTAGTTGATAGTAGTCACCACACTATACCTTCTTAGTAGAGAATGGGGAACTTTTTGTTGTTGTTGTTGTTTTTTGTTTGTTTGTTTGTTTGTTTTGAAATGGAGGCTAGCTCTGTCACCCAGGTTGGAGCGCAGTGGCCCAATCTCGGCTCACTGCAACCTCCATCTCCTGGGTTCAAGCGATTCTCCTGCCTCAGTCTCCTGAGTAGCTGGGACTACAGGCATGCACCACCATGCTCAGCTAATTTTTTGTATTTTTAGTAGAGACAAGGTTACGCCATGTTGGCCAGGTTGGTCTTGAACTCCTGATCTCAAGTGATCCACCCGCCTTGACCTCCCAAAGTGCTGGGATGACAGGCGTGAGCCACCGTACCAGACGAGAATGGGGCACTTTGATACGAGATTAATAGAAATGAATTAATTCATTTAAATTAGAACAAAAGGGGGAGAAAAGGATATGCAGGTCTTGTTTTCTGGTTTTTTGTTTGTTTGTTTTTAAGGGTAAAAGTACAAGAATTTATTTAGCAAAGGGGTTTGTTGATAAGGGACAGTCAGGGAGAAGATATTGAGGAAAAAATTGGTTCTTAAGGAGGGTGGCTGGATAAATCCTAGGAATAGAGAAAGGAAAAAAATAGGGCCCAAGAGTGGGAGACACAAGAATAAATGTAGCGGTTAAGAATTGCAGAGGCATGAGTGCTGGGAGAGTTGGATATTAGTAGCAATGACTGGGGTTCACACTGAGATTCTATAATGAGGAGATGGATCCAGGGAGGCTTCTAGAGTGATTTCAGTGCTGGCTCCCACTTCGTGTGTGCTACAAGCACGGAGCCATATAAATGTGTACCTGACAGTGGGTATTAAAGAGAGGCTTGAAAGTCCATTATTTATAATGGTATGTATTTTAGCAGTCCATGCTGCCAGATGTTAAATTATACACAAGGTCCTTGTTAAAAAATGACTTCAGGCCGGGCGCGGTATCTCATGCCTGTAGTCCCAGCACTTTGGGAGGCCAAGGCAGGCAGATCACTTGAGGCCAGGAATTGGAGACCAGACTGGCCAACATGGTAAGACCCCATCTCTACTAAAAATACAAAAATTAGCCAGGTATGGTGGTGAATGCCTGTAGTCCCAGCCACCAGGGAAGCTGAGGCATGAGAATTGCTTCAACCTGGGAGATGGAGATTGCAGTGAACCAAGATCACACCACTGAACTCAAGCCTAAGTGACAGAGAGCGATCCTGCTATCTCGAGAAAAAAAAAATGACTTCAGTTTTTAGGGAAGTTACTAAATTCTCCACTGCCCACATTAAATCCACTGAACAAGATTTGTGATGGATTTCATATGCAGGCTCTTATTTCTGTGGCTTTACCTAAAAGATAGTGGTGAAGAGATTTTATTTCTCTTTTGAAAGAAGTAGCTGCAAAGAAACTTCAAATTAATCACAGGAGATTTATTTCAGGAATTTTCTCAAATTATTGTGAACAGGTGCCAAGGCCAGGTGTTGTGGCTCATGCCTGTAATCCCAACACTTTGGAGGCCAAGGCTGGCGGATCACTTGAGGCCAGGAGTTTGAGACCAGCCTGGCCAACATGGTGAAAACTCTTTTCCATTAAAAAAAAATTAGCTGAGCATAGCGGCATGCGCCAGTGGTCTCAGCTACTCAGGAGGCTGAGGCAGGAGAATCGTTTGAACTGGGAGGTGGAAGTTGCAGTGAGCCAAGATTGCACAGTGCTACTGCACTCCAGCCTGGGCGGTAGAGAAAGATGTCATCTCAAAAAAGCAAAAACAAAAACAAGCACAAACAAAGAACAGTAGAGAAAATCAAGTAAATCCAATGCACAAGAACGGAAAACTCTTCAGCATATAGCATCTGTGAACACACTGTAATCCTATTTCACTAAGCACTATCGTTAGTTAGGCACCAGATGCTATTGTATCTTTTAGAAAGTGAAATAAACATTCTTCGCTACTGGCCTTAAAATCTACCAGCCTTGGGATAGGCGGACAAGAACAGGTGAAAAGGGTTCTTTATGATGTTCTGCTGTAAAACATGATAATCTGGCATCAAGCTGTGCCCAAATTCATTTTTCAGTCTTTCTTCCTAGAGAAGTTTAACTTGGAAATAATTTTTGAAACCGAGACTATCAATGTACTGTCATATGTCTGTGATGAAATAGCAAAGTTGAAAATCACATTAAGAAACCGAGAGTTTCCAAATCAATCTCTCAGTTAAAGGTTTAGTTCAAATGCACTCTCATTTTTACAGTACTTGCTTTTCACTTTCATAGTATCTTTGAATTTTGACAGTACCTGTACCCAGAACACTAAATTGGCAAAAAGAATGAAATCAAAGTGAAACATCCAATGCCCCTGCTGTTTGCGTTAAACTTCTAGAAAGCACCCAGATTTTCATCACCCTAGTTAGTCGTTTTAAATATTTAAACAAAAGTAGTCTATAGGAACAATCTGCAGAGGACAAAATATGAAATAATCCGGATCATTATCAGATAAGCAGCAAAAAAAAAAAAAAGCAGGACCTATGATGTCAATTCTATCAATGATGTTGCTGTTAGGTTTTAATTGTTAATTGGAAGTTGAAATGTGCAGAGCTGCAGAGATTTTCTTGGCTTGAGTCATGGTGTGGTAAGCCATTCCTATCATTTATAGGAAATCTATTAGATACTAATGTCACAAGACTCACGAGAGACCCAGAATAAAATTTTCAACACACATTTTTTTTTTTTTTTCTCTTTTAGACAGAGTCTCCCTCTGTCTCCCAGGCTGGAGTGCAGTGGTGTGATCTCACTGCAACTTCCGCCTCCCAAGTTCAAGCAATTCTTCTGCCTTAGCCTCCTGAGTAGCTGGGACTACAGGCGCATGCCACCATGCCTGGCTAATTTTTATATTTTTAGTAGAGATGGAGTTTCACCATATTGGCCAGGCTGGTCTTGTGATCCGCCCACCCCAGCCTCCCAAAGTGCTGGGTTTACAGGCGTGAGCCACCGGGTCCTGGCTTTCTATTTTTTGCTATCAAATTCCTATTATCTGTACCCCCAAGAAAATACAACTAACTGTTCAGTATATATTATGACTTCACTTAGAAACAAAGGAAAGGTGAAATTAAAATCATTCTCGATCTTAAAGAGCCACATTGAGAACACATAACCCCCCAACTGAGTGAACCTTTCATCCGAGACTATGTCTTCATCAATAAGTTTTTACAACCCTTTTGTGGAAGCCAATTACAAGTTTGTCTTAAAAAGTATTTCGACTTGGCCAGGTGTGGTGGTTCACACCTGTAATGCCAGCACTTTGGGAGGTCGAGGTGGGCGAATCACCAGGTCAAGAGATGGAGAGACATGGTCAATATGGTGAGACCTCGCCCCTACTAAAAAAAAAAAAAAAAAAAAATACAAAAATCATCTGGGCGTAGGGCACACACCTGTAGTCCCAGCTATTCGGGAGTCTGAGGCAGGAGAATTGCTTAAACCTGGGAGGTGGACATTGCAGTGAGCTGAGATCATGCCACTGAACTCCAGCCTGGTGACAGAGCAAGACTGTCTCAAAAAAAAAAAAAGACTTTATAACAGCTGTGGATTACAGGGAGGCAATTCCTCAAAAAAAAAAAAAATTCATTATAGAATTTCCATGTGATCCAGCAATCCCACTTTTTGATGGAATTCCACCCAAGAAGTAAAATCAGAAGCTTGAACAATCGTTTATAGCATTATTCACAATAGCCAAAAGGTGAAAGCAAACCAAGGTCCAATAGATGAGTAGACAAACAAAACATGGCATATAGGCACGATGGAATATTATTTAACCTTAAAAAAGAATAAAATTCTGATAATGCGGAAGCTTAGGTGAACCTGGAAGGCATTATGTGAAATAAGCCAGACACAGAGCCATGTATTATTTCACTTCTATGCGATACCTTGAGTGGTACATTTATAGAGACAGAAAGGGGAATAGTGGTTACTAGGGGCGAGGGAAGGAGAAAGTAAGGGGCTGGTATCAGTTTTCGATGATAAAAAAGTTCTGGAAAGCAGTGTGGACACTTTTACAACAATGTGAATGTACCCATATTGAACTGTACTTAAAAATGGTTAAAATCAAAAATCCAAAAAATGAAAGGTTCAAATAGTAAATTTTATGTTGTGTATATTTTGTTACAATAAAAAATATTTGACTTTAGACGGCTGTGAAGATAATCAGCAATCACTCGAATTAGAACACCTATTACTTGAACTAATATTTGCTAGCATTAAAGAAAGGTTCAGAATTTTAAATTATATCACCATACTTATAAAAAAAGCCTGTTAATCAAATTACCTTGTTGATATATATACATATATATCTGCTGTTCTCTAGAAATTTTATCATCCCAAATTGACAACCACTCTTCTGTTGATATATATGCATCAACAAGATGATTCGATTAACAAGTTTTCTTAATAAGTTATATATATGATGTATATATATATATTCGCTACAGAGTCTCATTCTGTCAACCAGGCTGAAGTACAGGGCATGATCTCAGCTCACTGTAACTTCTGCCTCCTGGGTTCAAGCAATTCTCCTGCCTCAGCCTCCTATATAGCTGAGATTACAGGCGTACACCACCATGCCCAGCTAATTTTTGTGTTTTTAGTAGAGACAGGGTTTCACCATGTTGGCCAGGCTGGTCTTGAACTCCGGGCCTCAAGTGATTCACCCATCTTGCTCTCCCAAAGTGCTGGGATTATAGGTGTAATCTCAGCCTATATATTTTTTTAGCTTAGCAATTTGTTTTGGTATTTGTGACAGAGACTTAATGGTATTTGGTGACTGTGCTCACTGGACCCATTTCCCACTCCTCCTGGACTATTATACTACATTTCCCAGTCTCCCTGGCAGTTAGATGTGTTCCTGCCACCGCATTCCAGCCAATGGGAAGTGGGAGAAGTAGACACGTTCCTTCCAGAACCAGCCCATCAACAACCATCCTTCCTTTCTTTGTCCATCCATTGGCTGGCTAAAGAGGATTTAGGACCTGTAGAACGGAGCCATAGGAGGGCAGGGAGCTATATTTGAAGAGCTGTGTGGAGCAGAACCCGCCTACCAACCCTAACACCTGATATAAATCTACATCATATAAATGAAAAATGCAGGCCGGGTGTGGTGGCGCGTACCTGTAATCCCAGCTACTCAGGAGGCTGAGGCAGGAGAATTGCCTGAATCCAGGAGGCAGAGGCTGCAGCTAGCTGAGATTACACCACTGCACTCCAGATTGGGCAACAGAGCAAGACTCTGTCTAAAAAAAAAAAAAAAAAAAAAAAAAGAGTGAAAGAAAAATGTAGTTTTATTGTCATAAGTCACTGTGATGTGGGGATTATTTGTTATAGCAGAGAGCCTACCCTAATTAATATGGTATTTGTGCTGGTCAGAGAATTGGAAGAACCTATGTGCAAATTGAAAACCTTTCTTTAGCCAGCCATTCATAGCTAACATTAAATAGGTCCCAAGATGACTTCCAAATCCTTGGGAGAATTATTTAAATACTAGAGGCATCTTTTAGCACACAATAATGTGATTATTGGTCTCTAATAAATACAGTGTTGAGAGCTGGGTTAATTAAACAGAAGGAATTAAGCTCTCAAAAAGATGGCCAGGAAGCAGTTTATTAACTGGAAGCTCAAGCATGTGTGTGTCTGTGAAGAACGCCAAATGGTAGTGTTCTCAGTGTTGAAAAACAAAGTGGCCTTGAACCAAACATTGCAAGGATAACTGGAATTTATAAATCTAATTACTTGACTTTTTTTCTTTAAGTAGTATGAATAATTTGTTTTCACTTGAAAGTCTTCTAAAATTTTTTTTCTGCCATGGAGTTAGTTAAAACTTCTAATCAGAAACTTCATTTAATATCGTTTTGAGGCCAGGTACAGTTGCTCATGCCTGTAATCCCAGTGCTTTGGGAGGCTGAGGCAGGAGGATCACTTGAGTCCAGGGGTTCAAGAGCAGCCTGGGCAACATAGGAAGACCCTATTTCTACAAAGTTAAAAAATTAGACATTAGGAGGGCATGGTGACACACACCTGTGATCCCAGCTACTCGGGAGGCTTAGGTGGGAGGATCTCTTGAACCCAGAAGGTCAAGGCTGCAGTGACCTGTGATTGTGCCACTACGCCCCAGCCTGGGCAACAGATCAGAGACCCTGTCTCTTAAAAAGTAAGAAAAAGTACTGTTTTTGATTGTGCTATGTAACGAACACATGCCTTTCCAGCTTTAGTTACTAAAGAACTCCTTCTGCATGTGTAGTTTGCAAAATTGTGTCACTTACTTAGTAAATATTACCAGGATACATAAAAAGATCTAGGATATATAAAAACATCTAAGATATATAAAATGATACATAAAAATAAAAATCATATATACAATACATAAAGATTATGTTGCAGCTAAAATAACCGATGAGTTTGATTCGATCTCCTAGCTAGAATAAGAGGGAAATATCAGGGTCTTCTCTTGGAATGAATCCTTCCTCCAGGGTACGCTGCAACACGTGCGTTCTCTGTGAACACGGGGAACCAGACGGTGTAGACCAGCCCTTTGGAAAGCAGCTCTGCGGTCAGACAGACCTGACTTCAATTCCTGGCTCCTCTCTTTTCTTGCTAGGGGACCCCTTAATATCGGTAAGCCACGATGTCTTCAAGTAAAGTGGGGTAGTATTACATCACCCTGGCCAACTCCAGGTGGCCCCAAAGATCCTTTTCCCTTTTCTGTCACAGTATTAATTTAGTGAGGTTCATGGCCTCCCAGTTAAAGATGACATTCCCCAGCCTCTCTTGCAGCTAGGCATGGCCCTATGACTGAGAAGATTAGGCGCACATCCCACTCCACTGAGAAACGATGAGAACTGAAGAAGCTGCCTTGAAATCAGAGTTTAGTGTTGAGGATGGCAGAAACCCCGTGCCTTTGTAGGGTTGGCGTGTAGAGTTGACAATATGAAAGTGTCTTGTTTGGGGTCTTTAGAACAACACTGTGGAGTTTGCCAGACAAGAGAGGGTAATTAGAATTTAAGTACAGAGAAGTCAGAAAAAGCAAACAGAATTGAGTCAATAATGTGCTTTTAACTGAGGTCAAGAGTTCGAGACCAGCCTAAACAACATGACAAAACCCTGTCTCTACTAAAAATACAAAAGCTGGCCAGGTGTGGTGGCATACATCTGTAATGCCAGCTACTCAGGAGGCTGAGGCAGAAGAATCACTTGAACTCTGGGGATGGAGGTTACAATGAACCGAGATCA
>NW_016107376.1:3796625-3829145 GCF_001604975.1 Cebus imitator
GGGGTGGGCAGATCACCTGTCAGGGATTTGACAATGGCCTGGCCAACATGGTGAAATCTTGTCTCCACTAAAAATACAAAAATCAGCCAGGCATGGTGGTGTGCACCTGTAGTCCAAGTTACTCAGGAGGCTGAGATAGGAGAATCGCTTGAAACTGGGAGGCCGAAATTACAGTGAGCCAAGACTGCACCACTGCATTCAAGCCTGGGTGACAGAGCGAGACTGTCTCAGAAAGAAAAAAAAGTGCTTTTATACAGGAGGGTAGATGGGCCTCAGGGTGCGGAAGGGATCGCCATGCAGGGAGCATCTGCCAAAAGCCCAGGATCCAAAGGTCAGGCGAAGAGATCCAACACCCCGACTGGGGGCAGGAAAACCAAGTTATCAGTGCCCTGGACTGAGAGTCTAGGCGCAATGACTTAGGAATCTCGGCCAATATAGTGGAAAGAACAATAATAATAGTGACAAAAATAACTATCATTTATTGGCAGTCTGTGTGCCACTTTAGTAGAGCTTCGTAAACATTTTAAAGATTAGAGAAACATATTCCCCATTTTAATGATGCTCAGAGATGTGAAGTCTTTTCTCCTAAGATCTCATAGCTAATAAATGGCTAAGATTCAAATTGATACAGTTTAGTTGTGTCCCCACCCAAATCTCATCCTGAATTGTAGTTCTCATAATCCCCCTGTGTTGTGGGAGGGACCTGGTGGGAGGCCATTGAGCGATGGGGACAGTTACCCCCATGCTGCTGTTCTCATGATAGTGAGTTCTCACGATAGTGAGTTCTCACAATACCTGATGGTTCTGTAAGGGGCTTTTTCTCCCTTTTGCTCAGCACTTCCTTCCACCATGTGAAGAAGGAGGTGCTTGCTTCTCCTTCTGCCATAATTGTAAGTTTCCTGAGGCCTCCCCAGCCCTGAAGAACTGTGAGTCAAACCTCTTTCCTGTGTAAATTACCCAGTCTTGGGCAGTGCTTTATGGTAGCATGAGAACAGACTAAGACAGTAAGTCTAGGATGAACTGACTCTAAAACTCAAACTCTAAGAACTACTCCTTATTCCAATCCCAGTTATTTTGGAGGCTCAGGCAGGAGGATCGCTCAAAATCAGGAGTTTGAGACCAGCCTGGGCAACATAGTGAAACTCCATCTCTAAAAAAAAAATTAGATGCGTGTGGCGGCGGGTTCCTATTGTTCCAGCTACTCAAGAGGCTAAGGCAAGAGGATGGCTTGAGCCCAGGAGTTCGAGGCTGGAGTGAGCTGTGATCATGCCCTGGTATTTCAACCTGGGCAACTAGGGAGACCCTGTCTCTTAAAACAAAACAGAACAGAACAAACTACCCAGTAATCTAAGTGAAGTGTTTAGCACAGTATATAGCAAAGGGATTAACAGATGTTAGC
This sequence comes from Cebus imitator, assembly GCF_001604975.1. Taxonomy (NCBI): domain Eukaryota; kingdom Metazoa; phylum Chordata; class Mammalia; order Primates; family Cebidae; genus Cebus; species Cebus imitator. Next base: position 3,798,025 of record NW_016107376.1, read on the forward strand.
TGTTATCTAGACAAGGGATTGTCAGCCACAGATCAACAGAAGCAAAGTGGGAGCTCACCTGGAGACCCGGTGAAACCAGAAGCCAGGCTCCTTATATACTGGGGTGTGTGTGTGTGTTTGTGTGTGTGTGTGTGTGTGCACGCGCGCGCACGCAAGTGCGCTTGCGTGGGTGTGTGGAGGGGAGACCAGTGTGTAGGTGAAGGGACACAGTGGGAGGTGTTCTGGTGAGTAAGGAAACTTGACTCACATCAGAGTGAAGAAGCGAGGAGTTAGAAAGCAAAGGTGTTCCTAATCCCAAGTGTTCTTTTTTCTCTTGTGCAGAGAAGGAACCAGATGCTTTCGTAACAGGGAAGCTGGAAAGAAAAGCTAATACACTTCTTGATTATCACAGGATGAGAAATGTTTAGAGCCAGAAGAAGATCTTAAAAACAATCTAGTGTCCAACCTTTTCCTCTTGGAAGTAGGCAAAGGACATTCTCTGGGATTTTAAAAAATCACCATCTGTGGAGAAATAAGCAAACTCAAACGGTTTTTAACACAAAGAGCCCGAAGTCTCAGAGAGAGGTTTCAGAGAAGCAGGGTGAGTCAGAAAGCACTTCATAATCACAGCATATGTGTGAGATTAAGGTTAGAATACGTGTTAATAGGAACAGATGTAATAGGAAATTTTTCATATTAGGCTTTAACATTCTTTTTGTTAAGATCCCTTAAACTGTTTAAAAATAGAGTATTTCATTATTTTGATATTTAGATGGTAATAGGATGTCAGATAGATTGGGTAATTTTCATAAAGAACTATCTCTGGCTGAGCGTGGTGACTTACACCTGTGATCCCAGCACTTTCTGGGGGGCTGAAGCAGGAGGATGGCTTGAGCCCATGAGTTTGAGACTAGCCTGGGCAACATAGCAAAACCTCATCTCTACAAAAAATAGCCAGGTGCAGTGGCTTACACCCGTAATCCCAGCACTTTGGGAGGCTGAGTCAGGCAGAACATGAGGTCAGGAAATCAAGACCAGCCTGGCCAACATGATGAAATCCCATCTCTACTAAAAATACAAAAATTAGCTGAGCATGGTGGTAGGCACCTGTAATCCCAGCTACTCAGGAGGCTGAAGCAGAAGAATCGCTTAAAGCCAGGAGGTGGAGGTTGTAGTGAGCCGAGATCACGCCATTGCACTCTAGCCTGGAGACAGAGACTCTGTCTCAAATAAATAAATAAAAATAAATAAATAAATAAATAAATACATAAATAAATAAATACAAATAAAATAATTAGCCAGGCTAGGTGCAGTGGCTCATGCCTGTAATCCCAGCACTTTGGGAAGCTGGGCAGATCATCTGGGTCAGGAGTTCAAGACCAGTCTGGCCAACATGGCAAAACCCTGTCTCTACTAAAAATAGAAAAATTAGCCAGGCATGGTAGCACATGTCTGTAATCCCAGCTGCTTGGGAGGCTGAGGCAGGAGAATCACTTGAACCCTGGAGGTGGAGGTTGCAGTGAACGGAGATTGCATCACTGCATTCCAGCCTGGGTGACAGAGCAAGCCTCCATCTCAACAAAAACAAAACAAAATAGCCAGGTGTGGCGGCGCATGCTGTAGTCCCAGCTACGGGGAAGGCTGAGGGGGGAGCATGGCTGCGTCCCAGGAGTTAGAGGCTATAGGGGGCTATAATTGCCCACCGCATTTTATCCTGGGTGACAAAGCAAGACACTGAACAAAAGAAAAAGAAAAAAAGATTATCTTGTTCAACCTAAGTAGCATGAGTGTGGTAGCTCTTATTTGAATACAAGCACACAGTATTTTTTTAATTGATACAGAAGAATAATGAAATATATATTATGAAATTTATAAGGCCTAGTAATAAGGTAAACAGCTTTGAACCCAACCCAGCATCGTCAAAGCCATTGATGTTCTGTGCATATTTCCCCAACCCCCACTCTTCCTGCCTCCTCACTGCAGGCAGCCACCCTCCTGAATTTTAGGTTAATTCTTTTTCTTTCTTTCCTTTTTTTTTTTTTTTTTTAATGGAGACAGAGTCTCACTCTGTCACCCAGGCTGGAGTGCAGTGGCATGATCTCGGCTCACTGCAACCTCCGCCTCCTGAGTTCAAGCGATTCTCCTGCCTCAGCCTCCCTAGTAGCTGAGACTACAGACATGAGCCACCACACCTGTCTAATTTTTGTATTTTTCATAGAAATGGGGTTTCACCATGTTGGCCAGGCTGGTCTTGAACTCCTGACCTCAGGTGATCCATCTGCCTCGGCCTTCCAAAGTGCTGGGATTACAGGCATGAGCCACTGCGCCCGGCCTATGTTAATTATTCTTCTGTTATTCTTAGAGACAACCAGTATTGCAGGTCCCTCACCACTACCACCTCCTGAAGGCAGGATACAGAATAGTGGGAAAGTGTTACTCTTGAAAATCAGACTTGCAAAGTGATGGCAAATGCTATTTTTCTTAATGCAGTTTTGCTCAAATTTAACTCGCCTTTAGCGTTAATGATGGTACTTTTCAGACATGGAACATAAGGCAAAAGTCACTTATAAAAGTTCCCTCAAGCGCTAGAATAAACAATATTCAACACATAGCATGTCACTTAGATGCTATAACAAATCAGTACACTTGACTTTGTCTAAACTTTCTAGGGATAATAATTCCCAAAGGGCTAATGTCTGCAGTAATTACCTATTAAAAGACTTTCCTGTGTTTCCTTTTTTTTTTCTTTTTTTGGTAAAGATGGGGGTATCACCATGTTGTCCAAGCTACTCTTGAGCTCCTGGCCTCAAGTGACGCTCCCACCTTTGCCTCCCAGTGCTGGGATTACAGGTGCCAGCCAGGGCATCCGGGCATGTTTGGCGGATTTTGAGTGATGGAGTAGACTTCCTGGCTTACTCCTCTGCTCTTTAAATTAGAGATCCCTTGGGAGGCCGAGGCGGGTGGATCACGAGGTCAAGAGATCGAGACCATCCTGGTCAACATGGTGAAACCCCGCGTCTACTAAAAATACAAAACATTAGCTGGGCATGGTGGCTCGTGCCTGTAATCCCAGGTACTCAGGAGGCTGAGGCAGGAGAATTGCCTGAACCCAGGAGGCACAAGTTGCGGCGAGCCGAGATCGCACCATTGCACTCCAGCCTGGGTAACCAGAGTGAAACTCTGTCTAAAGAAAAAAAAAAAAAAAAGAATTAGAGATCCCAAGGGTTTCCTGGTGAAACTCTATATTGCACTTTTCAGAATGACTCTATTTTTGTAGGCACAGCGTGGGCTGGGGAAGTCCTGCAAAGAGGGTAAGACCTCGATGGGTGCAGTTCTGGCCACACTGGCATCCCTGTTGAAATTAGAACAGGGGCAGACAAAGAGCCTAAGCTCCAAGACTTCAGGATCTAGGGGATCCACCGCGAGCCACATTGGACCTTCAGAACCTCAGTTAACCCCATGGTGTCCAAGTAATACCATGGATAGTAGACCTTTAGTCTTCATTCTGCTTGGTCTCTCCCATTGAAACATCTTGATTCAGGTCATTCAAAAGTAAGAAACCTGGGAACTAGGGTCCCGGAGCCAATGATGATTTGGGATAAGAAGGCATGTGACTCTCAGAGAGTGGAGTGGAAATGAAAGAGAAGAATATGCAAGGCAGTCCTGGCTTTGTCTTTCTCTCCAAAAAGTAAGTCGCTAAATAAAGACGATGATGTTAAGTAACTTGCTTTATTCTTTTGTGTATCTTAATATCAATGGTTTGAAAAGGAATATTGGTGTGTCTTATTTTGCAGCTAATTTTGGGACATTTCTCTCTGCCTCTAGTTCTGTGTTCTGGAAACGGTGTTCCAGTAATAACACTGGCAAAGGTCTCAGAATGGAGATGCTGGTGGCTAATATGTGCCTGCTCTGAGACAGTTGTTTACGTTGTGCACTGTTGAAATGCTACCATGAGCTGCTGAGTGTTACCGTAGAATTCCTGCGCCTGATTAGCAGATTGGATAAATTCCCTTCGCCTGGGTTGAGAGTTGCGCTTTGCTAATGAATTGCATGAAAACCTAATGTGGTTTTCAATGGCTCACACCTGACCTTGCAGTTGCACCTGTACTGAGCGATTCCTGTGGTTCTGTTCACTTTCAAAATCCTTAACCAGCCTTATTTAAAGATGACTTCCTGATTGGTAGGGGGATGAACAGAAAGGCAAGGAGAGAAAAAGTTGGAAAGACAAGATTTGAAATTAATCAGGGACTTATTTAAAAGGGCAAGGTAAATTACTCACATTATTTATGGTAGTCATGGAAGACAACCTAGTTTTTTTGGACATCAGGCAAATTCAATATTTTATAAGAAATCTTGTAGGAATAAGATGTCATTTGGACCCCTCAGAGATGGCATTATTGCTTTCCTTCTGGCATGGGTGAAGTCATAGAAATGTTTATTTCCCTAACTTTTTTGCTTGCCTTCTTTCCTCTTTGAGATAACAGGACAGCCTGACTTATCAGCATAAAAAAATATTTCTGTCAGCATCCAGGGAACACAGAGTAAGTGTAAAAGGATAGCAGTTATGTCAGCCTGCACTTCTAACCTAAGCCTAGAGACCAAGGGCTGCAATAAATTAAAAAAAAAAAAAAGTCTCAGGCTGTCACGCTAATTAACAGATGATAAGGTACAAATATGTTAGCGCATCATGTAACAGGCAAATTGCACCTTTTGACAGGCGACAGAAACCTCACATGAAAATATTTTATCGAATGTGAGTATTAAGGTGGAAAACATGACTTCAGGTGGGAAGAAGGAAAAAAAAACCTCTTTCTAAAGCGAGACACATTTTCCCTTCATTTGGAAGAGGATACAGTTCAAAATAACAGTCCACGTGTGTAGCGTGTCTTTGCTGAATTATGATATTGACATGATCTGCTTATCTCCCAAAATAAAAGCGCTATCACCACTTTCTTTTGAATTTCTTCAGTTATACTGAGAGGTGATGTTGGAAAGTTCTTTTAGGATCAAGTGAATCCCTAATCTGTTAACAATGAGAAACTTAATTTTAAAACTGGAATGGTATTTACATGTAAATTCAGGGTCTTGACCGAAACTTGACTTTACAGAAGAAATCAATATTTTATAGGGGTTCTATTACAGGTACTTTCCCTTGGAGGCAAATCTGAAACTCTCATAGTAAGAACAAATTCCAAATACAGAATTAAAAATTGTGTAGTTTTGAATAATGCTTTTAAAATGAGGAAATTAACCTGTTTTCCATAGAGGAGTGGGGGAATTTAAATGTGACTGTTAAACTTCAGAGCACTGGAGAGTCACAGAGCATTGACTGTTAGGCTGTAACTTCGTATTTCTGAAGTTCTCCACTATTTTGCACACTGTAATTGTATTCATTTTCAGTGGGCTACAGAAAGGATTACATTTGGGTGACTTCCTTTAGAGGCAGCCTACAATGGCTGGCTGCCTCTGGAAATGAAAAATGGTGGATTTTACTTTTCTAGTAAGGGTAGTTCAGGCAAAAGATTTCCATAAATAAAAAATGTCTTTAGACAGGGTGTGGTGGCTCAGGTCTGTAATCCCAGCACTTCTTTGGGAGGCTGAGGCAGGAGGATTGCTTGAGCCAGGAGTTCGAGACCAGCTTGGGCAACATAGCAAGACCCTGTTTCTACCAAAAAACTGTTTAAAAAGTTAGCTGGCCATGGTGGTGCAAACCTGTAGTCCCAGCTACTGAGGAGGCTGAGATGGGAGGATTGCTTGAGCCTTGGAATTTGAGGCTGCAATGAGCTATGATAACCCCACTGCACTCTAGCCTGGGCAATGGAGCAAGACCTTGCCTCTACAAAAATAAATAATAAATAAACAAATAAATGCCTGAACATGGTGGCACAGGCCTGTAGTCCCAGACACTCAGGAGACTGATGATTGCTTGAGCCTGGGAGTTTGAGGCTGCAATGAGCTATGATCACCCCGACTGTACTCCGGCCTGGGCAATGGAGCAAGACCTTGTCTCTATCAAAAAAAATGCCTTTAATGTCTTCCACTGTTTTCCCAGTTCACTCCCACTTCTGTCCTTCTGATGATTCTCACACTTGCTGTCTGTTCTCCCTGTTACACGCTCTCCTCACTCTGAGATTTCTTGTGATTCTTACTAGGTAGAGCTGTATATGAGTTCAGCTGCTCAGCAATTTTTCTCATCTATGCCCTAGCACTCCCTGGGTATCACCATTCTCTCTCAATCACACCAACGTGAAAATCCCCTGCTGCCGCAAGTTTCAAGTTTTTTGACAGGGAAAAAAAAAAATCCTCACGCCTGTAATCCCAGCAATTTGGGAGGCTGAGGCTGGAGGATCCCTTGAGGCCAGTAGTTTGAAATTACCCTGGACAACATAGTGAGATCCCCATATCTACAAAAAAAAAAAATCCTTGCTCAGTTATTCATGCATGCTAATGGATTCAGGAGTTGCTCATCTAGTTAGGACATTTGTATATTTCTGTGGTCTGAATAATTGTGTCACCCCACCCTCAAATGTATACATTGAAATCTAGTCCCCAATGCAATAGTATTAGAAGGTGGAGACATTTGGTTGTGACCAGGTCATGAGACTAGAGCCCTCTCATATGAGATTAGTGCCTTTATAAAAGAAACTCCAAAGAGCTAGTGAGCTCCTTCCACTATGGCAGGTGACAGTGAGAAAGTGCCGTCTATGAACCAAACAATGGACCCTCACCAGACACCAAATCTGCTGGTGCCTTGATCTTGGACTTTAAAGTCTCCAGAATTTCAAGTAATAAATGTTTTTGTTTATTTATAAGCCACCCTATTCATGCTGTTTTTGTTAAAGTAGCCCCAGCAGACTACAATACATACTTTCATGTGTCATCTGGGAAAGATGCCTTTTCTCATCTGAGTAAAACCAATCTCATAAGATGCACTGTAAAACAGTGTCCCATTGCCAGTCAAGTTTGAGAACTACTGCCTATTGTGTTGCATTATTTGGAGATTCGTAATGCTTAGTTTTTCCAAACGCCAGTAAATTTATGATAAATACAATTATTTGTTTAAATCTGGGATTTCTTTAGATTTATGAACATTAATGAACATCTGTGTGTGTATCTGGTTTTTTTCTTAGTATGACATAGATTAATGCTCTATGGAGTGCCCAGTTAGGGATATCTACTGCCTTCATTCAAAGTAGTGATTTGTCTGATGGTATGGGTGTAAGATACTGTGATAGCACCTTGAGATAAAGTTTCTTTTTTTTTTTTTTTGAGATGGAGTCTTGCTCTGTTGCCCAGGCTGGAGTGCAGTTGTACAATCTTGGCTTACTGTAACCTATGCCTCTGGGTTCAAGCAATTCTCCTGCCTCAGCATATCAGTTATCTGGGATTACAAGCATGAGCCACCACACCTGGCTGAGTTTTGCATTTTTAGTAGAGATGGGGTTTCACCATACTGGCCAGGCTGGTCTCAACCTCCTGACCTCAAGTCATGCCTCAGCCTCCCAGAGTGCTGGGATTACAGGTGTGAGCCTCTGCACCTGTAATCCTTTCCAGATCCAGTAGATAATCAACTTTTTTTTTTTTTTTTTTTAAGACAGAGTCTCACTCTGTCACCCAGGCTGAAGTGCAGTGACACAATCTTGGCTCTCAGCCTCCACCTCCCAGGTTCAAGCGATTCTCCTGCCTCAGCCTCCAGAATAGCTGGGATTACAGGTGAGTGCCACCACTCCTGGCTAATTTATTATCTTTTTTGAGACAGAGTCTCACTCTGTTGCCCAGGCTGGAGTGCAGTGGTGCGATCTAGGCTCACTGGTTCAAGCAATTCTCCTGCCTCAGCCTCCCCAGTAGCAGGGACTATAGGCATGTGCCATCATGCCTGGCTACTTTTTTTTTTTCTGTATTTTTAGTAGAGACAGGGTTTCACCATGTTGGCCAGGCTGGTCTTGAACTCTTGACTTCAGGTGATCCACCCACCTCGGCCTCCCAAAGTGCTGGGATTATAGGCATGAGCCACCGTGCCCCACCAAGATAAAGTATTTTGAAGTTAGAGAATCTTTCAATACTTATAAAGTCAGCTGTGTAAATATCTCTCTATTCCATAAATGAGATGTTAGCTTTCTTATCCAGTTTACCTTAATCAATAATCACTTCTGTTTATTTGGTTAATTCAAACAAATCATTTATATATCCTTTACCCTTTTTTTAGCTGCTCATTCAAGACAGAGGACTGTGTAGCCACAAAGAAAAGCCTCATCATGTTTCTTCCAGCCAAATGTTGACCCTTTCTTTTCACCCAGAGGAGACAATCCATAATAACAAGGATCATTGCTCAGAATGTGTCACTCCCATGAAACATAACTCTGGAGGACCAACAGTCATTGTTGGAATCTGGAAGACTGAGACAGGCCATCTGTTTCTCTTTGCCCTGGATCAGCTCTGCAGGAGATGCTCTGTGCGTGTGAGCTGGGAGCTGTCTCAAGGACTCCGGTTGTCACTGTAAAGGTGCACTGTCCAAGCATGTCTGCATAGGAAATGGCTTGCTTTTATTGAGAGCCATTTCTTCATATAATTTGGGATTAGGAGTGGAGAAGCTACGTACAGTGTCGATGAAAAGGGTGGAACTCTGTAAATCATTTGAAGAGATTTATTCTGAGCCAAATATGAGTGACCATGGCCTGTGACACAGCCCTCAGGAGGCCCTGAGAACATGGGCTTGAGGTCATCAGGGCACAGCCTGATTTTATATATTTTTAGGAAGGCATGAAACGTCCATCAAATACCTTGAAAAAATACATCGGTTTGGTTCAGAAAGGCAGGACAACTCAAAGTGGGGGGCTTCCAGGATATAGGTACATTTAAACACTGTTATATGTAAATTTTTGGTGCCACAAAACAGATAGCACTCAAATATAAATTTCCTCAGCTACGCACTTTACTTCTATAGAAGGGTGCAGCTCACAGATGGAACGATGGCGAGCGTACATCTGGACAAGGGAGGGGAAGGGGTTCTTATTCCTTCGGAGGTAGCCCCTACTGCTCTGTCATTCCCTTATCGGCTAGTGTTAGACCACACAGTCTAGACTAATTCTGATTGGTTACTTTAAAGAGAACAGGGGTAGGAGCCCGAGTGGCAGGGTCAGTAATTTGGAGGGAAAGACAGTTACAGAACAGGTCAGAGGAGGTAGCTAGGGGTGACCTAGGCCAAAGCAGGTGACTGAAGCAGGTGACTGGGATGAATTAGGGCAGAGCAGAGGACTAGAGGAACAGATGTGAACTACTGATTAGAACTGGTAGAAAAGGTTGTTTATTGAAACTACAAGGAAGTTCAACTTTAAAATGGAGAATTAAAGGTTAAGAGAGCTGAGCATACTGACATACTGAGTCTTTGAAGAGAAACTTGGAGTTCACTATATCTAACATTTTCAGGTTGAAAATTGGTTGAGTTCGTCTGAAGACGTGGGATCAATAGAAAGGAAATGTTCAGGTTAAGAAAGAGGATTGTAGAGACCAAGTTTTTCTGTGCAGAGGACACCCTCAGTCAACTTCAGAAAGAGCAGGTTGCAAAATGTTTCTTAACGGACCTAAAAGTGTCCCTGACTTTTAGTTGATTATCTCCTGGATCTGGAAAGGAAGGAAGGAAAGCAAAGGGGAAAGGGGATTCTCTGTAGAATGTGGATTTTTTTCCCAAAGAGACTCTGCAGGGCAATTTCAAGGTACGGCAAGGAAATATATTTTGAGGTTAAATATTTTGATTTTTTTCCTTGTCTCATAGTGTTACGCCAGAGTCAGATTGGAAAGTAAGTCACAATATATAGGGTCAAATACAACCCATCTGGCTGGGTGCAGTGGCTCACACCTGTAATCCTAGTACTTTGGGATGCCAAGGTAGGCAGATAACTTAAGGTCAGGAGTTTGAGACCAGCCTGGCCAACATAGTAAAACCCCATCTCTACTCTAAAAATATAAAAATTAGTTGGGTGAGGTGGTGCATGCCTGTAGTCTTAGCCACTAGGGAGGCCAAGGCAGGAGATCACTTGAAGCTGGGAGGTGGAGGTTGCAGTGAGCCCAGATTGCACCACTGCACTCCAGCCTTGGCAACAGAGCAAGACTCTATTGAAAAAGAAAAAAAGACATCACTTTGGAGATTCCAAGGATTTCAGTAGTTGCACGGCAGGAAACACGGATGAAGACCAAATGTATATTTCATAATATCACATTCTCTCATCAGCAGCTCCATCTGGCATATACTGTCACTCTTAAGGGAATTAGAATCACCTGGTGAATTTGAACCTCACTTAAGACAGCATCAATAATTTTATTCCTCTATAAGCTGGGAAAAGATTGAAAAGAAAAACCTTAATAGAGGCTCAATTATTTATTAGTTTCAACTACTCTAGTGTGTGTAATTTTTGGTGAAAAGTAAATAGTATGTACTGCTTTACAAAGGAAGCGATCATGGAATAATTTACTAAAGAAAAGTAGATTCATCCATCACATAGTGCTTTTCTTGAACATTATTTAAGAATTTATGAAGGAAGATACGGTTCTCCAAAAACCACAACAAACAAGAAATGGTTAAAAATGGCACACATTAGAAACTTAATTTTGTCCTAAAACAAAGTGAAAGCATTGTATTTGTCTGTATTTCCTTGGCCTTTAATATGACTTTCCTCGCGCCTGTAATCCTAGGACTTTGGGAGGCTGAGGTGGGCAGATCACTTGAGGTCAGGAGTTTGAGACCAGTCTGGCCAACATGGTGAAACCTTATTTTCTACCAAAAAATACAAAAGTCAGTCAGATGTGGTAGTGCACACCTGTAGTCTCAGCTGCTTAGGAGGCTGAGGCAGGAGATTCACTCGAATCTGGGAGGCACAGGTTGCAGTGAGCTGAGATCACACCACTGCACTCTAGCCTTGGGGACAGAGTAAGACTCTGTCTCAATCAATCAGTAAACATATAAATAAAACATGACTTAAAAAATATTGCTCAGAACTTTAAATATTGCTCATAGAAACTATAATTTTAAAGATGTACAGGTAAAACTCTGATAAGTGAGAGTTTTGATAAACTCCATTCAATCTGTTTACTAGGAAAATATAGTGGACATATAGTAAATTGTATGGATTATAATAGTGTGCAAGTATATAACATACATACTAAGCAGATCAAATTAGTGTTATTATATAGTAATTCAAATTACTTTTAGGGGAAGAGTTATAAGAATGCAAGCTATTCTGATTAGAAAACAAAGGTCAGGTGTGGTGGCTCATGCCTGTAATCCCAGCACTTTGGGAGGCCTAGGCAGGTACATCACCTGAGGCCAGGAGTTTGAGACCAGCCTGGGCAACATAGTGAAACTCTGTTTCTACTAAAAATACAAAAATTAGCTGCACATGTTGGTACATGCCTGTAATCCCAGCTACTTGGGAGGCTGAGGCAGGAGAATCATTTGAAACCAGGAAGTGGAGGTTGCACTGAGCCAAGATCATGCCACTACACTCTGGCCTGGGCGACACAGTGAGACGCCATCTCAAAAAAAAAATAAATAAATAAAACATAACTATGGCCCCAGGCCAGTATACCAACAAGCCTCCCAGTGCCTCTGTCTCCACGCTCCAGGGCAAGAAATGGAGTTTTGAATGCTTGTCCCCAAACCCTGGTTGACCCTAGATTCATAAGAACAAGCTACAGAAGAGTTTCTACCTTCTAAGTAGAGTTAATGCATTTTGGAAAGTTGTTCAATAACAAGGATTGAAATGAAAATGTTTTCTGTTTAACCCAGAGTTAAACAGAAGTTTATCATTGTTAAAAATTACCAAGCGCATTCAGGCTGACCACAATACCTTCTAGTGAATATTTATGCTCACCCAGGGGTACAGTGACCTTGCAGAAAAAGGATACCATAGGAAAAAGGGTGGGCGTAGGATCACCTAGAGGTAGGGGTTAAAATGCAGATAAGTGGGTTCCGCACCACGAGATTCTGATCCAGTTGATTTAGGATAAGGCTTAGGAATTTTCCCAGTCTAAAATCATGACCCCTTGGCAGGTGGCTTACACCTGTAATCCCAGCACTTTGGGAGGCTGAGGCGGGTAGATCCCTGGAGGTCAGGAGTTCGAGACCAGCCTGGCCAACAGGGTGAATCTCTGTTTCTGCACAAAATACAAAAAAAATTAGCCTGGCATGGTGGTGCATGCCTGTAATTCCGGCTACTGAAGAGGCTGAGGCACGAGAATCGCTTGAACCCGGGAGGCAGAGGTTCCAGCGAGCTGAGATCGTGCCACTGCACTCCAGCCTGAGTGACAGAGGAAGACTCCACTTCAAAAAAAAAAAAAAAAAAAATCATGACCCCTGGCCACGGCAGTGGCTTATGCCTATAATCTGAGCACTTTGGGAGGCCAAGGCAGGAGAACTGCTTGAGGCCCCAAGTTAGAGACCAGCCTGGGTAACACAGTGAGACCCTTGCCTTCACCTCCCGACTCCTGTCACCACAAAAAATACAAAAATTAGCCAGGAACAGCAATGCATGCCTATAGTTCCAACTACTCAGTGGGCCGAGGCAGGAGGATTGCTTGAGCCACGGAGGCGGCAGTGAGTCATTATTGTGAAGCTGCACCCCAGGCTGGGTGACAGAGGGAGGCCATGTCTCAAAAAACACAGCCAAAAAACCAAAAAACCAAACAGATGACCCTATGCCTTCTATCCTCACCCCTCAGCCCAACTCCCTCTGATGGTTTCTATGCAAGAGGTCTGGAAATGCACTTCCAGAAACTCTGCATCTTACTGCCAGGTTGTTAATATTTATCTTTATCAAATATATCCTAAATACATGCATGCAGAGTTCAGGATCAGAGAGTTGTGGGAAGTAGAAAAGTTCTTCTTTAAAGTTTCCTTTCTTGTTAAAGAATAAATTGGCTGGATGCAGTGGCTCACACCTGTAATCCCAGCACTTTGGGAGGCCAAGGAGGGTGGACCACAAGGGCAAGGGATTGAGACCATCCTGGCCAACATGGTGAAACCTCATCTCTGCTAAAATACAAAAATTAGCTGGGTATGGTGGTGTGTGCCTGTAGTCCCAGCTACTTGGGAGGCTGAGGCAGAAGAATTACTTGAACCCGGGAGGTGGAGGTTGCAGTGAGCTCAGATCGTGCCACTGTACTCCAGCCTGGTGCCTGGCGACGGAGAGAGACACTGCCTCAAAAAAAGAAAAAAAAAGAACAAATCATAAGTATGCTAATAGCCCTGTTAAGCCCTATCCTCTGTAGCTGTTACACATGCCACGCTTATTGGCATGTAGTACATCCTATGTCCTTGTACTTCAACCAAAATATCTGTGCTGGACGTGCTCACAGGCATGTCCCAGCTTGCAGCCTACAGCCCTTACCTGTTTAGAAAAGTTTTAAGTTGTTAGCCAATCGGGTTTTAGTTTAGATTGTGAGTTCTGGCTCCAGCTAATGGAGACCAGACACAGCAGTAAAGACGACCCCAAATGCATAAGGGATACATACGTCTGCTTTTCCTTTGTTCATTGTACTCTCCTGGCAAGATGACTAGCAAGGGTGCCCTTCCTGCAGTACAGGAAGTAAAAATTGCTTGCTGAGAGATCCTTTGTCTCAGTGCTGATTTTTCTTTGTGGCACTGAGCATCTGTTCCCAACAGATTTCATATCAAATACCTCGTAGTAAATGTAATAAGTGAGCTGGTACCCCTAGCTCGTCTTACCCCCGAGATGACATGATGAGAGCCAGGTTAATTGTCCTACAGGAGAAGGCAAGAACAAGGAAAATGATTTCTTCTTTTTCTAAAAGGGTAGGAGGCAGTTTCTTCCTTGTTTCTTGAGAAAGTCTCCTTCATATCCAGTCCTTTTGAGTGTAAATAAAATCTAGCCAGAAGCTAGATATCTTGGGCGTCTCTGCCTTTATTACCTTGAGATCTCTTTAAATTTCCAGCCTGGGCAGGATGTGATGGCTCACACCTGTAATCCAAGTGCTTTGGGAGGCCGAGGTGATGTTTCACCTGAGACCAGGAATGCAAGACCAGTTTGGCCAACATGGCAAAACCCCATCTCTACTAAAAATAAATACATAAATTAGCTGGGTGTGGTGGTGCACACCTGTAATTGCAGCAACTTGGGAGGCTGAGGCATGAGAATCTCTTGAACTTCGGAAGCTGAGGTTGCAGTGAGGTGAGACTGCACCACTGCACTCCAGCCTGGGTGACAGAGACTCTGTCTCAGAATGAATGGATAAATAAATAAACAAATAAAAATTTCCCAGCCTTGTTTCTCTTTGAAATGCCAATACCTCGGGAGATAGCATTGCTGCTTCTCTTGCCGCTTGGGCTCAGCCTAAGGTATAAAGAGCTACTCAGGCTATAGCTCTTTGGCTCACCTGGGAGATGATAAGAGAAGTTAGTACTGTTTCAGATCAGAACAATTAACTAGACAAATGGCTACAGGTGGAGGTTAGGGCTTCTTACCGAAACTCTGCAGAAATCCGGGGAAGTTTTCTTTCTTCCCTCGTGTTTACCAGGGGGAAAGGAAAGAGAAACTTTCTAGCTGGCGAAAGCTGCGGTGTAAGTAATTCTGTCACTTGGACCCTATGATTTAGCAAATTCAAGAGTACCTGTGCTATATCGGGGTGGGTTATGGAACTCGTGTCAAACCCTGGTGGATTTAAGCTGTAAAGTAGCCATTGTTATGAATGGATATCCCGTAACAAGAACTGTCAGGAAGGCAGGGAGGAAGGCCATGAATAAGGGGAGAAGGAGACTAAGCAGCACACAGGACAACAGAGCCAGTCCGGGGGCCCAGCACAGTGGCTTATGCCTGTAATCCCAGCACTTTGGGAGGTCCAAGATGAGAGGATCACTTGAGCTCAGCTCAGGAGTTCAAAAGCAGCCTGGGCAACACAGCAAGACCCCATCTCTCTAAAAAGCTCCCCCTTCCCTCCCCTCCCCTCCCTTTCCTTTCCTTCCCTCTTTTTCTCTTTCTTTTCCAGGCAGGATATCACTCTGTCACCTAGGCTGGAGTGCAGTGGCACAATCTCAGCTTACGGCAGGCTCCATCCCCCAGGTTCAATCGATTCTGCTGCCTCATCCTTCCAAATAGCTGGGACTACAGGCACACACCACCATACCCGGTTAATTTTTGTATTTTTTGGTAAAGACAGGGTTTCACCACGTTGGCTAGGCTAGTCTCGAACTCCCAAAGTGCTAGAATTACAGGCGTGAACCACCGAACCCGGTCCACATTTTCATTTTCATTGTCACTGCTGCTCTTAGGCAAACAGCCATTTATACCAATGAATGCTATGCTCCTGATGCCATCAGGCCCCAGGAAAACACTTCCGGACATCTTTCTCTGCATCCTTGAAACAAAAGGCTGGTCTACCCAATGCTGTGAATGTTTGCAGGCAGCATCCCTGACAATGTTAGGGATGAGCACTGCTTCAGAGCACTGGGAAAAACAGGAGCAAAAGAACTAACGCAGGAGAAGTGCGGAATTAACTAGGCAGACCCATCTCAGACACTGTCAGTGTAATTTATTCTTACATAGGAAATAACATTTCTTAGCAGAAACCGAAGGATCATGCGCAGTGGCTCATGTGTGGAATCCCAGCACCTTGGGAGGCTGAGGCAGGTGGATCACTTGAGCCCAGGAGTTCGAGACCAGCCTCTTGGGCAACATGATGAAACTTGTCTGTACAAAAAAAAAAAAAAAAAAAGAAAAGAAAGAAAAAGAAATGGTGAACATCTGCTTTCCTGCTTCTCTTCATGTCCTAATTTGCAGTCCTGGTGATGCTCACAAATTAATGAGGCCTTTGCTTTAGTGACATGTGGTGGTTGAGGTCATTTTTGCATTATGAATTCATGTTACTTTTTTTAAAGATGGAGTCTCACTCTGTCACCCAGGCTGGAGTGCAGTGGTGCAATCTCGGCTCACTTGAACCTCTGCCTCCTGGGTTTGAGAGATTCTGCTGCTCCAGTCTCCTGAGTAGCTGGGATTACAGGCATGCACCACCAGGCCTGGCTAATTTTTGTATTTTTAGTAGAGACAGGGTTTCATCATGTTGGTCAGGCTGGTCTCGAACTCCTGACCTCATGATCTACCCGCCTCTGCCTCCCAAAGTGCTGGGATTACAGGCATGAAAATTCATGTTACTATTAAATTTGTAAATACCTAGGTCTAGTCTGCCATTATTGTCTCTGGAAATTGGAGGCTTCTGCTGCTGCTACCAAAAATTTTGAGCCATTTGGATCTCAATGAGTGAAAAGTTTATGTATTGATAGATCAAGGATATGTGTAGACCCAGTGCCTGCCTGCAAGGGATTTGGTATTGTGGGCCTTCCATAGGAGAAGGTGGACTTTGCCTCCTACCAGTTCCCAAATGGTGCCTATTACCCACGTATAGGAAAAGGACCAGATCGTGTAGGCAACCGAAACAGCAAAATGAGACAAAATGAAACAACAACACAAGTCTGCTGCACCCTGTGATTCACATCATGCTATGTGAGCGACAGGATGGTGCTGTAAGAGTGGCTGGTGTATGCTTAGATATTGATCACTTTTCTTTTAAAAATCTTACCAGGAGACTTGCTATTGCTCCCATTGAAGATATAGCTTTTACACCTTCGCAGTTCTCGGCTTCCAGTACATTTTTTGAAATTAAGCTTCTAACTGGTCCTATTTTTTTTCTTTTCTTTTTTTTTTTGCCTCATTTTGTTTATTAAAAAAATTTTTTTTTTTTTGAGATGGAGTCTTTCTCTGTTGCCCAGGCTGAAGGGCAGTGGTGAGACCTCGGCTCACTGCAACCTCCACCTCCTAGGTTCAAGCAATTCTCCTGCCTCAGCCTCCCGAGTAGCTGGGACTACAGGTGTGTGCCACCATGCCTGGCTAACTTTTTGTATTTTTTAGTAGAAATGGTGTTTCAAGGTGTTAGCCAGGATTGCATTCTTGGGAACCATGAATAATCTTCATAACCACTTTCCAACAGGAAGCACGAGCTCATTTGCTATGTATATTTTCTCAAGGAAGTTACTGGGTGATTTGTGTCGGTCATCTGGGTAGCTGTTAAAAGTACAGGTTACTGATTTATGGACATGAAAATTTTAATGTTATATGCAATTACATATCACTTAATGATGTAGATGGGTTCTGAGATATACGTCATTAGGCAATTTCATCATTGTGTGAACACTATAAAATACTTACACAAACCTAGATGGTGTGGCCTACTATACACCTAAGCTAGATGCCACAGCCTGTTGTTCTAAGCTACAAATCTGCACAAACTCCTGACTTCAAGTGATCCGCCTGCCTCGACCTCCAAAAGTGCTGGGATGATAGGCATGAGCCACGGCACCCGGCCAAAGCATTCATATCTTGATATATAATGAATCTCTCTCCTCTGTTGTATGCGTTTTCACGCTCCCTCTCTATTTCTTTGCAGACTTCCATGTTTAAGTAAACAGATGTTTCTTGAGACACATGAAACAGAACCTCTTACTTCTGTGGTTCTTCATATAAAAACAAAACAGAAGGTAAGGTAACGGAACATCAACAAATATGTAACAGGTAGCTTTGCTAATGTAAACCAGAACTATATAAACAGGGATTGCGCGAGGTATGCATTCCTACAAGCACAGAAATTTGGTGCCAGATTTCCATGGCATCACCCTCTAGATCTATTATTACTCCCTTCCATTTGAAAAAAGCAAACATATTTTTAAAATTCACAAATATTGAAAATTTGGGCTTCCTCTTCCTTAACTCCTCCATCACGAATGCGACTCTTCATTTTAGAACATCATCATCCAGGCTCTGCTTTGCAGCGACTGTTCTTGGAAGGAACACCAGGTTGTGTGAATGTTGAATGTGGATGTCCTGGGCACACTGTTGATCACAGGAGTCTCCCACCAGAAGATCGGCAGCTTGTGAGGCTTTAGGAAATGTGAAATGAGTCCAGGTCACCCTCTTACTGCAGCTGGTCAGGCTTTTCAGCTCATAGGAGATAAGATGTTTAATGAGGTGGGGAAAACAAAGAAACAACATTTAATGCTGAGGTTTCAAAACTTGTGAACTTTTCCCTAACTTTAAGGAACTTCACCATCAACAATGTATTATAAGTAGAATTTTCGATACTGCAGAAGAAGTAGCACTTGAATAGAAATTTCCTCAGCAAGGCAAGTTATTTCTATAGAAGGGTGCAGCTCACAGGTGGAACAATGGCGAGCACACATCTGGACAAGGGAGGGAGAGGGGTACTTATGCCTGACGGAGGGTCGCCCCTACTGCTGTGCCATTCCCCTATTGGCTAGGGTTAGACCACACAGTCTAGACTAATCCCCATTGGCTATTTTTAAAGGGAGCAGGGGTAGGAGCCAGAGTGGCAGGGTGGGTAGTTTGGCGGGAAGGATGGTTATGGGCAGGTCAGAGCAGGTTGCCAGGGGTCAAAGCAGGTGACCGGAGCAGGCTACTGGAATGAGTCAGGACGGAGCAGGGGACTGGGGGAGCAGATGTGAACTACTGATTAGAACTAGTGGAAAAGGTTGTTTACTGAAGCTACAAGGATGTTAAACTTTAAAATGGAGGATTAGAATAAGAGAGCTGAATATATATAAGAGAAACTTGGGGCTCACTGTATCTAACAATGCTACAATATTCCCCAGCATACGATCATATTACCTCACTCCCTCCTTCACCAAATCCAAGTCATAATTCAGATTCTGCAGGTTATATAGCTGTGTGTGTGTGTGTGTGTGTGTGTGTGAGAGAGAGAGAGAGAGAGAGAGAGAGAGAAAGCGGGGGGTGGGGGAGACAGCGAAAGTGAGCATGCAGGTACTGGTTCCTTAATCACACTGATAATGTTCCTTCTTCTT
Organism: Cebus imitator; assembly: GCF_001604975.1. Classification (NCBI taxonomy): domain Eukaryota; kingdom Metazoa; phylum Chordata; class Mammalia; order Primates; family Cebidae; genus Cebus; species Cebus imitator. The sequence continues at coordinate 3,816,881 of NW_016107376.1, forward strand.
CTCTTTTTTTTTTTTTTTTGAGACAGAGTCTCACTCTGTTGCCCTGGCTAGAGTGCAGTGGTGCAATCTCGGCTCACTGCAAACTCTGCTTCCTGGATTCAAGTCATGCTCGTGTTTCAGACTCCCAGGTAGCTGGAATTACAGGCACCTGCCATGATACCCAGCTAATTTTTTTGTGTTTTTAGTAGAGATGAGATTTTGCCATGTTGGCCAGGCTGGTCTCGAACTCCTGACCTCAGGTGATCTACCCACCTCAGCCTCCCAAAGTATTGGGTTGTATATCATATGAGTACATGGAAAAAGAATTCTGCTTTTTTAAGATTTAGTCCCTAACACTAGTCATAGTTAAAGTGAGAAAATAGGAATAATTTACCCAGCTGGTTTTGAGGGATACACAGTCAATTTTGGGGTGTGTCCTACTTGTGAATATTATGGGAATACATTTTAAAAGCAAGAATCAAAGAAGTTCATAGCCATTTATCCTAGAAAATGGAAAAGAAAGCCATATCCTTTCATATGCCTTGTTGCTATGGGAAGTTTCATGGTCGAGATATGCACCCTAAACTGTTTTCAAAAATGAAATAGACGACACAATAAAAGTGAAGTTCATTGTTGTACACATTTAAAACAGAGGTAGCATCTGATCATAAAATGTCTAGGATTTCTCTTCTATTAACATGAAGAAGTTGTCACCATTTGTAACTTTTGTAGTGTCAAGACCTCCTTTGTAGTTGTTCAAAAATAGAGTGATAAAGCTGGATATAACAGAGATAACATACGTGACACCTAAAAATAGACACAGAGGGGGACACACGCAGGAACTGAGAAGCCAGGGCTGAAGACACGTGCAGAGAACGCTGACTGCATGAAGTACACAATTTGATGGATTATTTCCAGATGCTCATTTGTTTAAACTGAAAGAAAAGCAGAGAAAACATTTAAGAGGGTAGAGAAACAAGCTGCTATCAGGTAGGACCCCAACCTTATGTACAAGGCAAATAAAAGGACTCTGTGACTAACATGATCAAAAGCAGCTGCCATTTCTAACACAAAGAAGATCCGAAAATGTTGGTGGAACTGCTTATAAGTCTATTCAGAGTCCCAGAGAAAGACCCTATTAAGTCAAACTAAATTGTTCCAAGTGCCTTAAAGAGATGGCTGTCCGTTTTAATTTTCCTGACATTCCTCACCGAGACTTGGTCTAATAGTGATTGTATGGAACTATTAGGAGTGCATCTGATAGAAAAATGCAATTGTCAGCTACCGCTTTATTATTTTGATGCTATACAGTAATTTTTCTCTTGACCGTTGTTACAGTAAAAGGATATATTGACCCACCGTCTTACACCCTAATTAAGCAACAATGAAATTTTATGCTAATATTGGATTTAAAGGGAAGATTGTATTGAAGGTTGCATTTATCTTCAAACCTTACCCCATTATCATTAATGTGCTATTCTAGACATAAGGAAGTCCACTTTACAAATGGATTTAACAATGCAATGCATTTTATTCATTAGTTTTTTGAAATAGAATCCCTTAAATTAATTGAATTTTTAACTCTTACTTTCCCTTTAAAAATGTAGGCTAGAAAGAATAACTTTATATCTGGCAAAGACATTTGGTAGGTACCTTTTTTTTCTTGTATTACAAAAATAGATGCTATGGAAATGTCACATTGCACTAATAATAAATTTTGATTGTTTAAGTGATAAACCAATCTGAGCAGATACGAATTAACCTGAAAGAAATGGGGAGTTCTTTTCCAAACAGAAGACGACTTCAAAATTAGTAAGAAGATCGATGAGGTGAAATTAGTCAGCTAGCAAAACACAATGAAGCAAAAAAGGATTGATCACTCGTTGATTCATTTGTGTTTATTTTAGGCACATGTACTTTTATTTCCATCTTTGTACTTTCATAATTTGGTATTTCCTGGCCCTGACCGTCATGATCATTAAACTGCTCGCAAGAGCCAGGTGATCTGTGCCCACTGTGTTCCTGCCTGCCTCTCCTGACCACTCCTTCCATCTCAGTGCCATCAATTTTGATTCTTGTCCTAGTTTATCAAATGCTATTTTGGCTCCAACTGGCCCTCTGTCATTCCGTTCAAATTGGACGCAATACATTTTCAATTTCTGGTGAAAACGCTACTTCCAGATGCTGGTAGGGGCTTTACATGTAATATTTAAGCAGCAACATTTCCATATGGAAGTTATAGTTATTCTAATATTTTTATATGAGAAGCCAAGACTCAGAAAGGAAAATGACTTGCCAAAAAATGATAATAATAAATAACTCATCGCTGCTAAGTGGCAGGGGCAGGATTTGAACCCAGGGCTGGCCAACTTTGCAATAAGTGCTCTTTCCTTCTTGTAAGGCACACCTTCTAAACAGAGTCCCTGAAAGCATTTTGGTGGATGTCTTGGTCTGTTTGAGCTGCTATAACAAACTCTCATAGATGGAGTGGCTTATAAATAGCAGAAATTTATTTCTTGCAGTTCTAGAAGCTGGAAAATCCAAGGTCAAAGCTCTGGCTGATTCAGTGTCCTGGTTCTTAGATGGCCATCTTCTTCCTGGGTCTTTATATGGTAGAAGGAGTGAGGCAGCTCTCTGGGGTCACCTTGATAAGGGCACTAATCCCATTCATGAATGCTTCATGCCCTGATCACCAAGACCCAATTGCCTTGGGGATTAAGTTTCAACCTACGAATTTTGGGAGGGGTACCAACATTTCGCCTGTAGTAGTGGAATTATCAGCCAAGTGCCTGAGAAAACAAAATGGTCTGTGGAGGGACCCTGTAGGGGGAATAATGCTTAGGGTAATTGACAAAGAATAGGATGGGTTAGCACATTCAGAGGTGAATCCTGAGATATTTGACCAGTTTCGTGGAAGACAATTTGGGTGGGGAGAGGGGAGAACTGCTTTCAGACTGATCAAGTGCATTACATTTGTTGTCTGCCTTTCTTTCCTTCCTTCCTTCCTTCCTTCCTTCCTTCCTTCCTTCCTTCCTTCCTTCCTTCCTTCCTTCCTTCCCTCTCTCTTTTTCTCTCTCTCTCTCTCTCTTTCTTTCTCTCTTCTTTCTTTCTTTTTCGGTGGAGTCTCACTGTCACCCAGGCTGGGGTGCAGTGGCACAATCTTGGCTCACTGCAACTTCCGCCTCCCAGATTCAAGCTATTCTCCTGCCTTAGCCTCCTGAGTAGCTAGGATTACAGGTGCCCACCACCCTCTGGCTACTTTTTGTATTTTTAGTAGAGACAAGGTTTCACCATGTTGGTCAGGCTGGTCTTGAACTCCTGACCCCGTGATCCACCTGCCTCAGCCTCCCAAAGTGCTGGGATTACAGGCGTGAGCCACCATGCCTGGCTGTTTCTATTATTATTACACAATGTAGAATCAGTGGGAGGCCTGAGCTCATTTTCCTGCAACTAGACAGTTCCATGTGTGGGTGATAGGAGACAGGGACAGGTCATAAGGCATTACACACTCTCTTTCTCTTTTGTTTTTTTGAGACGGAGTTTCACTCCTGTTGCCCAAGCTGGACTGCAACGGCATGATCTCTGCTCACCGCAACCTCCACCTCCTGGTTTCAAGCCATTCTCCTGCCTCAGCCTCCCGAGTAGCTGGGATTACAGGCATGTACCACCACGCCTGTCTAATTTTGTATTTATAGTAGAGACGGGGTTTCACCATTGTTGATCAGACTGGTCTTGAACTCCCGACCTCAGATGATCTGCTGTCTTGGCCTCCCAAAGTGCTGGGATTATAGGCGTGAGCCACTGCGTCCGGCTAGACTCTCATAAGTATGCCACCTGGATCCCACGCATGCGCAGTTCGCAATAGGGTTCACGCCCCTTTAAGAATCTAATGTGCTGCTGACCTAACAGGAGGTGGAGCTCAGGTGCTAATGTGAGCAGCGGGGAGCGGCTGTAAACACAGATGAAGCTTCTCTCACTCTACTGGTCCATGGCCTAGGGTTGGGGACCCCTGCTCCAAGGCAGTGGTTCTCAAACAGGGGTGATTTGGTACCTCCCTCCCCCTGCCCGGGGAACAGGTGCATTCTAGAGACATTTTGGTGTCTTAATTGGGTGGAGGGTGCTACTAGCATCTAGTGGTAAAAGTTCAAAACTGCTGGTCAACATCCTACAGTGCGCAGGAGAGCGCCCATAACAACCACTCATCCCACCCAAAATGTCAGTAGCACGAGGCTGAGGAGCTGTAGGCTAGGGTGATCCAAAGATATCAGAGAAGGAGAATGGTACTTTAGAATGGTCCATTTCACCGCCCGAATTTTTCTTTGTGTGGCCAACTGTTTTTACTTCATTATTTTCAAAGAGTCAGATTTAAATTATTTTTAAAATGAATGAAGCCATTTTCAGCCTGTTCATTTCTGATAGGTTGATAGCTATTTCACTGCTATGCTATACAGGCAAAGTCTTCTGTGATGTATCTTCCTTCATTATTCTTTGGCCCTAATGACTTTGAAATAACTATTAACTTAAAAACAGCACTCTGGCTGGGCATGGTGGCTCACACATGTAATCTCAGCACTTTGGAAGGCCAAGGCATGAGAATCGCTTGAGCCCAGGAGTTTGGGAGTAGCTTAGGCAGCATAGTAAGTCCCTGTCTCTACAAAAAACTAGCAGCACATGGTGGTGCATGCCTGTAGTCTCAGCTACTAGGGAGGCTGAGGCAGGATGATTGATTGCGCCCAGGAGGTCCAGGCTGCAGTGAGCCATGATTGCACCATCGCACTCCTGTTTGGGTGACAGAGCAAGACTCTGTCTCAAAAGAGCAAAAACAAAGACAAAACCCAGCACTTCACTTTGTCTGCGGTGGAGACAACTTCTTCATGCTTTGCATTGTTTTTAAACTGGGGATGGGGTGGGGAGAGAGAGAGAAAGAGAGAAAGTAAGCACTTTATTTGCAAACCCCTTTCAGTTTGTGTCGAGTCCCATCAAAATCAGGGAAGCTATGATGGCTTCTGACAGGAGACAACTTCTCAGAATGTGGTATCATGCTGTCCAATCTTTAAGTGAAGATACTTCCTCATTCTCTGTAGGTTTCTTTTCGAAACACCATAATGAAACCATTCCTTTCTCTCTCCAAGATGGAATCTAAGATTCAGCAGAGTATCAGTGGCTCATATATTCATCAGCCTCTTTTATTTTTTTGGAGATAAGGTTTCTTCTGTGTCGAGTATGAAAAGGCATTTTAATGCTATCTCTCTGACTTATTCTCTGGTGCACTTCCCCTTACACGCTCACATTATTCTCAGTGATATCCGCTCTTATTTCTTTTTAAATAGTGTGGCTTTTGATCAGAGTAGACTCTGGTGGAAATGATCAGGGAGGATTTCATAGAAATATTGCTTCCACCGAAGGCTTTCATTCCCCCTCCTAACAGACAGAACATGAATAGAGTTTGTCCTCTTTCAGTTCCACAGTGCAGAGAATATTTACTGCTGTTCTTTATCAAAATCTCCTGTGCTGGAGGTTCTTGAAAGATGAATCTGAAATAAAGTGTTGTTGTTTTTTTCCCATTCCAGCTATTGATAGGCCATTCAGTGTGAAAGGATATTGATTATGATCTTGGATAGAGAATAGAACAGAACAGAAGGAGTGATTCTCTGCTACGTTGCTCGTCTTTTTTTTTTTTTTTTTTTTGACAATTTGCTGGGTCCACAAAGCAGTCACTTGGCAGCATCTCATTTGGGGCCTCAGTGTCCTCATTTGCTAGAAGTAATGCAAGCTGCCCCTTTGGTCCCCTACCTCTATGCAAGGTACCTGATGCTCCACAGATAATGATGCATCATAGCTACAAGAGTCTCAGGAATTTCAACTATTCAATACAGGTTTACCAAGCATTTATTAGCAACCAGATTAAAGAGGCTTAAACAGAATTGTTCACATGTAGAGTCTGTTCCAGGTCTGCATTACTGAATATTGTCGTCATAATTAAGTTCAAAAGCCAGATGCCATGAACCCATATTTTAAGGATCAAAGGTCAAGTTCAGGCACGTTGCAGTTAAGTGGAAAACTTCTTATTTTTAGGCAACCCCCTAAACTAGTACTGAGCTGCAGGAACCACAGCCTGCTGGGATTGTCACATTTTACTCTTCTGTGTACCTACGGTGAAGTTCATGGTAAAGTTTATCTCTTTCTGCATTTCCCTTCTACCCACCTTCCTGCAAAAGGATTTGCTCTTATCTGACAGGCATTCTCTCTCCATATGCAATCTCCCTGTTTGATCTTTCTCTAGCAATGTTTCATCTTTATTCTTCTCATGCATATTGGGCACTAATTAAATTCTAGGCTTAAAACATTCCAACATTTCCAGAATGTATCAGCATCAGCTCTCATTTCACAGGTAAGAGGCTGTGATTTGGATACTCAGCACCTTGCCCAGAGTCACCCAGTGGACAAATGGTGACTCTAGACCTTGAACCCTTAGAGTTTTTAGGTAGGAGGCAGGATTTGCCTCAGAAGGCAGGACTTGACTCTGAAGACAGGATTCTGACACTAGGCCAAATTGAGTTAAAACAGGGACACGCTGGGCATGGTGGCTCACACCTGTAATCCCAGCACTTTTGGAGGCCCAGGTAGGCAGATTGCTTGATGCCAGGAGTTTGGGACCAGCCTGGCCAATGTGGTGAAACCCCATTTCTACTAAAAATACAAAAACAGCCAGTCATGGTGGTGTGTGCCTGTAATCCCAGCTTCTTGGGAGACTGAGGCGTAAGAATTGCTTGAAACCAGGAGGTGGAGGATGGAGGCTGCAGGGAGCTGAGATCACGTCACTGTACTCCAGCCTGGGTGACAGAGTGAGACTCAGTGACGGAGTAGAAGCAGGTTTCCATAAGGCACACCCACCAGTGTGCCATGTCAGTTTACCACTGCCATGGCTGCATCCAGAAGTTACTGTTGTCCCTTTCCATGGCACTGACATAATGACCCAGATGTTACCACCCCTTTTCTGGAAATTTCTGCATAATCACTCCCTAATTTGCATGCAACTAAAAAGTAGGTATAAATAGGACTGCAGAACGGCCTCTGAGCTGCTGCTCTGGGCATGCTGCCTATGGGGTAGCCCTCCTCTGCAGGGAGCAGTGTCTCTGCTGCTGCTGTGCACTGCTGCTCCAATTAAAGCTGCTAAGAGCACTGGTTCACCTTGAATTTTTTCCTGAGTGAAGCTAAGAACCCTCCCAGGCTAAGCCCCTGTTTTGGGGCTCAGCTTTCCTGCATCAGTTTAACTTCAGACTCAGTTATGTCTACCGTGTATTCGTCCACCACCAGAGAAATGAATCCGTGTTTGATGCACATTTGTCCTCTGAACAATCTTTGTCATTATGGCTGTGGAGATGTAGAGTTAGTATGAGCCACCTGCTTAACCTTGTGGATCATCAATGATCACCTTTTCAACTATAGTGTGTGAACAGTTCTTTACGTCCTTAGTAAAAAGAACTGAATCCTAACCTCCTCAGTCTGATGCCCACAAGTATAGGAAAGAATTGTGAAAATGGAATCAAAATCAAAATTTTGGGAGATTGGTAAATTCTTTTTTTAAAAAAAAACAAACTGCAAGACAGACTCATGACTATAATCCCAGCACTCTGGGAAGCTGAGATGGGAGGATCACTTGAGCCCAGGAGTTCAAAACCAGCTAGGCAACAAAGTGAGACCCCATGTCTACAAAAAGTAAAACAACGAGCTGGGCATGGTGGTGTATGCCTGTAGTCCCAGCTTCTCAGGAGATGGAGGTAGGAGGATCACTTGAGCCCAGGAGATCAAGGCTGCGTGAGTTATATAGGATGGCGCCACTGCACTCCAGCCTGGGCAACAGAGTGAGACTCTTTCTCAAAATAACAGCAAGAACAATGAAGTGCATGATATGTTAGGGATAATTCTGTTTATTTACAAACTCATTGTTAACATGATGTAACAGAGAAACACATTTCTACCTCTAAGAGAAGTATGAGGTCACTTTCTTTTCCACTTCCTGAGATGGCTTTCCAGTGGTTTTGACATTTTAGCTTTAGAGAATTTTACTGGGCCTGGCTTCATGTCTGTTACCTCTCACACATGTTTGTTTTCTCATGGTGCTTGAGTGAGGTTTTTTTTTTTCTTCTCTGGTCCCTAGATAAACCTTCATTTTGTTTAATCCCAGCTTCTTGGGAGACTGAGGCTCCCAAGAAGAAAATTACTGAAGAAAATTGAAGGCTCCTATTGCTAAAGATAAGAGAGATGAATTGATAGTTAAATGTATTAAATAAAAACATTATACTTGGCTGAATATGAGACTAGCAAGACATAAAAAGTACCATTATAATATATTCCACTTCTCTTAATTTGACACTAAACGGCTTGCTTTCCTTTGTACATAGTCAACATTAGCTCACCAGAAGGTTTGGTAGTTAAGAAACAAGCTGTTAAATATTAAAGCTGCATCTATGTAATTGAATGTTTTTGATATGGCAGTGTTCTAAATATATCCTATTAAGATACTGTTCTACAGAGATATTTAATTAGTGACATCTAATCATGCTGTTGCTGTTTCTTTAACCAAGCGAAAATATGAAGTGCTAGAAGGAAAACAGTTTCATGTTAAACAGCAACATTTTATTAATCTCAGCCATAAAAGCAAACTCAAATCTCCAAATGAAATCACACCATTTTTAAAGACAGCATTTTTCAGTTTGGTAATCCTTGTGTAATGCTGAGATATATGACTATACTTAAGGCCTTAAAACATTCTCACAAATAAGGCACACAATAAAAGTTAATTATGCTCATTTATTACATCAAAATAAAATCTAAACTATGAAATTCACAAGGAGAATTTCACAGTCAACCATGGAACATTATTTTAGATGTTTATGGCCATAGCATTTTTAATACCATAGACAATTTAGGAAGACATTAAGACTGTAATCAGACAATAATAATCTTTCACTTGTGTAGTGCTTTCACAAATTCACTAACATTACCTCATTTTATCAAAACAGCAGTTCTGTGAATTAGATGGGGAAGATAGTGTTGTAATTGTTTCACATATGGCAAAATTGAGGCCATGGAAATTTGTGTGACTTGCTTTACTTCACAAAGTAAGTGGCAAAAGTGAAATTATAATACAAGACTCTTAATTTCAATTTCTGAAAATTACAAACTAGATTAAATGTTAGTGCTTGTTTGTTTGTGTTTTTGTGGGAGTTTTGCTCTTATTGCTCAGCTGGGAGTGCAATGGTGCCATCTTGGCTCACTGCAACCTCCGCCTGCTGAGTTCAAGCAATTCTCCTGCCTCAGCCTCCCGAGTAGGTGGGATTACAGGCACGTGCCACCACGCCCACCTAATTTTTTTTGGTATTTTTATTAGAAGCAGGTTTTCTACATGTTGGTCAGGCTGGTCTCGAACTCCCGATCTCAGGTGATCTGCCCACCTCAGCCTCCCAAAGTTCTGGGATTGCAGGTGTGAGCCACCGTGCCTGGCCGATAGTCATTTTAAATCATGGTTTCTGGTGTTCAATCTTATATTTTTTTTAATTAAGAAGGTGCTGTTTAAAGTGATGTGACAAAAATGACTTGGTCAATAAATATTTTCCCTAGTTCACACGTACTAAAAGTTGTAACTTCATATAAAGACCACAAAACAACTACAAAGCCATTTTGGTTTGAAGGTGGTATTTTTTGGGAAAAAAGTCTCTAATGATTTTTCTTCTCATCCTCACTAAGTAAATTTACTCTTACAAACACGTTAATTTCTCTCCCCCCACTTTGTTTTTGGATATGGGATCTTGCTCTGTCATCCAGGCTAGAGTGCAGTGGAATCATGGCTCACCATCATCTTGACCTCCCGGACTCAAGTGCTCCTCCCACCTCAGCCTCCTGAGTAGCTGGGACTGCAATCACGCGCCACCACGCCTGGCTGATTTTTGTATTTTTTGTAGAGATGGGTTCTCACTATGTTGCCCAGATTGGCCTTGACCTCCTGTGCTCAACGATCCTCCTGTCTTGGCCTCCCAAAGTGCTGGGATTACAACCATGGCCACTGCACCTGGCCAAACAAGTTAATTTCTATCAAGGAGAACAGAGTGACTTTTTCTTTGTAGTGTCTGTGAATACATTTGGAAGAGGCAAGTGGTAAGGAGTAGTAAGGAGAAATGATCCACCTTGAATGCTGAAAGGAAAGTTGCCTCTGTTAAGCATTGACACGACAATTTGGTCCATGTTCTCAATGAAGGAGTTAGGAAACTTCAAGTTTGACCTTTGAATAAGAAATTGGATATGCCACCCTCTTATCCCAGCTATCATGATATTCAAAATAAACAAACTGAGCAGGTTTATAATTTTGTGACTGTGAATTAAAATATCCACCCACTAATCTGCTGGGTAGGGGGCAGCCCAGCCCAAAGAGATGGACAATCAATATCCATAATAGTGAATATCAATTCAGCTTTCTGATTTTTTTTTTTTTTAATCACACCAAGCATGTGATCCCATGAATTCAGCTTTCAGAATGGTCAATCTAACCTGCTTTGAACAAAGTTCTGATTTATTTTTTTCAGACAGGGTCTTGCCCTGTTACCCAAGCCGGAGTCCAGTGGTACGATCTCTGCTCACTGCAACCTCTGCCTCCTGGGTTCAAGTGATTCTCCCACCTCGGCCTCCTGAGTAGCTAGGATTACAGGCATGCACCACCACACCCAGCCAATTTTTGTATTATTAGTAGAGACAGGGTTTCACCATGTTGGTCAGGCTGGTCTCGAACTCCTGACCTCAGGTGATTCACCCGCCTCTGCCTCCCAAAGTGCTGGGATTACAAGCATGTGCCACCATGCCTGGCCTTCAGTAAAACTTTCTTTATAAAAACAAGCAGCCACGGGCTGCAGTTTGCTGACACCTGATCTAGACAAGTTGGATTTTGTTGTTTTGGGATTATCTATGAAACATTATGCCAAAATGATGAATTCCATTGTATTTTTTTCCCCAGCCATTTACTTTGGCATCTACGTAGATGGAGAAGGCTATTGATTTTATTTGCTTGTCAAATAATAGCCTTACAGCTAAATTGTTCTTGGTCTCTTTTTTTCTTGGTTTATTTTCCGCAAACATTCAGTTTAATTTATTGAACGTCTGCTAAGTCTGAAGCAACATTCTAGGCACTGGAGGAACAAGTTGAAGATCCAAGATACCTCCCTCTGGGGGTTGATAGCGTTTTTGTTTGTTTGTTTTGAGCCAGAGTTTAGCTTGTTGCCCAGACTGGAGTGCAATGACACGATGTTGGCTCCCCGTAACCTCCGCCTCCCAGGTTTAAGCAATTCTCCTGCCTTAACCTTCCAAGTAGCTGGGATTACAGGTGCATGGCACCACACCTGGCTAATTTTTGTATTTTTAATAGAGATGAAGTTTCGCTGTGTTGGCTAGGCTGGTCTCAAACTCCTGACCTCAAGTGATCCACCCACCTCGGCTTCCCAAAGTGCTAGGATTATAGGTGTGAGCCACGATGCTCGGCCAATAATAGCCTTTAAGGGTGACTTCCATAAACAAACTGTCCCTTAGTGTTATGCAGCTGACATGGACATTTGTAAATGGAAAGATGGGCTCACAGCAGGTAGACAGTATAATGATTCCCCAGAGATGTCTATGTCCTAATCCTCAGAATCTGGGAATATGTGACTTTACATGGCAAAAGGGACTTTGAGATGAACTGTGGATCTCAAGATGGGGAGATTGTCTCGGATTATCTGGGTGGGTCCAGTGTCATCAGAAAGTTTCTAGTAAGTGAAGAAGGGAGGCAGGAGAGTCGCTGTAGAGAGGGAGATGTAACTTGGGAACAGAGATCAGAATGGTTTGAGGAAGGGATCACAGTCCAAGAAATACAGGCAACCTCTGGAGGTGGAAAAAGCAAAGAAACACATTTTCTTTGCTTTTTCCTTCAAAAACTTTTAGAAGGAACACCATCCTAAAATCACATTGTGATTTTAGGACCTCTGACCTCTAGAATTGTTAGGTGTGTGTTGTCTGAAGTCACTGGGTTGATGGCGATTTGTTATAGCAGTGGTGGGAGTGGAGATGGGATGGGAGGTGGGGTAGAGGTAATTCTGCTGAGCAGAATTGGGGGTGGAAAGGATCATGATGGGAGACCAGGCACAGTGGCTAATCCCTGGAATCCAAGCACTTTGAGGGGCCAAGGCAGGAGGATTGCTTGAGTCCAGGAGTTGGAGACCAGCCTGGGAAACATAGTAAGAGCCCCTCTCTACAAAAAAAA
>NW_016107376.1:3831165-3834637 GCF_001604975.1 Cebus imitator
AAAAAAAAAAAAAAAAAAAAGAAGAAAAAGGAGGATAAAGAGATAATTTAGAAGTGTAGACATATGATCAATGCTCACTTTTTCTTTCTCAAATTGGGTTTCTCCCATAATCCCAGAACTTTGAGAGGCTGAGGTGGGAGGATCACTTGAGCACAGGAGTTGGAGACCATGTTGGACAACATGGCAAAATCCCATCTCTCCAAAAAGAAAAAGAAAAAAAAAATAGCTGGGTGTGGTGGCCTGCAGTCCCAGCTACTTGGGAGGCTGAGGTGGGAGGATCGCCTGAGTCCCGGAGGCAGAGGTCGCAGTGAGCTGAGAAGGCACCACTGCACTCGAGTCTGGGCAACAGAGTGAGACTCTGTCTTGACAAATGAATAAATAAAAAGTTGAAATCCTGCTTCCCAAGGTTTAGTCCAGAATGCTGTATTTGGATGGAAGCAACTAGAAGGTGGGAATCATACCTATTCATTGTTGCATCTTCCACAGTTCCTAACACGGTATTTTACACACTCTAGGTGTTTAAGACAGAGAACAAATAAATGCATGAGTGAATGAAGAAACGAATTAGGAATAAAGAAACGAATTAGGAATAAAGAAACCAATGGATTGCTCTGCTTTATCCTAGCAGATTTGGAATGGAGAAAATAATAGAAACATGGACAGCATTTTAACCTTGCTACTTATTGCCATATTTTATCACATTTACCAAATTATCCTGTTGTGTTAGATTTTTTTTCATGTGCTGATCGTCCGGTTGTATTCGATTTCCTTCGTCATATGCTGACCCCCTTGTTATAAGACGAACACCATTTTTTCTAAGGACTGCTGAGCAAAGCCCACCAGGTTCACGTCAGGTTGATAGGTCTTTAAACAGGCATTCAATCTGACCCCGGCAAACCATTGAAATTCTGATCCCTTTCCCCATCCAGGTCCGTGCTGTGAGGGAGGATATCATATTGCTGAACTTGTAATAAGATTCAGTCATTCTGATAAATATAAATTATTTATCACTCACTCCCCATTTTATGGGCTTGATGGTATTTGGAATTATATTACCCGGCATCGTAAGGCTCCCTTTTCCGCATCTCGCAGTACTGAGCCCCTCTGCTAAAGGGAAAAATTGGCACATGCAGTATAAGGGTGACAGGCTTTCCAACAGATAGATGAAGTGATTGTATAATTTAATCCCAGCCACTTACTGCATAGAAGCTTTTATGAAGGAGAGAATCACAGCAGCTATTTTTCCCCTTCAAGGACATAAGCCAAGTGCTATTAATCTTCGATGATTGAGGTATTGGTTTGACCAGTTGGCAAAAATGCAGCAACCTTCACCAAGAGCTGAGTACCGTATGAGCTATGTGGGTTGTTATTCTTCCATAACTGCCTGATGAGGAACCTTCCGCTAGTTCAAATCAGAGAGTATCCGGAAAGAGGTCCCCTGGCAGATAGCTGAGCATCTAATTCCAGGGAGAGAAATATGAGTGCACTAGGAAAGTAAAGATCAATGTACAGCGACTTGCTGAGCTTATTAACTCCAGCTCCCTTACAGTTGACCTCGAGTCCAGCAGCTCTATTCCTGGAGGTGAGCAGCGTTTAGTAGAAACTAGACATAAAAGCAGAGAGAAAGTCGGGGGTTTCGTCTGATAATTTAAGACTCTTACAGCTGGAACCATTCACCATCAAAGGTGCTTGTAAGTGATCAACAGACATCCTACTTTTAAAAAATACAAATGTAAACTGAAGCAATCCTGGACTTGGGACTTGCTAGGAATGTACATGTCTCCTAGAGCAAGGCAAATAGGACCAAGGGTCAAGATCATTTAGGCAGAGATCAAAAACAGCCTCCTCTAGAATCAGGAGCTGAATATGTAATGCAGGTAGACAGTACGGTCTTGTGCATGTCCAAGATGGACACACTGATAGAACCAACAATAGATACATTAATTAGGAGGTTCTGCCTAAAAGACAAGAAAAATGAAATAATCAATATGTCAAGGGGGGCTTGTTTGCGGTGATGGATGGAACATCTGGTAAGCGGTGACCCCTGGAAAGCAGTCAATATTGATGGAGTCAGATGGTCATTTGGGGGCTGTTTACAAAGAGGGTGGGGCAGAAAGGTGCTGCTCTCTCTGAATGAACAGACTGCAAAGCTTTGGAGAAGCCAGTCAAACCTTGATGTGGAATAGATTTCACGAATAAGCAATCTTGGGATTTATCTAGGCTGAAACATATTCATTCTAATAAGTCCTTCTCGGCACCATTAGCCTTTCCTTTCCCTCCCCACATTTTCTTTTACTTTATTCTGTGTTGTCTCAGCAGGAGAAAATTATCCAACTGCCTCTCATAATGCTCTCCTTATCGAATGTAAGCTCTGTGAAGGTGGGGGAGATTTGGCCTGATTTTCTTCTCCCCTGCTATGTCTCCAGCATCTACAGCAGCATCTGGCGCTTAGTACATGCTCCATCCATATTTATTGGAACGTCTGGATTTCCCCTTCCAGTTTTTCTTTCTACTCCTCACTGCTTTTGCCTTGAAAAAAAAAATTTTTTTTTTTTTTTTTTTTTTGCAGACTCTCATTCTGTTGCCCAGGCTGGAGTGCAGCGGTGCGACCTTGGCTCACTGCAACCTCTGCCTCCCTGGATCAAGTGATTCTCCTGCCTCAGCCTCCCAAGTAGCTGGGATTACAGGCATGCACGACACCCAGCTAATTTTAATATTTTTAGTAGAGATGAGGTTTTATTTACCATGGTGGCCAGTCTGGTCTCAAACTCCCAACCTCAAGTGGTCCACTGGCCACAGCCTCCCCAAGTGTTGGGATTACAGGCCTGAGCCACCGTGCCTGGCCTCTATTCTTCATTGCTTTCTGCTCACTCCTGTTTGAACTTGCTGCCAGAAACCTGAGCTAGCCAGGATAAAAACAAATAATAGAAACCTTTGTATGGTGCTGAAAGCATCTCAGATTTATCCACCCCCTTTCCCAAATACTCTCAGTAGAAAGAATTCATTGTGTAACAATTCTGGCTGAGTCATCATTCAGTCTGTGCTTGATTGCCTCCACAACGGGGAGCTCACTTCTATTCTGAATTCTCTATTGCATTTCTGGAGTTATTTAACTGTTGCATTGTCTCTTCTAACATTTAACATGATACGCCTTCTTACAACTTTCATACACTCATGATCTTACTTAGCATCAACTGAGTAAGTCTTTGGACAATCTATTATTTGAAGAAAGATACGTTCCCGTTCCGCACCCCCAAGCTAAACTTAGTAGTTTAAGAAGTCCTCATTTTCCTTGAAATCTGCTTTTGGCTCCATGGTAATTTGAGGATGTATCCTATTAAAATGCCATGCTCAGAGGTGAATCTGCTAAAAACAAAACAGTAGTTTGACCAGCATAGAATAGAGTAGGATTATTTCCTTTCAAGAACTGAAGAAGCGCCGGGCGCGGTGGCTCAAGCCTGTAATCCCAGCA
>NW_016107376.1:3834854-3844056 GCF_001604975.1 Cebus imitator
AAAAAAAAAAAAAAAAAGAACTGAAGAAGCACACATATATGAGTTGCAGTAACAGGCTCAAACAAAACGTTTTGCAATGACATTTTAAAAAGCATCCTCAGCCGGACGCAGTGGTTCATGCCTGTAATCCCAGCACTTTGGGAGATCAATGTGGGTGGATCACTTGAGGTCAGGAGTTCAAGTTCAGCCTGGCCAATGTGGTGAAACCCTGTCTCTACTAAAAATACATACAACAACAAAAAAATTAGCTGGGTGTGGTGGTGTGAGCCTGTAATCTCACCTACTCAGGAGGCTGAAGTGGGAGGGTCACTTTAATCCAGGAGGTGGAGGTTGCAGTGAGCCCAGATCATGTCACTACATTCCAGTCTGGGCAACAGAATGAGACTCCGTCTCAAAAATGAACAAGCAAGCAAAAACCATCCTGACTTTTTTCTTTTCATTCGTGCTTCTGTCTATTCCACGATATTGTTTTTGGTTCTCGTTCCAGCCTGTGAGGGTTACTTTGCAGCTTGATCATGATCCATTTCTGGGCATTTATTCCTTCTAGATCTGTATCATCTGCATAGTCCTGGGTCTACGTCTTCCTAGGTAAGGTGAGCACGTGTCCTGGGTCTCCATCCACACTACCGATAACAGGGTTGAACAGGACATCCCCAGAAAGCCGATCCTGTCATCTCATTAGAAACCTTGCTTCAGGCTCTATGACTGTAATCTACTTTCTTCAGGAGGGTACTATCTCTTTGTGCAATAGATACACATTCAGCTAACATTAGACCATCTCATCTACCCGATCTTGCTGAAATCGTGACATATATCTGAATAGCATGCTCTTCAGCTACAATTATAGTAGATCTATCAAGAAAGAAAATGCGACTAGGCATGGTGGCTCATGCCTGTAATCCCAGCACTTTGGGATGCCAAGATGGGTGGATCACTTGAGGCCAGGGGTTCAAGAGCAGCCTGGCCAATGTGGTAAAACCCTGTCTCTTCTACAAATACAAAAATTTGCTGGGTGTGGTGGCACACACCTGTAATCCTAGTTACTCAGGAGGGTGAGGCAAGAGAATCGATTGAATCCAGGAGGTAGAGGTTGCAGTGAGCCGAGATTGAGCCACTTCCTTCCAGCCTGGGTGACACAGCGAGACTCTGTCTCACCAAAAAAAGAAAGAAAGAAAGAAAAAAAAAAACAAATGTGAAAAGATCAAGTCCAAGAGAGCTTAAAGGGGAAAGGAAAAAAAGAAAGGAAGGAAGGAAGGGAGGGAGGAAGGGAGGAAAATATAAATATACAAGACAGACGCTTGCCCCTTACTGTGGAAGAGACGGGAGGGGTTGAACTGTGAGTAGAAAATTGGACTTCTGGCCACGTACAGTGGCCCACTTCTGTGATCCTAGCATTTTGGGAGGCCTGATCATCTGAGGCCTCACTGAGATCATCTCCCACTCAGGAGTGTGATACCAGCCTAGGAAACATGACATCTCTACAAAAATCAGAAAGAGCTTCACACTTGTCTCTTGCTCTCTAATCCTGCTGACCCCCCACTGCCCTCCATGATAAGACTCCCCTAAACCCTTGCAAATGCTATTGTGTGTATGTGTTTTGAGACAGGTCGAGGCTGAAGTGAACCAAGATCGTACCACTGCACTCCAGCCTGGGTGACAAAGTGAGACCCTGTCTCAAAAAAAAAAAAAAATTGGACTTTTTCTGAGCCAACTGGAATATACATGGAATCCTGAAAACTATTTGATCGGTTCTTTATTTCAGGTTCAATTCATAAGCAGGGGCTCTTAAACTAAATGGAATTCAAAATCAGTTGCTGGGGAGCTTGTTTAAAAAGCAGAATCCTGAACTCCACCTCCGAGGTCCTGATTCGGTGTGCCATGATTGGCTTGGGGAGTTTGTGTTTTCATTGAGGTTCTCCTTAGTTGGTTCTGTGGCTGGATGCCAGGGGTTTATTCTAGGTTTGGTTGCTCACCACACAGAAAGCCAATTGCCGAGACAAGGAGCATTGTCAGGGAAGAAAGGCTTTATCACGGGTGATATCAGTTGGAGAAACACGAGAGATGAAACCTCAAGACCCTCTCTACTCCCCAACCCCTCTAAGTAAAGGCAAGGGTTTATATAGTGGGGAAAGAAAACAGGATGGATAGGGAAGATGAACTGACCAACAGGCAGCGGGTGCAACTCATTGTCTGGGTGCAGTGATCTGGAAAGCCTCCGTTTCCTGATACTATCTGGGAGGCCTGGTCAGTTTCTAAGAAAGGAACTCAAATAAGACAAACATAAGTTTTTCATACTTCAAGCCTATGGGAGAACTGGCCCTTTTTCAGTTCTGATGCAGTTGGATGATAGACCACATGTGGACAAACAGCCACAGCGAGCCACGCAGTGCTTCACACTTGGCTCTTGCTCTCTAGTCCCTCTGTCCCCCCACTGCCCTCCATGATAAGGCTCCCCTAAACCCTTGCAAATGCTATTGTGTGTATATGTTTTGAGACAGGATCTCTCTCTCTCACCCAGGCTGGAGTACAGCAGCATGATCCTAGCTCACTGCAGCCTTGAACACCTGTGCTCAAGGGATCCTCCCTTCTCAGCCTCCCTAGTAGCTGGGACTGCAGATGCACACCACCACACAGGCTAATTTTTGATTTTTTTTTTAAGAGATGGGAATCTCACTGTGTTGTCCAGGCTGGTCTTCTCACACCTTGGTCTCCCAAAATATTGAGATTACAGGCATGAAGCACTGCGCTCAGCCTGTTTTTTTTTTTTTTTTTTTTTTTTTTTACTTTTACAATTCTTCCTCCACATTTAAGTTGACACATCCTGTGATCTGTTCATTTGCAACCTAGTTTCCTAATGTAACCTAAATGAGGTTACGTGCGTAGGATTAAGGCTTAAACCACAAGTGTTGTTAGAGATTGGGCCAGGCACCTCAGCAGGCTCAGGTGTGGCATATTATAGGATGGATTAAATCTTGTATAACCTGTAAGCAATGCCATGATCTGGTCGCCTTCTCTACATTTACCCAGAGACAGATCCAGACATACAGCCTGTGAATCTGGTGACAATATCACTTATTGGACAATGACTACGGGCCGGTTACCTTGTATTTATTATCCTTTTTAATCATCCCACAAGGGTACATCTGGGATTTGTAGGGCCTGAAGTTTGTATAAGTTGGGAAACTTGGTTTAAGAAAATGAGTAAAGCCCAGGTGTGGCAACTCACACCGATAATCCCGGCACTTTGGGAGCCCAGCATAGGTGGATTGCTTGAGCATAGGTGGATTGCTTGAGCCCAGGAGTTTGAGACCAGCCTGGGCAATATGGTGAAACCCCGTCTTTACCAAAACAAAACAAAGCAAAACAAAAAGAAAGCCAAAAATTAGCTGAGCATGGTGGCACGTTCCTGTTATCCTAGCTACTTGGGAGGCTGATGTGGAAGGATCCAGGCTGCAGTGAGCCGTGACCACATAACTACACTCCAACCTGGGCAGTAGAGTGAGACCCTGTCTCAAAAAAACCCCCAAAAAAACAACAACAAAAAAATAAATATCCTCCACCCCCAAAAAAAAGAAAATGAAAAAAAAAAAAAAGACAAATACAGGATGAGGTACAGGGCCTTGGAAGAGACCCATGTAAGCCAGCAGTCCTGGAGATTCTTTCATTAGCATCACTGCAAAGCTTCCTGGGTCTTTGACGATGCCAAGAGACAGGGGAGTGTAACCTGTGGTGCAATTAACAAAACTGACTCAGCAAGTTTGAACACCTTGTGGTGCAATTAACAAAACTGACTCAGCAAGTTTGAACACCTTGCTGGGGTCATGCAGCTGAATATTGTAGAAGTGGGATTGAACCCAGGTGCGTCTCAAGCCAAAGGTTACGCCTATACTGCCCTGACAAGTAACGACTTGGCTTTTCTAGTGAAATGCTGCAGTGGCTGCCTGTTGCTCTTGGTTGTGGTGGCATCTCGTTTTAGACCTTCCCTACACACCCTGATTTGAGGACGAGAACAAATGAGAAGATTTGAAGTGAAAAAGAACACTGAGTTGATTTGGAAGAGAAATTTATCTTCAGGGAGGTATGTATTCTGTCTCAGTCTCTCTAATCCTTTTTGAAAGGATTCACTCACTAAATTATGGGTCCAAGAGTTTCTTTTCTTTTCTTTTCTTTTGAGACAGGGCCTTGCTCTCTCCCAGGCTGGAGTACAGTGGTACAATCTTGGCTCACTGCAGCTTCAACTTCTTTGTTTCAGGCAATTCTTCCACCTCAGCCTCCTGAGTAGCTGGCACTACAGACTTGTGCCACCACCCCTGGCTAATTTTTTTGTTTGGGACAGAGTCTCGCTCCGTTGCCAAGGCTGCAGTACAGTGGCACAATCTTGGCTCACTGCGATCTCCACCTCCTGGATTCAAGTGATTCTCCTGCCTCAGCATCCCAAGTCGCTGGGACTACAGACGTGCACATCAGCATGCGTGGCTAACTTTTGTACTTTTAGTAGAGACAGGGTTTCACCGTGTTGCCCAGGCTGGTCTCAAACTCCTGATCTCAAGTGATCTGCAAACCTCAGCTTCCCAAAGTGCTGGAGTTACAGTCATGAGCTGCGGTGCCCAGCTGGTTAATTTTTTTTCCTTTTTTCTTGTAGAGAGGAGGTCTCACTATGTGACCTAAGTTGGTTTCAAATGCCTGGGTTCAAGGAATCCTCCTGCCTTGGCCTTCCAAAGTGCTGAGATTACAGGAGCGAACCACTTCACCTGGCCAGGTCCCAGAGCTTAAACACTATTATTTTTGTTTTTATTTGAAATAGCAAATAGAACTAAAATAGAATTTTGTTATTCAAGAATATTTAACACAAAGTCTTGATAAAAAGATTGCTTGTGAATGGGAGGGAAAGGAGAGGTAAGTAACTCATATTTTTTGAGAGACTATTACATACGAAGCATATAATCCATGTGAACATATGGGATGGACACACAAATCTCAGTTTTGCCAATGATTGAGCAGACTGAGACTCAGATTAAATAAATAAATCTATGCTACTATCACGGCAGAGAAGAGGCTGCTATTTGTTTTAAGTTTAAGATAAAGAAAATTTCTACAAAACACCAAGTCAAATCCACATGTATTTTAACAAAAATTAATTTAACCCAAGATAGTGATTTTCTGCAAAAAAAAAAATGAGTCTCATTTTCACAGATACGAAATATGATTTATCCTATATGGCACTGCATCACTGACATTTTTTAATTGCAGTCTATTTAAGGGCTTAGTTAAAAAGAGTTTGAAGGACCTATTAACACACAGAACAAAAATGTGACAGAAGAGGAAGAGAACAGACAGTCCCAACTTCTAATTGTGAAATCAGTCCGTGCTTGGGTTCAGTGCGGATTTGCAGCAAGCTCATTAAGGGCCTGTAAGGGACCATCTCTCTACCCAGAGCTGACTGCATTGGGACCCCTGAGAAGTGGTCTGTTAGTCCAAGTCTTTCTGACATATAGGGCTATATGTCAACCTCTGACCTTACAGAGGTGGGAAGTTTCCTTGAGGGCTTAGGAAATATTTCTCTCCCTTGATGATCTGTAGAGAAATGTTCCTAGTTTATTCTCGACAAAGGAAAGTAATAGTTGTGAATGCAAACTTTGAAGGTCTTTGAATACACAAAGTAATAAAGAATAGTGTCTGAGCCTTACCATAGGTAATAATGGAAATGCAAACCTTAACTTCTGCCTGGAACAATTTTATCCCAGCTTTGTACAGTGAGGACATGCCAATTTCACACAATGGTAAGAAACTAGAATTTTGGTCTTTTTTTTTTTTTTTTTTTTTGATAACCGGACATTTACGTTGTAGTATAAAAATTATACTATAGTATAAAAATTATACTATTCTCTTGTACATTTTCCCCTTGATATTTTCTTTTTTCTTTTTTAGAGGCAGAGTCTTACTCTGTTGCTCAGGCTGGAGTGCAGTGGCACGATCTTGGCTCCCTGTAACCTCTGCCTCCTGGGTTAAAATGATTGTCCTGCCTCAGCCTGTCCAGTAGCTGGGACTACAGGCATGTGCCACATTGCCCAGCTAATTTTTCTATTTTTAGTAGAGACCGCATTTCATCATTTTGGTCAGGCTGGTCTCAAACCCTTGACCTCAAGTGATCCACCCGCCTCGGCCTCCCGAAGTGTGAGCTACCGCGCCCAACCCCGTTTATATTTTCATCTTTTCAGAGGATGTCTCAAACAAAAGTCATCAATTTACTTTGAGTCGATATAGCACAACAAATATTTAAATTCAAGAGTTTGCCCTTTAATATAGTCTCTGGAAAAGTACTGTAAAATCTAACAATTCATAATGATAGTAGTGTTTAGGTTTCTATTGCTTTCTTTTCATCATTTCATAGATCATGCTTCCTGGATTTTTCTCAGACTGCGTTGCTAGTGGTGCACTGATTTCAACCCAGCTGAATTTCTTCAGTTATCTGTCTGTACTGTTTCCTGGGTCTGAGCAGGTCCTATTTGTAGAGTGCTCACTCAGACCACCGGAGCAGAGGCAGCCAGCTGGGCGCATCAGCAGTTGGCATGCTTTTCTCACTCAGTTTCTAACCATATGCCTCATTCCACGTTTTGGCACGGGCTCTCCGCGTGTGTGTAGGAGCAGCGTAATCGGCAGCAGCAGCCTACTCCAAGGAGGTAGCCCTTCTGAGATAATCAGATCTGCTTCCTCCACGGCTCTGTGAATTTTACCTTGCCCCTCTACAGGGCGAGAGCCTCTGATTATTGCCATGGTGATCAATTTGTCCCCCGGGAACCAGCCAGAGACCATCACACTGATTCTATGCAGGCCATTAGGTAATGCTGAGAATCTTGGAGAGAATTGCATTTTTCTATGAAAAGAATCCCTGTGGACGACTGGTGTGAGGTTTAATTGGACTGTATAGATAGTGCTGACTGAGAGGGGACAAAGGGTCTAGGGAAATAGCCACAGAAGTGAACTGACTGATGGGTTAGTCATATTCTGCTCCATTGTTCTTTTTTAGATACTTAACAGGAAGGAGGTGAATCTCCGTATTTTAGGGCCAAAAGCAAGAGGCTATTTGCAAGTAATGGATTTGCAGATAACAAATAGTTGGGAAATTTTTAGAGTACAGCATGCATTTAGGACTTCATTGCTAGGACACCTGAAAAGTAATTGTTGCTTCTTAGAGACCAATTACTAAACATCAGCTCGGCTGGAGACCACATTCCCTTTCTTCCCACTTCTTGCTGGGATTTTGCCGTAGATGAGCTAACCACTCATGGGCACCTTTCTGGACCTTAGGAACCTCATCTCTGTCTTTGCAGACATGGTCCAATGAACCTTGTTCTGATCCTGGAAACTCCATTGTGGGGTTGAGCACTGCAGCCCTCTGTGAGCTCCTTCTTCAGTCTTCCCACCGTGATTTTAGGATGTCGTCTTAAGCCATTAGTGAGAGTTCTGTGGATTCACAGGCATGACCAATTTGTTAATATCTCTACAATTATGTGCATGCTGTTCTATGCTCTGTCTACAGGCCCTCAGGTAAAAGTCATCAAGGCGACTTGCCCTGAGTGGTCGTACAGTCAATTAGAGGAGGGAGGCAAGACTAATATTAAGTCATCTGACTTAAATTGAATGAACTTGATGGTTATAGGATTGCATTGGCTTTGCTTGCTATTTCTTGCTGTTCACATTTTCTAACTTCAAAGTCTATTGGGCTAGTTTAACAGAGTTCCAACTATGCTAATTCCTATGTTCAAATTCTCTTTTCCCGCTGGGATTTCCATGCCTAGAAAATAAGAATGTCAGCAGAGAAGAAGAGCATCCCATTCTGGAATATTCTAATCCAGAGAATTGCATTTTTCTATGAAAAGAATGCCTATGGACTACCGGCGTGAGTTTTAATTGGGCTGTATAGTTAATGGTGACAGAGAAGGGACAAAGGAGCTGGGGAAATAGTCACAGAAGTGAACTGACTGATGGGTTAGCCATATTCTGCTCCATTGTTCTTTTTTTAGATATTTAACAGGAATGTGGTGAATCTCATGTAGGTTTCACCATGTAGGAGACTGTATGTCTCCCCCCATGTAGGTTTCCACAATTACCTTAATACCATTTCTATTCAAGGCTCTCCACAACTTCACCATCACTTTACCTTACACCTTCCTGTACTTCAACCCATGGTTTCTATTTATCCCAAGTGCACACATACGGGGTGTTGTTTATCAGGCTCTGTCTCCCAGGCTGGAGTGCAGTGGTGTGAACATAACTCAATGCAGCCTCGACCTCCTCCTGGACTCAAGTGATCCCCCCGCCTCAGCCTCCGAGTAGCTGGGACTACAAGTACACTCCAGCACGCCTGGCTAATTTTTAATTACTTTGTAGAGACAGGAGTCTCACTATTTTGCCCAGGATAGTCTTGAACATCTGGCCTCAAGTGATTCTCATGCCGTGGCCTCCCAAAGTGCTAGGATTAAAGGTGTGAGCCATTGTGCCCAGCCCACAGGGTGTTATTAAGTTGGCTGAGACCCTGCTTGGAGCCCTCTTCTTCCCCAGAACACTGAGCTGTTTCTTTCACCCATCACTAGAAAAGCTTTTACATCCCCTCCTCTTCCCTGACGACCCCCAGAGATGAGAGGAAAGCTGACCATTCCCATTATAGGTAGAAAGTTAAACTTAGTGGCCCCTTTCCTTGATGTCATCTGGATAATCCGTGTCTTAATATATGTTGTCAAGTTGTGTTCATTTGAACAACTGCTAAGCAACATGTTTTAGACCATTTCTGATAAAGTTTTCCTCTTCTATATTCCTATACCTGATGATCTTTGTCAGCCTAACAAAACTAGCAAACTATTATGCACTAAATGTGTCCCAAAGTGATGTACTAGGTAAAAACTTAAGAACATGAAATCATTGCAAACGCACATAGACACCAAATAGAACCTAAAGAGGCACGCTCAATGGACATTTAGTAGATGCTTCTAGAAGATGATAGTGATGATTCATGAGATTTGGTTAAGCAGATCACAGCTACTCAAAATATGATTGAAAATTTCTTAATTTTAGTTGATGGCCTCAAACTCTTTGGATTGTAGATTTTATTACTGTTCCTTTGTTATCTGGCAACTTTTTTGATTTTGTTTAATGTTTGGAAAGTTTTATTTTTCCTGAAGGTCAAGATTTTTTTTTTTCTTTT